>NW_024885088.1:6207838-6227751 GCF_019232065.1 Centrocercus urophasianus | reverse complement strand
GAGAAGAGAAGAGAAGAGAAGAGAAGAGAAGAGAAGAGAAGAGAAGAAACCTCTTTCAGATAGAACAGAAGAGCCGAAAGAGTTAACTCGCAGCAGCAGCCCAGGCAAGCCAGCCCTCGCCAGCGACCTGGGAAGCAGCCCGGCGCCCTCTGGTGCAGGAGAGCAGCAGCAGTGGAAATTTCCTCTGGGAAGCAGCTTTGTTTCGAAGTTCGGACAGATTAAAACGACCCTAAAACGTGCTAGCGGGACGGGGCCGACCTCGCTCCGCACCCGGACGGAGGAGCCCCGCCCAGAGGCATCTCGTTCTGGGGGTGCTGCGGGGAGTTCCTTCTTTCTCATTATTTTATTTAGATTTTTTATGTTTTTAATTTATTTTCTTCTTCGGTGCTGAGCCTCACGTTGAGGCGTGACGTGAAGAAAGGAGCCTGGAAAAGCGGGCGGCAAATGCCGAGCTTAGAGGCTCCTTCAGAGCAGAGAGCTGTTCCTCCTCTCTCCATTTTCCCACGGAGGGAGAACCTGAACGGGCGCCGGGCAGAAACCCCTTCTTCCCACATGACTCCAACACTAAACGGGACGATCCACAAAAAGGCAGCCTTGGTTTCACGCAGCAGTACGTTGACACTGAAGAAATATGCACAGCTGTAGGAGAGACCCTTATTTTAGCCATCAGGAGAGAGAGGAGAACCCTGTGCCATCAAGCTGAGGTTGCCGACTTCGCACATTTGCAGTGTAAGCCGGAGCAGATAAAAGCAAGTCACTGTAGCTGAGATTAGGAAGCAGCACACGCACAAACGCCCACTTACGAACGGACCAAAACAGGAGAGCAAACTGCGGGGTTATCATTTTAGGTACCAGCTCGGGAAATGCATTACGTTCATTATTACTATTATTAATAATGGTAATATTAAGAACAAGAAAAAGGAAGAAGAATAGAGAAAAAGGGGGAAAAGGAAAAATAAAAAGCAGTGATGTCAGTAAAGCGGAGCGCATCGAGGTACCTCCGCAGCTCCTTTCTCATAGCCATCTCTCGCCCCTTCCCAGCGCCTCCAAAAGCGGCCGGTCGTGCAGAAGGCAGAAGCGCCGGGCGGTGGCGGCCCCGGTTCGCTGCGTTTGCTGCCCGTGGGGCTTCAGGTAGCCCTGCCCGCACGCGTCCAGCCCGGCGTTCTCCTGCGGAGACAGCGGGCGGCGGGTTGCTCTCTCACCTAAAGATAAAGTTGACTTAAAGAGAGAGAGAGAAAGAAAGACAGAGAGAGAGAAAAAGAGAAAAAGAAAGAGGCAGGCAGGCAGGAAGGAAGGAAGGAAGGAAATGAAAGAAAGAAAAGAAAAGAAAAAAAAAAGAAAGGAAGAAAGAGAGAAAGAAAGAGAGAAAGAAAGAGAGGAAGAAAGAAAGAGAGAAAGAAGGAAAGAAAGAAAGAAGGAAAGAAAGAAAGAAGGAAAGAAAGAAAGAAAGAAAGAAAGAAAGAAAGAAAGAAAGAAAGAAAAACATAGAGTGTGTGTGCGTGAGTGAGAGCGTTATTTTTAAATAGGCGCTTTCATCTCTGTTCGGATTACTTGAGAACTTTGGAGAATGAGCGGCGAGTCCCCGACGTCTGCTCTACTTATGCGCACCGGCTGAAACACTGAGACTTCTTCCAGCGACAACATTACCCAGGGAAAAAAAAAAAAAACAAAAAACAAACAAACAAAAAAAAAAACCTTCAGAATACCACAAATACGGACACGATTTCTCTCATACGAGACAGCAGAATGCTGCTGTCACCGCGCGGGCGGAGCCACGCACCTGGCCCGCTGCACAGAGAGGCTGCTCTGCCACGCCGGGGTCCCCAGCGGGCTGCCTGGAGAAAGGGAATGGGAGGAAGGGGATCGGTTACATAATGAAATAAAGTAAAGTAAAGTAAAGTAAAGTAAAGTAAAGTAAAGTAAAATAAATAAAATAAAATAAAATAAAATAAAAGTACCCACTCTTCAGCCAGCCAAAACAAACTGTCGCTGAGTACATGTGGGAAGGGTCGTATGCAGGCGGGCTTGTCCTATCAAAAGGACACTGGAACAGACGGAAGAGCAAACGCTTGTCCTGGAGATAACCTGGGCTGTTATTTGGGCAATAGATTAAGAACTGGAAATCATCAGCAAATGCGCTGGTACTTAGTTCGAAAGCTTTGCTGAGCGTCCTTTCTTGGGGGAGAGAAGCAGAGTATTGGGAAGCGGCAGAAAAATGGGGGGAAAGGAATACAGATGACAGCTCCTGCCGGGAAGCGAATCAAAGTTACGGATTGGAAACGTGCGGCTATCACGGGCTGTTTTCCAGCGAGCGGTTGGAAATCATAAACATGTAAATACAGAATTAATTACGAGACCACATCGGAGTTTATCTAAAAATGTCTGGGAAGTAACAGAGCCAGCTCTGAGAGTGTCACTGCCTCTCAGGGAAGCTCGTCGATGCCGAAGGATTGGAGCCGAACTCCAAATGGAGGGTGGGAGGGGGAAGGAGGGGGAACCGATCTCCCCACGCTGCGAAACGCAGCAAGATGCGTCCGTAACGATCCTGATCCGTTGCGATTTGTGTCGTTCAGGAGTACGAAGTATCGGTCGTCAGCGGAGTTGTTAAAAAACGGCACGCGATTGGGGTGTGCGCATTGCTCAAAGTATGACCTCAAGAGATGCAGAAGGAAGCACTGCAGGTGACAGGACTGCGGTAGTCATTCATTTTCTTTAAACAGAAATAACTGATTTTGAATGAACTCTTCACAACAGAAATTCCGCAAAAGAAGAATTTGGTATTTTTGCTTATAAGTACTTTCTATATATGTATATATATGCACACATATAACTCGGACTTTTCTTTCATTCCTAGCTTTGTGTCCATGTTTATTACCATACAGTAGGATTTCCAGAAGAAAAAACACTGCACAAGATGATGAGGGCGTAAAGCCAAAGATCAAACTCGTGCAGGCATATACGGGAACAGGACGCGGCCCTGGGGGATCGACTGCCGGGTGCCTCCACAAAGAACCGCTTTCCTTTCCCTCTGTCCTCTCAGCCCTAATTGCATAGAGCGGAGCGGTGCCTCAGCCGCAGAGACGAGACCTGCACCTTCCCGACCCCTCCGCCAACCTCTGGGGCTGCGCGCCCGCGTGGAGCTGGGGTACAGCAGGGGGCAGCGGGACGGTGGGTCCGTTTATCTAGGGAGTCGGGGAGGGGAAAGAGGCTCCGAGGGAATTAACACCCCGAAATGTTCCGCTTTCACTCATGCCGCCGCAGATTGTTTTGTTAACGACCCATTAACTGCGTTAATGACCCGTGATATTTAATCACCAGCGCGCAGTGAAAATTATTATTTATTTGAAACTCCATCGCGATTCCCAGCCACCCTCTACTTACCGAGGGTGTAACATGCACTGTTACAAGGAGAGCGAGAGGGCTCTGGAACAGAGGCACCAACACAGCGCAGAGAGCAGCGCTACGCTGGCTGCCAGCCCCGCTCGCACACAGCGCTCCCACGCTGCTCGTGCGGTGCGAGACGCGGCCCGGCGGGAGGGCAGGCAGGCAACCTTCCAGCAGGGGCCTAACCAGGGGCTTAGCAGCCTAACCTTAAAGACCGGCATTAACCAAGGAGAAGCTCTCTCCGACTTCGCTGCTTTTCTCAGCTCCCTGCCTCACGCTCCAGAGATGACATAAACAGACGTGAGCCCTGGAGGTGCGGTGCGTTAAAGTTAAAGCACGAGAGCAAAGTTACGCTGTCAGAAACGCAAGGCGACGGTAGGCGCTGCTCGCACGCCGGTGGCTGCGCTTTGCAGCGCGCTGACCGCACCCGCTCGTTCCCCGAGAGCGGAGCAGATGCGTACTGCAGCGAGCCCCGAGCACCGCGGCCGGGACATCTGCACAGCAGTCCCTGGAAAGAGTCGCCCGGGGGACGAGAGCCGAAGACTGAGATAATTCTGAGACCGATGTTTATTTTATACAAATCTTTAAATGGATCCGGGACAAATAAGACCCGAGGTAACTCAAAGTCAGTTAGAGAAGCGGATCTTCTATCCAGGCGTTGTCGTTGTGCCTGGTTCATACGGTGCTCAACAACGATCGATAGGTGAATCTGAGCAGCGCTATCAACCACAGTGACACAGTGTGACCGTACCATTCTGCAGACTGTGCCTCCGGGCGGTTTTCTCATTGCAAGTTCCTCAGCCACCACCTCCACACACGACAGACTGATGCAGGCTGCCAGGATTGAAACACATCGTACCATCCAGGGGGAAAAAAAAAGTCCCAGCGCTGCCCTACTTATTCAGGAGGTCCAAACACGTCTCCTCTACCATGAAGCTCAGTAAGAATTGTAATGTGGAAGCAACACGTGTGGTTTGAAACAGCATATTTTCAGCTACCTTGCCTTTAAAACATGCTTTTGTTGTGTACGTGCAACTGAACACGATGCGTTGTATTGCTCAGACAGCAGCCTTCTGTTTTCTTTCATATTTTGCTAATTTCTTAGAACTCACGAAGTCCCAAATGAAAAGAGAGAAAACAAGCAGAGATGCTACAAGCAAAAAGCAGGAAGTTTCCCTCGCCGTTTTTAAACCGCTAGCGCACAGGCCCCAGTTCTCTGGGGTTAAATGAAGGAAAATAAAGGAAAGCGGAGGGCATGCTGACATCACGCAGCACTGCGGCGTCACTCGGGGCTCTGGAAGGAGCCAGGTGAAGGCCGGGCCTCGGGCTGGCTGACCCGTCACTGCCTGCCGCCGCCCTCTCTGCTGCAGGTGGGCTGCGAGCGGCGCGCCGAGTGCTGACATGGCGGCGGAGGCCGGCCCTTCCCGGTCCCTGCCGGCGGGTCGTGGCAGCCCACACGCCGCCTCCGCCGGCCCCGGACCGACGTGCGCGCGGAACGAGCGGCTGCGAGAAAGGGGCCGACAGCCATCTGCCGCTTCGCGCGGCGCTGCCAGCACGCACAGAGCGGGAGGGGCTGGGGGCAGCGGACGGGCGGAGGAAACGCGGGGAACCTGAGGGCGGAGAGAGAAAATGGAGGACAACGGGCGGGCTTGGGACGGCTGCCAGCGGGGCCGCACCGAAACGGCCGCGCTAGCGCCGTGCAGCTGCATGGGGGCGGGGCGGGGCGGGGGGCGGCCGAGAGCGGGCCTAGCCCGCCGCGCGGAGCTGGCCGCGAGGGAAGGAGGTCCGGCCTGCCCTGCGGAGGGCAGCGGCGCCGGGGGCGGGCATTGTGCTCAGAGCCTTCCAGAAGCTTCCCGCGCGGGGACTGACCGCGGCCCCGCGCGCCCCCTGCCGCCCTTCTGCAACTGAAAGTAGAAGATAAAACCGTTTCCCGCCCGTCTCTGCGGGAAAAGAGAATCGTACCGAGAGCAGTCGGCATTCGCCACCGTGCATTCTCCCTGTCCCCACCTGCAGTTCGTGTGATTTGTGTCAAGGTGCAAACAGGTCGGGCATTCTTTATTCATAGCTCGAATGTTTGAGGTCCAAGAACCACGATGTTGGGTGAAAAGATGAGTATGGCTGGCATAGAGCGGCTCATTCTTTGCTAAAGTATGTACCCGTTGGATTACATGCTTGCACTGGTTCAGTTGCATTAAATTGCTTTGAATATCAGGCTGCAGACACTGAACACGTAAATTCAGCTTGTCTAGTTCATAGCTTAAAATATTCTGTTGATGTCACGGAATGACGGCTTATAAAGCATTTTTATTTAATTAGGAAGCACTAAGAGAATTTCTGTAAGGGAAAAAAAAAAGAGAGGAAGCTCCATCTGAATTATTTATGTACTATGAGCTACCGTGATTGCTGCTGAAGCTTTCCGTATAGAAACACAGGCTGTACTCGCTTGGAGGCCCTAACTCTTTAATTATTCAGGCATGCAAATACTTGTGAGCAGGGATTAATTATGCAGGTAATCAAGGTGTGATTCCAAGTTTACTCATAAAAAGCAGGGATTATTTGATACTATGTACACTGTTCCCTTCACTGTTCATATTCAAGCACCAAAGCTCTGTCGTAGAACCATGGAATATCCTGAGTTGGAAAGGAATCACAAGCATCACAGATTCCAGCTCCTGGCTCCACACAGGACCACCCAAAATCCAAACCCTATGTCTGTGAGTTTTGCCCAGATGCTTCTTGAACTCCTGCAGCTTGGGGCCATGCTCACTGTCCTGGGCAGCCTGTTCCAAAGCCTGAGCACCCTGCGGTGCAGACCCTGTCCCTGACCCCCAGCTGCCCTCCCCTGACGCAGCTCCATGCCGTTCCCTCGGGCCCTGTCGCTGTCACACAGCAGAGCTCAGCGCTGCCCTCTGCTCCCTCTGAGGAGCTGCAGCCGCCATTAGGCCTCCCCTCAGCTTCTCTGCTCTGGACTGAGCACACCAAGGGACCTCGGCTGCTCCTCAGACACCTTGCCCTCTTTGTAGTCCTCCTTTGGGTGCCCTCTAATAGTTTTATGTCATTTTTTACTGTGGTGCCCCAAACTGCGTACACTACTCAAGATGAAGCTGCATCAATACAGTGTAGAGCAGGACAATCACTTCCCTATTAACATCTTGGATTTTCATAAAGGTAACAGTGTGCATGGATGAGTGTGTGCCTTGCACAAGTGGGAGGACCCGACTCATTGCAGCATGGCAGTGCTCAGCCAGCAGTACACTATGGCAGAGAGCTGAGAGCTGCCAGGCTCCTGTTCCCGGGCAGTAGTACAGCTGTGCCACACACAATGCCATGAAGGGGATGAAGTCCGGCTCTGTTTTAGGCAGTGTTGGCTCAGAGCAGGAGTTAGGAGGAAGATCCTTAGCTCTGGTAGAGTTGGGCTGACTTCTGCCGAGAGAGGCACTTTTAAAATTGTGCCTTCTCTGAGAGATGCTGCACTTATCACACAGCAGCACCATGGCACTTCACTGAACTGCCACTCACCTCACTGGCACTGACACTGAAATGGTGCTAAGAACCACAGTGTAGGAGTCAGAGTGTACAGTCCTGGGGTGGGAGACCTTAGCATGAAGCTGCAGCGCAGGCAAGTAAATGCTGCACTGTGTAGTTCAACAAACGATGCTGTCAGGGGTACCACAGAATAGTGCCTCCAGCGAGGTCCATTTCCATCTCAAACGTATTTTGTAGCTGAAATCATACTTCCATACTTTAATTAGTAGCCCTTTCCTTAACGCTGACAGTTTCACTAGCGCAGTCTCAAGTTAAAGAAGTGTCGCAGTGTGGTTAATATGACTTATTTCATCGGGACTGTAACTCTCTACCAAGCGACCTCCCGATCCTCAGGCGAACGCATTGTAACGCAGAGCTGAGCTTCAGCTCCCGAAATGAGAGCGAAGGAGCGCAGCCCTTCCCTGCCTTGCAGCGCCACCTGGTGGGCGTTACGGCCCGCCGCGGGGGCTGCCTCGGCTTCTCGCGCTGCCAATCGCTGGAGTTTCTGACTTCAAGGCACGTCCCAGAATGAAAATGTCCGACCTGACGCATTTGGAATGCGGTTTAATCGTGGTCCCCTTCAATAAGTTAAATAAATAAAAACATGCTGGAAAAAAAAATAAAAAGGAAAAGCTTTCTTATAGCAGGAGAAAAAGAATTGTATGACTTTATCAAAAGAAGAATAAGGAGTAACATTACTTTTTCGTGGTCCAAGAAGAAGAAAATCAATATTTTAAATACCAGAGGATTATTTTAAAACATTAAGATGAAAGCTAGACAGGCAGGCTGGGTCCTCTGGAGTATAAGGGCATCCTCCATTTTCCTTCTCATGCTGAACTCCAGCTCTACTCCAATTGCTACAGGCACCCTCCAGGCAGCAGGGAGTGGCCCTCGGCCCTGAAAAGCTGTTCTACTTCAGATTAACAAAAATGTACTACATCTCGTTTCTCACGGCCCTACAGCGCTAACAAAATCCTTTAACTTCTTCCTCACAACAGCTGCTCCTTAGTGAAGAAAAATATTTCTGAACAATCTGAGAAAAAAACCAAACCTAAGCCTCTTTCAGCACACCAACTAATGCTGGCAGATATCCAAAAAGAGAAATGAGTCTCACACTTTAATTTTGATGTATTCTTAACTGACTGATGGAGCTGGTCATTTAACAGCACTCAGTGTGTGCGTTCTGACTGTTAGAAGGAAAAGACAACATGGAGGATACAAGTACAACAGGGAAAAAGTCTACACATTTTATAACAGTTGTGGAGTTAAATGAACATAGTACAATTTACAGCTAAATTACATAGAACATACAATAAATAATTATGAGGGGGCTTTTCAAAGAATAGAAATCATTAGCTTTAGTATTAGGGTAGTGTTTATCCTCCAGCGTGAAGGAGGACATCCTATGGTGATCAGAACATCTAAGTCCAAGTTCGTTCTTTGTTCTGAAGATAACTTCTCAAATCTGAGAAAACTGCTTAGAAAAGGAACAGGATTAAAAGAAATCGCAGCTAGAGAACCGGTATGTTTGCATCCTCTCATAACATTTACTTGAGATAGCAAAGGTCTAGAGAAAGAGAAATTAAGCTGATAAAAAAAAATATCATTCTACACCTTATTTTGTGAAAGTATTCATCACAAAAAGAAAAAAAAAAACAACACCTAGCACTTAGACATGAATTTTACTTTGCTGTAGCACTGAAGTATCATACATTGTCCTGCTTTGGGAAGAGTGTATGGGTAGTTTACAGCATATCCATGCTCTGGCTTCACAAACCTTGGGTTGCATGCTGTGCTGTACTTGCATCAACACCGCCATCACTGTGCAAGTTCCTAGTGTAGGTACTGAAGTATTGGTGTGAATTCAGAAGAAAGTTTCTGCCTTGGGAGAAAAGGGAGGGGGAGGATCAGACATTTCCTCTTCTCCTTTACGTTGCAAAGCATTGTATCTCCAAATGCAGGGATGGAAGCCACTTCCAGTTTTGGATGGCTGGAAGAAGAAAGGCTAAGGAAGGGAGCTTCAATCATACGGAGTGAACAGCAACAGGTGGGGAAGCAGAAGACAAATGCATTGTTCTTTCCCTTCCCTTTCTGGATCTTTCTCTGGATTTAATTAGCTGGTTATTTTTGTAACCGTCTACTGATGGATGTGCAGTTCACCAGTGCCTGCTGGCTAATCCACTTTGGGGCTGTATTAGATTGGTTGAAAAATGATTGAATTAGAATAATTTTCTGCTGTAACATAAAGCAATAGTGAGAGAATGAGGAAGTCTATGGAAATGAAGTAATATTGGTATCAACAGAATAAACTGAATTTCAATTTCTAAGGGGAAAATCTGGGCTTTAGTTACATTACTGGAGCACCACAATTTTAAGAGATACAGAGATATTTGGGCTTGTTCTCAAAAGATTCAAAATTACATAAAAGAAAAGGAGAGGCAGGAAAAAAACCAGCAAAAAATAGAATAGGATATGTACTCTTGTGGTTTGGTAGGAATCCAAATAAAAGATATTAAATTTGGTTCGTGTGGTCAGTAGCAACTTGTAAACCCAGATGCAGAACATAAGAGTGGTAAAACAATAACAATTGGAGGAAAAGAAATGGAAACTTGTGGATTTATCAAAAAAAAAAAAAAAAAGAAAAAAAAATACAAGTGAGTTCCTTTAAATGGGTGCTTGAGGTTTTACATAGCTGGTTTACATGGCTGGAGATTTGTCTTTTGTCATGAGAATTGTGTGGATGTGTTTTTATTCAGTGAATCATGCCCAAATTAAAAACAAACAAACAAACAAACAAAAACCCATGATGGGAAGTAAAACAATGTAGTTTTTGATATTGTGTGTCCATGTTTATACTCTTATTTCTGAGTAATGCTTTACTGTTAAAGCAATGATTTGGAGTTGGGTAAAATGAGGAATTCAGATTCTCTGTGTATCTTAAGGACCAAATAAGCTTATTTAATATGCAGGGGTTTAGGTTGCTCTGAAAGTAATGTCTCCTATTTATTTCTGTGGAAATTAAAACAGATACAAAGAACACAATAACAGTATTTGTTAGAGCAAATTATCAGCTACAAAATGTTAGTAGTGCCTTAGGAAAATGTGGTGCTTTTTGGAAAGAAAGAGAAATCGTTATTTTAATATGTAGTGTTTAATAAGGGAGTAGAAATAGTGACTAAAAGCTGAGGCCCTGCGCTTTCACAGAATGCCCTGAACAAGCCAGCAATGGTTCAAGAAATAGCAGTATATCTCACAGAATACACACAGTGTCTTCAACAGGATAAGACTGTCTCTAGGAAGAAACAATAATTTTTCCCCATTTCACCCCATCAGTAATCAAACAGGTCAGGAAAGAAGGTCAGTGTGTGGGAATACTAACAGCAGGATTCCCTATAAGGAGCAGCAACTGATGTGGTAACTAGTGCCTATGGCTGACTTCATCTGTAGATTAAACTCCTTGAGTACAAATCGTCGGGCCAATACCCTTTTGTCTATCTAGGAAAGCATTAGTAAATCTGGTCAGTAATTACATCAAAGCACACCTGTTTCTCTTTTCAAGACATAAAGACAAAAATCTCAGAGTTTTGGTATTTCCCATTTAACAGCACCAATGCAAACACGCAAAGAAGATGACATAAATATGTCCTTTAGCTTTGTTATGGCTTCTTTTGTGTCAGTGCAACCTGTGGGGTTCCTTTTAGGTTTTTCATTGCTGATAATATCACCATAGTGTTTCGTAGTTCTGATTATGAATAGATAGCAAATCAAGCAGAGAAGGAAATAGCACATACTTCCTATCTCCTAGCTGAAGGCACAGTGATGGAAATGACTCACAAAAAGTCATTCAGTGGGCCAGTGACTTTGCAAAGATTACTGCTAAGCATTTCAAATTCAGAATAGCCAGGTTTCATTAATGTTATGAAAAAAGACATGAACAAAAATTACCTGAAGTAACTTGTAGGAAAGAATTAAAAGCTAGAAGGTGCTCGTTTGCCTGCTGTTTGATTTCTGCAGCTGTATTATTTCACAACATTATCAGCAGAATGCCTTGACAGATGGTGTAATACAGTTAAAAAAAAAACAGGAACTGAGTTATCTGTCAGCATTTATAAGGGAAAACATCCAGAAAGTCACACTGGCGCTGTGTTGATTCTAATTTCAGAAAGGGAGCTATAACCAAGGAAAATTATTACTAAAAAAAGAATCCATTGGACCTGCATTTGCTATAGGATTACATTTTTGAACACCACTTTCTTTTTAGTTCTTGAGTTACAAACAGATTCTTAGAAATACCAAAGAAATGCCTTATTTCATATACCTTTTAATGGCTCATTTTTACCAGAGTGCTCCTCTTTTCATTTGGTTCCAAACTTTTTCTTTCCTTCACTCCTATTCACAGCAAACATATCTCTTTTCATTGTTTCCTCACTCTTTTTTCACAAGGTTTTTCTCTTACATCCAAGCACTTTTCCCATTTCTTTGAAAATTACCTTTTATTTTCCAATGGTCTTTTTTATCAGTATGTAAGTAGGCAAGATGGCCACCCTTTGAATACTTACTATCTTATACCAAATTCTTCTAGAGTGTGTCCTACTAATAGAAAACAAATTGCTGTGCATGATGACACCAAAATGTAAGGCTTATTAGCGTTGCAATCTCTGCAGGAGCTGACACAATGTAAATCTAAGGAACATCAGACAAATAGATTTGGCTTACAGAAGAAAGGTACCCATACCACTATATAAAAATGGAAAATAGCACAACCTTTTGTACAAAATTGCATAATTTAAGTGGACATCTACAGCTGCCAGCCAAAACAGGATTCCCCCATTCCCACAGCTGTTTCTTATATCCTATTCATTGTGAGAGTCATTGTAGATGGGGCATGACCTTTAAAAACCAAGTTATGACTTTGTAGAAGAAGAAAAATGGCAGTGAAAAAATCTGATAAGGAAAGATTTAGCCAAGAGACTGTGCTTGGAAAAAGCAACAAATACATTCTCGGTTTGTGGCTAAGGGGGAGTCAGCAGACAATAATAAAACAATCAGCTATAGCACGAAAAATTCTTATGATATCGATTAAAGAGAAAAAGGCAAAGCACCATATTAGCTCTGGCATGTTGTGATGTTGTGAATAAAGCTTTATATTGCTTTAGAGAGGCTAATTTACTGAGATTAACCCTCCTGTACTTTTGAAGACAATGCAGACAAAATGCAAAGTGATGAGAAATGCCTTACAGGGTTGTACTTGTCCTTGGGCTCCGTAGTTGTATTTGGGGCTCTCCTCTGGATCTGGAAGGATGGTGAAAACTCATCATCTAAGCTAGGGAGTCAGCAATGTTGTATTGTGATGCCAACATGGTGATTCTCTGTGAGGGAGAAGGAGGAGGATGTCTATTAGATAAATAGAAGAATGAGACAGTCTAGGAGTCAGGATTCCTAGATTCTTGATTGCATTTATTCTCTAGCTATGCCAAACAATAAAGAACCATTAGAAATGAAGAATTATCAGAATCATTGTTGATTCATATTAGAATGAAGAATTATATTGGCTCACATTGTATTGTCGTATTTACAGAGACCATAATCAAAACGTTTTGCATTGTGAATTACGTTAGATGTATATTAATACCTTTTCTTTGTTGAGAGCCCTGCAAGTGAATATAGCCACATTACAGCCGTTTTTTTACACAAAAAGTTTCCGCGAACAGGTGATAATGTCTCAACATTTTCTGCTAGAACAGGTAGCATTCACTGTTAATGTATATGGAATAATATTGTGGTAAGGTCACAGCACTATCCTCCAACTTGATAGCCCTTGTAGGAATGTATAGAAAAAAGTTGTTGCAATCAGAGAGGAGTGAAATAATTTCATTTATACCATGATGTGAAACCTGTCCATCCTATACAACAAGTTCATAGTTTCTGCAAAGATTCCACAGTTGTTTGCTGTTCTGGAGGCATGGGCACAGGCACACAGAGGACTGGGTTGGAAAAACAGAAAGATGCAATATCTCTAGAACCCACAGGGATGTGATGTTTTTGTACTAGGGCAGATTCAAGCAGCTGTCTGTGCTCAATAATTGAGTTCTGCTCAGTGCTTTACAAGGTTTTCTATAATGGATGGTCTCAGGGAACACCTTTTAAGGGCAGACCTGCACAACACATAAACTTTTCCTCAGGGACTTGTTTGCTCACTGCCTTACAGGGTTTTATCTACGCGCTTCCCTAGGAAATGTCACATGCTGCAGCTTTCAGGGTACGTGCTTTTTGAGGAGGAGAGACAAGGGCTATGGTGGCCACGCCATGAATTTATGCCAAGTGTAACTCCAGGAAGGTGTAACGGATGAGTTACTTTCCCAGTATGTCTGCATGACTGTATTTATTTATTCATTTTAAATAACGCATAAAGGTGTGTTAGGGCTGTGTCAACATAGAAGTCAACACCACTTAGGATTTAGAGACTGGTTTATACACACATTTGTACTGAGATTGTCAGACACTGGATTCAAACAAAGAGTTAAATCTGAAGACTAGTACTTCTGCAGGTCTCATAAATTGCTTACAACTGCAGAAATTGCCACAGGGTGCATATGAACACCCCCACATGCAGTTGAATAGCAGCCAGATAAAATATCTTGCAGCTTTTGCTGATAATCCTGATGAAAGGATGTTTATTGTAGTAGAAATAAAATGTAGGAAAGATTTGTAGATAAGTGATCATTATAATCCAGTGACTGGAGGGCCCAGAGACATGACACCAACAACATTATTTATCACTTGATGAATTGTTGCAAACTGCAGAGGGAAGACTGGCAAATCTTTCTAGCTTTTTTCCAAATTGTGGCCATTTCTGTACAGCTAAGCTAACATTTCCGGTTTTGTTCAGTATAGAACTACACTGTGACAGCATATGTAGGTTAGTCAAAACCTTCTGCAGATACAAAGATGAAAATATAAGTGTAAAAAGGTCAAGAGTTTTAGAAAGCAGGCACAGAGGTGAGTGCAGAAAACTGTTGGACACAGCTGTATAGCTGTATAATATACTCACTAAATGGCATATTCATCTGAAAACCTGTTCAAATGGGGCAGATTTTTTTTTAGATTTAATATACTAGAAGTAGACTGATCTCTTAAGAAGTAGGCATGTGAATGTATGTGTATTTCAGCAGTGTCCCTTAAGTGAAATGCCTCCTAGGTAAGAGCAGTACATGATCCCTAGTAGTGATATGGGTGGACCAGACAGGAAGCTGGACAAACTGGTGTCTTCATGTTTAGCTTGGCAACATCAGTTCTATCAATGCTGAGCTTTCAAAACTATTGCCTAGAATCACTGCCACTATTCCCATTATTAGGTTTATTTAAAAAACCAACCAACCAAACAACAATAACAAAAAACCCCAATATTTTTAAGTTGCAATTTTAGTTTTGTTTTTTTTTTTTTTTAAGGACAGTTCCTGGAAGAATGGACAAAAATCACATGTATAGGTTTTTCTTGGCAACTCACATGTATGAAAAAAATTCAGACGTTTTCATCTCATCCGTTATTTTAAAATATCAAGTTTTGGAAGGTACGTAATTAACTTCGAAATCTTGAAAAGTTGCATTGTCAAGTGTATAAAAGTATTAATAATCAAAGCCATTTTATAAATAGTATACACAGCATTGAGAGGTGATTCCTCTATTCCTAACAGGAGGGTACACGTTCATACAGATTCACACCAAGACTGTAAGCACTATATGGTAAAGCTATTATTTTAAAGTTATTTTAAATTAAAGTTATTAATTTCAGTATGGATACAGTTGATAAAGACCTATGTTTTTATTCAGAGGTGGCTATCAATCCTTTAATGAGTCACTCTGGGAGAAAAAAAAAAGAATAATTAAGAGTTCAGTTTCAAAATAAAACCTATGACCCAAACATGCAGATACTATTACAGTTTCCTGCAGGTTTTTGAAATCTGTTAAATATTTTCCTGATATAAGGGGCTGGGGGAAGACACCACTGTATGCCTGTTCATTGTTCTTCTTTCAAGATATTTTCCTAATGTGAGACAGCAGCAGATAGCTACAGCTGTATACTCTAGCTAAGAATGTGCTCTTTGAATTTAGACTTGAGATTTCTCAGGAAGAGTAGTCTAGAGTAGTCTAGAAATCAGGGACAAAAAAATGTAAGTTTTTTATAAGCTTATTTGCAATTAGTGAAACAAACAGTTTGTGTGCGAGATTATGAGTAATATCTTTGAAAACAACATGATGAATTGCTAAAGAGAATTCACATGATTAATCTTTAGTACCAGCAATATATTGATAATGAAAAAAAAAGAGGCAAATGTCTATTTTGTAGTCAAGCTACAGAGAAGTGAATAATCTTCATGTTGCTTGAATTAGGAGTGAGTTCTTTTCTAATGTCTAGCAGCAGAGGAAGGGCATGCACAGATACAGATAAGGAAGTATAGGCAGCAACATCAGAATACCTTAGAGCTACTAGCATTGAAGTCTAACTCAGCTGGAGGAGAGCACCTTACAGTGATTTGTACTATTTTATCTATCGCTATTTCTTTCTTTTTCCCCTCTTTGTTTCTCTTCTTTTTTAATGAATCCCACTTCTTTTTTAATGAGTGTTCCTACTGTATACTTCCTATAAATCTCACTCAGATGCCTCAGCTTCTTACACTGAAAAGCACCTCTGCAGAGAGTTGCCTGAAGAAGAGATCAGAAAGATCTGCAAATCTAGACATACAGCACAGCTGCACATAGTAGGGATGAAGGTAATGTTGAATGAGGTGACAGCTGAAGTGGCAGAAAGAATATAATAGGGCCTGAAAGATTTTCTTACTCAGTATATTAAGGGTAAGAATTTTTCTCTCATACTTCTGCAAGAAGGCAAGCACCTGTTTGCATTGGTAAAGGAATGCCATCCTCTGCATTATCATCTCACAATTTGGCACAATCCCTCCTAGCAATGCTTGCCCTGCCTGGTGACCTGGTAACCCATGTCACTGCAACATCTGTGCAAAAGCACAGGTTTGACTTAATGAGTTTTCAGAGTTTGTTCCTGTGATGAAACAATATTTTTAAGCCATATTTATTAATTTATTTCATTTTAGTTCCACAATATATCTTGCTAAACTCAAATTGCCCTGCATTCAATTGGGCTGCCTTAGTGGAGCTGCTTTAAGCAAGCAGCAGGCTTTGGTTTAATGAGGTTCTCTTGCTCTTTACATTAAGTGAAACAGGGAGTGAAAGTTGCCTAGTTTCAAAACCTGTAGTTTCAAACCCTAAGTCTCTAAATTGCTGACCTAATAATATATGTTGAAAGATTCCTTTTATTAGGTGTAGCATTGTGGCTGAAGGCGACCTTGATACTTGTAACTTGAGGAAGAATTGTGTACTACTAAACAATTTCATGTAGTTCTTTACTTAACCTGATCTTAAATCTCAAGATTTTATCCTGGTTCTTAAACTACTTGAATTTAAATACTGCTCATATCTATTTTCTCCTTGTGTCTGTATACAACTTACTACCTTGCACTAACTTACTACCTTCACAATGTTCTGCACATTTGAAGACCATTATCCTCTCCCTGCCCACTCCATATTTCTATAAAATTGACAAACACAGCTGATTCAATTTTTCTCCATAGGTCATTTCTAGGCTACCTCCAGTTAATCTACATCCTTCTCAAATTACACTGCCTAGGAGACAGTGTTCATTCATCAGTCTAGCCTTCATACTGCTGCAAAGAGTAAAAATGCTGTTTAACATATAATATGTGCATACAACATGGAATCATAGAATCCTTAGAGTTGGAAGGGACATTTAAAGGTCATCTAGTCCAACCACATTGCAGTGAACTGGGATGTGCACAGCCAGATCAGGTTGCCCAGGGCCTCAACCAGCCTTGCCTTGAAAGTCTCAAGGAATGGGGCATCAGCCACATCTCTGAGCAACCTGTTCCTGTGCCTCACCACCATCACTCTAAAAGACATTTTTCTTATATTCAACCTGAATCTGTCCTCTTTAAGCTAGAAGACATTTACTGTTGTTCTGTCACCACAGACCCTGCTACAGAGTCTGTCCCCTTCTCTCCTGTTGATCCCTTTTAGATATTGAAAGGCTGCTATCAGGCCACCTCAGAGCCTCCTCTTCTCCAGGCTGAACAGCCCCAGCTCTCTCAGCCTGTCCTCATAGGAGCGGTGTTCCATCCCTTGGATCATTTTTATGGCTCTCCTCTGGACACTCCAACAGGTCTCTCTACTGTACTGAGGACTCCACATCTGGCAGTACTCCAGGTGAGGCCTCACCTGCAGAGAGTAGAGGGGCAGGAGCACCTCCCTCAGTCAGCTAGCCACACTTCTTTTGATGCAGCCCAGAATAAAGCTAGCTTTATAAGCTGCAAAGGCACATTAATGTCTCATGTCCATCTTCTCATCCACCACTACCTACAGGTCTTTTTTGGCAGGTCTGTGCTCAATTCTTTAATTCCTCAGCTTGAATTGGTAGTGAGGATTGCTTCAACTCAGGTGCAAGATCTTGCATTTGGATCTGTTGAACCTTAAGATATTCACCAGAGTCCATCGCTCAAGCCTGTCTAGGTCCTCCCTCTGGATGGCATTCTGTCATTCTGGTGTGTTGACTGTACCCCACAGCTTGGTGTCATCAGCAAACTTGATGAGTATGCACTCAATCCCACTGTCAATGTCACTGATTAAGATATTAAAGAATATCAGCTCTGGTTCTGACCCCTGGAGGACACCACTCATCACTGATCTCCACAGAGACATTGAGCCATTGACCACCATTCTCTGGACTCAATCTGACATCCAGTTCTTCATCCATTGAACAGCTCACCCATCAAATCCATATCATTCCAATTTGGAGAGAAGGATGTTGTGGGGTACTGTGTGAAAGGCTTTACTGAAGTTAAGATAGATGACATCAACGGCCCTTCCATTATCCACTGATGCAGTAACATCATCATATAAGGCCACTGGGTTGGCCAAAGAGGATTTGCTCTTGGTGAAGCCATGCTGGTTCTCCCATATTACCTCCCTGTCTTCCATGTGCATTAACATAGCTTCCAGGAGTCTCTTTTCCATGATCTTTCCCAGCACAGAGGAGAGACAGACAGGTCAGTTGTTTCTAGGGTCATCCTTTTTACCCTTCTTAAAAATGGGTGTGATGCCTTTTTTCCAGTCAACAGGGACTTCACCTGATTGCCAGTTTTCAAATATCACTGAGTGTGCCTTGGCAACTACATTAGCTAATTTCCTCAGGACTCTGGAATACATCTCATCAGGACTCATAGACTTGTGGATATTCAGGTTCCTCAGTGGTCACAAACCTGATCTTCACTAACAGTGGGAAGGGCGTTGTTTCTTCAATCCTCTCCTACCAAACCAAACATTTGAGGGCTATGTGATGAGCAGTTATCAGAGAAGACTGTTTAGTACTTCAGCCTTCTCCTTGTCTATTGTTTCCAGCTTGCCTGTGTCATTCAGTAGAGGGGATATGCCCTCCTAGACTTTCCTTTTCTGGTTGAGGTATTTGTAGAAGCATTTCTTACTCTTCTTGGCATTCCTTTCCAAGTTCAGTTCAAGCTTGGCCTTGGCATTCCTGACCCCATCCTTACACAGTCTAGCAGCTTCCTTATACTCTTCCCATGGTACCTGTCCCCATTTCCATTACCTGCACATTCTGTTCTTGCTCTTCAGTTTGACTAGCAGGCCCCGGTTCATCCATGCCATTCTCTTGCCTTGCTTTCCTGACTTGCTACAACTGGGGATGGAGAGCTCTTGCATGCCAAGGAAAGCTTCCTTAAAGATTTGCCAGCTCTGCTCTGCACCTTTACACATGAGGACATTTTCCCAGGGTATTTTGTTGATTAAATGCCTGAAGAGCTGGAATTTAGCTTTCCTACAATTTAGCATCCTAATTTTACTCTTTGCCTGTCTCATATTCCTCTAGAACATGAACTCAACCATAGCACTACAGCCCAGGCAGCTCCCAATCCTTCAAGGCCCCTGCTAACACCCTGTCCCTCTAATCTAGCTATGCCATCCCACAACTTATCATGGGAAGGCTCACTATCCCCCTCATCCCCTTCCAGACATAGTTTAAATCCCTCCCAATGAGCTCCGCTAGGACTCTTCTCCCACCTGTGAGAAAGGTGAACCCCATCTGGTGCCTACAAACTCAATGCCATATAGGCAATTTGGTTGTCAAAAAAGCACAAAGTTTTGGCAATGGCACCAACCATGAAACTAGAAGATAAGCTTCTTTGATTTGTTTCTGTGTCCTTACCCAATACAGGAGGCAAAGAAGCAAAGATGACCTGTACATTCAATTCCTTCAGCCATTGTCCCAGGGCCCTCAAATCCCTTTTGCTAGCCCTTAACCCACATGTAGCTGCTTCATCTCTCTCTGTATGAAAAAGCAGTAAGGGGTTGTGGCCTGATGGCATCTCAGGCTAGGTAGTTTCCTGGTTACATCCCTCACCCGAGCCCCAGGAAGACTTTCCCAAGAAGAGGGTCTGCTCAGCATATTGGACGCTCAGTTCCCTGTAGAGAGGAATCACAACTAATACGCATCTCTTCTTCTTCAATGATATTGTACTGATGTTGAGGGAAGGGTTTTCTTGGTTTGGTTTTGTTAGTTTGTCTAGACTATGGGCTATTATCACCCACAGAAGGGTCTTCTGCATTCAGGGCCTCATACCCTCTGTAGAAAGGCACCTCGAGGGTTGTGGAGCAGGCACACAGGGTTTTCATTCGCAGCTTCGAGCGCTGACTTGCCCCTTTCCTTTCTTCCTTTCTTCCTTTCTTCCTTTCTTCCTTTCTTCCTTTCTTCCTTTCTTCCTTTCTTCCTTTCTTCCTTTCTTCCTTTCTTCCTTTCTTCCTTTCTTCCTTTCTTCCTTTCTTCCTTTCTTCCTTTCTTCCTTTCTTCCTTTCTTCCTTTCTTCCTTTCTTCCTTTCTTCCTTTCTTCCTTTCTTCCTTTCTT
>NW_024885088.1:6194618-6207361 GCF_019232065.1 Centrocercus urophasianus | reverse complement strand
ACCAAATTAGATTATTAAGTAACCTCTCCTCTCCTCTCCTCCCTTCCCCTCCCTTCCCCTTCCCGTTCCATTCTTGCCTGCAGCCTTGCAATTTTTTTCCTCAACCTGATGTGATATGAACTGCCTAGGCTTTTGTGTTATTTCCTTCAAAACATGCTAGTTTCTTCAGATAATTGTTTTATAACTTTTTTTTGTAATTGTGTTATATATATGATGCATTTTAACTGCTGAATCTTCTGCAAACAATGTTTTAGGCTAGCATAATCAATACAGATAAAAAGCCAGTCAGTTCATGTAGAACAGGAGAAAGGAACTAGAACATATGTTAAGTCCAGTGAAACCAAGCCAGTAAATATCCATTTAGTAAGGAAAGACTTAATGAGAAAGTGCTGATACCTCAGATATATAATGTATCCAATCATGTTTCTGTGGGTTGCACAATTCCTCTCAGCTTTGATGAAAAAATTTAAAAAATAAGACTAGTGTTAACCTAAAAATGTGCAACATGTGAAACAACCAAACATGGACATCTTTGTTGCTTATTAATCTAATTTGGTGTCTGCTAAACTGATGAAATGTTGTCAGGCTTAGGAATTACAGGTAGACAGACACTCTGAGAGGCAGACTGTGTTCCAGGCATGAAGATGTAAAAGAAAATAAAGAAAAACTGGGAACAAAATAGGAGATGGAAAATGGGGAAGGAAGAGAAATGAAAGCATGTGGCAAACATGGGTACAAATAAATGACATTTAATGTAATACCAAGGGAGAGAACAACTGAGAATAGTGATAGAAAGTACAGTTACTGTGTAAAACCAGACTCAAACCTTGACCTTGGTGCAAACTTTTGGTTGTCTTTAATGAGTGTTGGACTGCACACTGTGGCAGATGCATGCCCTAAAAAAAATATATATACAGTGTAATTTTCCTGCCTTTGTCAGATGAGAATCATGCCCTTCTGCTGAAGTGAAGCCCGAAGACCAGGTGAATGCAAACAGGCTTTGCATCAGAAGCTCACTCAGGGGCATCCTGACTCTTGTACAGAGCTCTAGAGGCAGATGGTGCATTCAATCATCTCTCAGGAAGGATGGCCATCTTACACATGGGAAGCAGTTAGGTGAATGAGAATCATTTAGGGAAAGACTTAATGTCCAAGTACACATATTAAGTATTAAGGACTACTAGTAGAGGCATATAGTTAAAATATATACTTGTTAAGAACTTGTCAATTGTGCGGTATAAGATCCTGGTCAGGTATATGATACCTCCCTCCTCATATGCTTCTTGTTTTTATTTTTCTTTTTAATTCTTTTCCTCTGTTTCAGCCACATTGTCTCTGTGTATGTTCCTGAGGAACGCTTTCATGTATTTATGCTGTTAGCTCTAGGCGGGCCTTCGCCTACAGCTGCATGGAACAATAGCGCCAGCCAGTGGCTGCCTGCAGTAAACGGGGATTTTCTGTGTAGCTACCCTTCAGGACTGTGACAAGCCTGCTACCGAGCTGTTCTTGACCTCAGCGGTAGAGAGGTGAATAAGCGAGCCTGGCTTGAGGCTCTGAGGAATTATCCCTGCTGCCTGCGTTCCCCATGCTTCGAAATGGGCTCTGGGGAAGATGAAAGATTCTCCCTCCCTCCCTCCCTCCCTCCCTCCCTCCCTTCCTTCCTTCCTTTCTCATTTTAACACAGGAGCCATTTTGCAAAAAAGCTGTGGAGAGGTTTGGCAGCCAGGCAGCAGTGTGATGCAAGTGACCTTACCTTCTGCAGCTTTATAGGAATGTTCCATGTTCCATACAAACAGGATGGGGAATGGCTGTTTGCAGGGGTGGATAGTGATAGGACAAGGGGGAATGGTCTTAAACTGAGACAGGGGAGGTTTAGGTTAGATATTAGGAGGAAGTTTTTCACCCAGAGGGTGGTGACACAGTGCAACAGGTTGCCCAAGGAGGCTGTGGATGCCCCATCCCTGGAGGCATTCAAGGCCAGGCTGGATGTGGCTCAGGGCAGCCTGGTCTGGTAGTTGGTGACCCTGCACATAGCAGGGGGTTGAAACTAGATGGACACTGTGGTCCTTTTCAACCCAGGTTGTTCTATGATTCTGAGTTACCAGCACAGTGTAAGCAGGCAGAACAATAAATTACTGAATTTTCAGTTATCTGCATAGAAGTAACTTGCTGCACCAGTTATGTGGGATGAATAATAAAGGATTATGCACTAGAAGTGCATTCAGCAAATGGTTTCAATCCACAGCTATCAGTGCTTCTGTATGTATGAATATCACTTTACTCGCAGGAAATACTTCTAATTATTAAGGTGGTATCTGTTTTAAGTAGTTCAACAAGCTTTGCATATTTTTGCTTATAAAGTAACTATGTGAATTTCTGAATAGTATTGCAAGAATTACCTACTTTAATACTCTAAAGGGTTTTCTTTTAATCACAAAATTATTAAGCTCCATGAAAATCTTCTTTAGCCTAAGAAATAGTTAAACTGTTGATTGAAGGAAAGAAAATATATCATTTATTCTCAGCCCAGCATCTTCAAATGAATTAACTGAAGATAATAGTGGAGTAAGGTGCAAAAATAAATCAACTTTTTGCTGAAACAGGCACTGTCTCTGAGCTAGGTTAGATACAGCTTACCTTAGTTACTTCTGTTGAAACTTCTTACGGTGGGAAAGACTCACTGATTCTAAGCAGCAAGTGGAACACGCTAGCCTGATTATAAGCACAGGTTCATCAACCAGATGGAGGTCGTGTGAATCCCAGTGCTCCTTCCACAGATTTTGTGCAACAAACAAACAAACAAATGAACAAACGACACCACCCTCTTCAATCAGGTGAAATGCATAAGCAACCTTCAGAGAAGAAAGGTAACAGTCAGCCACCCTGCTGCAGAACCCCACATTCTTCCTGACCTCCCTGGCGCCGCGCGTGTTTAATTCCCATACACAAATAGGAGCAGAGAGCGGGAGGAACCCCGGCTGCTGCTTGCCCATCCCGCGGGGCTGCACAAAGAAGGGCGGCAGCTCCGATGCAAAACCCGGCTTTTAGACAGCGGGCCTGGGGCTGCGGCTTCTCCCCGAGCACATCCAATCCTCCGCACCTCTCGCAGCCGCCTGCGGAGCCGCCTCGAAGCCCGGGGCACGGCACAACCCGGCCCCGGCGGCAGCGCCGGCTGCCGCCCCTGGGTGGCGGTGTGACCCCGCGGGACGCGGCCCCGCTCCGCGAAGGGCTCGACCTCTCTCTTCCCGGCGGGGCTCCCGGAGCGTCGCCTTCCCGGGGATTAAAGGTGTTCGGTGAGGGGCGCTGCTCGGAAGCCGGGTGCTGGTGAAAGAGTTCGGGCGGGAGTTCCGGAGGCCGGAGACATGAATGGTTTTGCGAAGGAAAACACGGCCTCGCCTTACATTAAAAAGTAGTATTAAGTCTTGGGGGACGGACGTTTAAAGAGAAAGAGCGGGGAGGAAAGCAGCCTTTTTAAAAGCGAAATTATTCTCAGTTAATTTTTAGGAAAAACTTAGCAGGAGAGGTCTGGGAGAGCCGTTGATTATTAGAGAATAAACCTTGAGGAATGCAGGAGAAAGGCAGAGCTAAAGTGATCAGCGCGGAGATACAGTGGGAGCGGATTGCTCTGCCCGGCTCACCGGGGCCCGCCGTGAGCCGCCCCGGTCAGGGCCGCTGCTTTCTCGTGTGCTGTCCTTTCCCTGACAGCAGCCGGGGGGGTCGAGCCCTACCCTTGAGCAGATGTCGTTTGGGAGCTGCGGGCGGCCCTGGCCGTAAAGCCGTCTGCGAATGACCCGCAATTTCACACCGCATCACTGCCACCACGGCAGCCTGGCCGGGCTTTAAACTATCCTTTGTTTTCACCATCCGGACAGATACTTTACGATGAAGTTCTGTGTTCAGGCTCTTTTACTTGCTTGTCACTGCTCGCTTTCCTTTCAGCCTTCACTGGTGTGTGTTTAGCAATTTCTCTGGCAGAGATGCCCAGAGCTATCCGTGTTTGCTGTGTAAATGGGCACAGGCACACGGGTTTGTCCACTTCTGCAGAATTTACCACAGCCCGTAGACGTGTATCTGAGTGTTCTTTCAGCGTGTGTATGCATGCGACCCAGACAGGAGCATGTTGTGTAGCAGACTAGAATAGATGGTTTGACAGAATGCAGGAGTAAACCGAACAGCTCTGGAATCAGACAGAAAGAGAGAGAGAAACACGGAGAAAGAAAGGAAGAGAAAAAGAAAAGAAAAAAAGACAGGAGTTTTGCTTGACTGTGCCTGAGCACAAAATTCTTTTTTTTCTCCTTATTTTCCCTACGATCAGCAAACTGAGTATCCCAAACTCTTGCTAAAAGCCAAGGAAATCTGGTTTTAAAAGGAAGAAGAATGTTTTCTTACTGTGGAAAATGAAATCGAGTTTAGTGACGGGCATTTGTGAGTGCACAGCAAGGTCAGATGGCCGAAGAGCCCCGGCACACACACACAGCATTCAGGATACGGAGCTGTGAGCAACCCTGGCTAATCCCTGCCTCTTTCTGGTTAAAAAGGAAACAGTTTAACCATCTCTTTTGGAAAGTCCGTGCGTTACAAATCTAGCCGCGTTACCATACTAGAGCAAATGAAAAAGCACTGCAGACAGAACAGACGACGAGTCCTTTCTTTCCCTTTGTGGACATGTTTGTGTGTTTCCCCAAACGCTGCGGCTGCTGCAGGACGTGCCTTCTGAAACACAAACTCACAGCTCGCGCACACACCCGCACAGACAGATAAGACATGTATTAGATTCTGACACATACGGGGTGGGGGGAAGAGCAGGAGAGAGAGAGGGAGAGAGAGAGAGAGATCCTCCTACCTGGAGCCATAGATTGCAAGATACGTAGTGTTACCTGGGGAAGTCAGAACAAGTAAAAACACATTGAACTTCGGGGCTCTATGAGGCAGTTGATCAAGATCAGGGCTTGCTCGTTTTCTCCCTCCGACCATCTGCCTCGGGTTTTTTGTTTTACCGTTTTGAGCAGCTCTTTCTGTTTTCCTCCCTCTGTAGCTTTAGTACCGAGCCAGGTTCTGTCACCATGGCTCTGGGAAGAGCTGCCCGTCTGCACGCAGCTGATTTTGTGCAGTTCGGCCGGCTTTGCTCCCGGGCAGCTTCCGAAACGCTCTTGACTGGGATTTAACCGAAACGATCAATTCGACTTTTTGTGCAATTTTTATGGCTCAGTCCATTCTCTAGATCATGCACAGAAACTTTCGGAAGTGGATTTTCTACGTGTTTTTATGCTTTGGAGTCATCTATGTCAAATTAGGGTAAGTCCTCGCGCACGACAAACCTTGTCTTTTGGGTCACGTTATTGCGGAGTTGCGAACAGAGCGTTGAGACGGAAAAAGAAGACGAAGCAAACGAAAAAGGCAGGAAAGCGACGGTTTCCCTCCGCCCCTTTCCCCGTGCGCAGCCCCAGCGCAGTCTGGGGCCGCTCCGCGTCGCGCTCGGCTCCCGGGGATGGGCACTGCAGCGGCGTTGCCCGCACGGAGCCCTCTGCTTTTGTGCTGCTTAAGCGACCTTAAATATTATCTCTGGCGTACAGTACTCTCAGACAGAAAAAAAAAAAAAAAAAAAAAAGCCTGACGGAGTTAACTCAGCCGCTGCTGATGAGACAATGGAGCAGAGCTTAAGTATTAAAAAGGAGAAAGGGGCGGGAGAAGGGGGAATCCCTGCTCTGAACCTGCGCTCAGGGATTTGCTTTATGCAGGCCTAGACACAATTTGCTTTTCTATCCATCAGGCGGACGTGTTGAAATGAGCTTGACAAGCGGCCCGGCTGCCCCCGCGATAAGCTCCGGGCCGGGCGGGCTGAGGGCCGGGCGCGCCGGGAGGGCTGCGGGCAGCCCGGGCTTTGCTCCTCGTTATTTGATCGCAGAGAGCGTGATCGCGCTGTTATTGCAGTTGCCAAGTTTCTCCCTCTGACTCTCCCCCTTACCTGTATGCCCTTATTAATATTGCTCGTCGCAGTAGGCTGACTTGAGTTGAATTTCCACATTCCTGAGCCCCAGCCGAGTCCTTACCTGTCGAGCTACAAACCCTTTAAAGATCCTGTCTTTGCATAGCTGCGGGATTTTTTTTTTTTTTTTTTTTTTTTTAATGATCAAGAATGCATAAGGTGAGTTGCAATCCGAAAACGCTTGTTTCCCGCTTCGAAGCCAACACAGAGAAGAAGAGGTGCGAAAGGGCAGCTCTGAGCGGCGAGGCCCATCCGCGCGGCACCCCCATTCGGCACGGGGATGGGCGCGGGGCCGCCCGGTTCTGCCAGCCCGCAGCCCCCTGCACAGAGCGCGGCGAAGCCTGGCCTTGCTGGCGGCGGCCCGGGGAGCGGGAGGCTGCCGGGGGGCACTGCAGGAGGGAGAACGGAGCGGCCGGGGGCTAAGGTCACACGATACAGCGGTGTTAAACGGGGCTTCTAGGGACGAGAAGGGAAGCGTTGTTTCAGCCGGAGCTCCCTCCCCAGCCCGGCTTTTGCCCTCCTTTTGCCGGAGGATCCCCGGCAGGTTGCTCGGCAAGCACCGGCCGGACTGCGTTCGCTCGTCCGTCTATCCAGCTATACGTTTCGTCATTTGGGCAGGGCTCTGAGCCCGCCCCGCGGCTGAGCCTCTAGGACCGACTGCCCTGCCCCTGCGCCCCAAATCAGCTTGCTAGAGACAGGTTGCTATTTGGCCTCGGGCCAAATATCTCCCGCTGTCATCCTAGCTGTGAGCGATCCTCCCTGTCGTCTTCCAGAATGACGCGAGAAGCGGGTTGGTGGGACTGCATACCCGTAAATTAAGCACCACGACGATCAGGGCACCTAATCAGTTCCAGTAGCCGGAGGGCTTCGTGAGGCACATTCTCCTCCAAATCACCGGGGGACAGAGGAGCTCAAAGAAAATGGTTTGCACAATAAGGGGTAATGGTATCAGTGCTCGCTTTCGCTGCTGTTTTATTTTTAAAGGAAACAGAAGATTCGGCACACTTTACAGGGTGGAATGCAGATTTACTTGAGAAAATGAGCGTGGCTGTTTTAGAAAGGGGTTTGGAGCAAAAAAAAATCACAAGAATGTTGTTGAACTGAGCCTGGAAGCAAAACTGAATGGATGGCAGGAACAGTGAAAGCCCTTACAGGAATCCCATCAGATCCATCACCGTGACTGTAAGGCGAGGATACTTCTCTTTCTTTGAACAATAAGAGAGAAATTCTCTCTGAGATCCAGGGCTACCACCAGGCTGAGCATGTAGGATGCAATTATTTCCTCTTTCATCAGCCACTGGAGCAATCACTTTGTTGAAACCATATCTTCTTAGAGTAATGATACCTTTTCTGGTGAGCTGTGTGCATAAGAAAGGGGAGTTACTTGAGACAAAACGTAGTTTGTCTTCCAGTGCATTCTGTTTAGCTTGCGCAGTAAAGATGGAGATAGCAAGGAGTTACGCGGTCATTTCATTTGCTACGGAGCACGTGTTCCTCTCTTAATAAAACGTGCTAAGAACTCCGCTTCCTGGCTGGACAGGGACAACCCCGAGCCCAGGGGAGGGGAGCAATAGAAACACCGCTGTCTTTGTGCACAGCAGAGGAGCAGCAGATTGGTGGTGCCATGAGAGGGGACCAGGGGAGTGTGGCACAGGAAAGTCGCTGTTTCCAAGTGGGAGGAGAGAGTGAGAACCGCTCAGGGGATCCTCCATCCTTCCTTCCTCCCTTCCTCACGTGGAATTGTCGTTATTCCCATTTCCATTTTGCATTTTGCCGAGGAGGATGAGGTGCGAGGTGGTGTACCTGCCCGCGCCCAGTCTGCCTTCCACGTTTCTGGGGGCAGGTAGGGAGAATGGAGCAGGCTGCAGCGCTCACACGTTGACTTCGGTAATAGCTGTATTGGAACGGGAATTTCGCCTGCGAAGATCGCAGGGCGATCAGCTCCAGTTTAATTAATAGACGTATCGGAAGTCACAAATCACAGCTGTGCCACAGATGCAAATGACAGCAGATGCTCTGAGGGTGAGCGATGGACCTTCGGAAGAACGGATCCGTAGATATTGCGGGACTCAGGGGGCAAATCGCCCTTTCCCCTTTATCTCTCCTGCCGGCTCGCCCGGCCTCAACGAAATACCCATCTTCTCGAGTCCCCTCGGGGCGGGGGAGGCGGCCCAAGCACCTCCCGCCCCCTCCAACCCGACCCCGCTAATTGCACGCTGCTCAGCTTTGCCCCTTTCTCCCTTGCGCTGAGCTCGCAGCGGTGCGGGATGCAGGGAGTGGCGGCTGTCAGCAGGAAGAAGGGCAGCGCGGTGCAGACTGGACGTGTGTCCCGAGCTGCCGACGTGCTCTGCTGCCGCACACGGCGCTTTTCGGGGTCAGAGAGAACCCGCAATTGAAAAGAGATGAACGGAAAGGGAAATGCTTTTTTTCGTGCCCGCTCTGCCTCATCTGCAGTCTGTCGCAGGGAGTAGGCAACCGTTCCAGTTCCGTACTGCTCTTATTCTGTCCGCAATACACGTGTTTGGGGAAGAAGAAGTGGCAGTACCCATGTGAGGTGTTACTGACAATATTGGCTCGTCCAGTGTCACACCAAGAATCTGACAGAACAAGCGTACTTCTCTGTCCCGAGCTGACACGCATATAGAAAGAATCCGTACAGAACCTAACACGTTATCATTATCAGCATCATTACTATTGAATTTCCGACGCAATAACATCTCCCATTTTTTGAGGAAAAAATATTTTCCCGAAAGGGAACGGGTCGATTTGGTTGATGCCATACGAGATTCCTCGGACTCCACGATTCGGCTGTGGAAAAATCCCTCTTCACCCCGAAACTGTGGGGAATGGCAGAGCACCGTCGTCTGGATTGGGTTGGATCAAAGCCCGCGTCCTCACCCCCCGGTGCTTCAACGCCAGCAGCTACTTTTCGATTTTAGAATTCAGTTCTGTTCTATTTTTTCTTTTTCCTCAGGCACGTGTTTCAAAGCAGATGCCCATTTAAAATATATGCGATGCCGAACAAGTGCTCGAAATAAGCCGTCAAACCTCACCCCCCGTTCTCCATCCAGCTGGCGCTCGGCAACGCTGCCGCAGCCGCTTCATGTGGCTGAGAGGTGACGGGGAGCAAGGGGGACGCACAGCCCTGTAGCTCTCGAGGTTTACGGATGTATGCATACATACGCACTTAAAGAGGTAAAAACACGTCGATTTTAGGTTTGTTCTTTTTTTCTTTTTTTCTTTTTTTTTTTTAAAGAAATTATAAATAAAGGAGACGGTTCTAGGGTTGTAAGTGATCGCTGGAAGGCTTCAACTTCCCCCGTTGTTAATCAACAGCAGCGTTTCCTACAATGACACTCTCGGCTCCAGCACACGCACGCACTGCGCTTACAGATGAAAGTGCTTAAATGAAACAGAACCCCGAGGAGATCCTTATCGGGTGTTCGGCGAAAGACGACGTTTTTACACCAATTCTGCAGCTGCGGTTCCATCCGAAGGAATATTTCGTTGTCCCGCAGAGCCTGCAGCAGCCGTGTGCAGGGACTGGTTGACTCGGGGAGGTCACCCCGGGGTGCTGGGAAGAGCTCTCGGCCGAGAGATCTCCCTCAGGCATCAAGCAATTAACCCGAGACGGGCTCCTCAATCCCCGCAGAGCGAGGGTCTGTCGGAGCCCGCTGAACGTTCAGTTCGACTGTATTTCAGCTAAACTCTCCACGGTGCACTTTCCTCTTTCGGGCTTCGTTTTTAAACCCCGGCATCCCGGAGCACGTCTCTCCGTCAGCTCCCAGGACTGCAGTCGCTCACCCGAAGAGAGAAGGGGCCGTCGAGGCACGGAGGAGGAGCAAGCAAGCTCTGCTCCGCGGGGCTCGGAGAGGCGAGGGGCGGGCGGCCTCTGCCCGGTAGCGGCACGGACCTGCCGGGAGCTGCCGGCTGGGAAGGAGGCAGGGGAGAGTAGAAACGGCTCCGAAGGCTCTCTCCGAATGCTTTCCTTCCCTTTCACCCGCGGAATCCAGCCCCGTTATGAAGCTTCGAGCTGCCTTTACTCCTCACTCACTCACTCACTCACTCACTCAGGCGGGCTGCCGCAACTTGCATGTCTTTTTTTTTTTTTTTTTTTTCCTTTCTTTCTTTCTTTTGGACAGAGCCCCCTGATATGTAATTTTCAACACGGGGGGCAACGAGAACCAAGAGGCTGCGGGAGCTCTTCGGGGGAACCGATAGAGCCATTCACCGTCCGCTACTGAGCCGTTCACCGGGAGCTGCCGACTGTCCCGGTCGACTCTCAGCAGGAGAGCAGCCCGCTCCTCCCGCGGAGTGTCCCCGGGGAGCGCTGTGCCGGGAGTGGGGTGCACGGAGCAGGTTGGGCCGGGCAGTGAGGGTGAGTTGCAGCCGGGGCTGGAGCGGTGTCGCGCCATTGTCATCCCCTCCTTTAAATAAAAAAAAAAAAAAAAAAAAAAAAAAAAAAAAAAAAAAAAAAAAAAAGGGGGGGAGAGAGGGAGAGAAAAAAAAGTAGGCGGATTGCAGCGACTGACTGCCCAATGGCAGCCCCGAGTCTCAGGAGAGTTGCAGAAAGAGGGAGAGAGAGAGAGAGAGGCACTTTCTGCCATCCAAATCCCTTAAACCATCCTCATTCCAACACGAGAACCCACTGTAACAACTTCCAACCACTGAGACATGACAGGCAGGAGCCCAGAGGCAGCAGCAGCAGCGAGAACAGCAGCAGCAGCACATACTCTGCCCCGGGAGCAGCATTAGCGCCAGGGGAATACCAGCCCCACCAATACAAACTAACAAACAAACAAACAAACAAAGCCCCCCCAAGCCCAAGGGACTGGATTCCAACTCAGATTCAAGGCACAGCTGACACCAAAAAGGGTGGGGAGTTACGACCGGGGGGGGCCAGAAAGGAATAACCAAGGAAGCGAACTCCAAGAGTGTAAACGGGACTCAGCCATGATCCTTTTTTCATCTCGCAGTGTGTTACTCTCAGTGTATTACCCTCAGATTTTCCTCATCCTTACCAGTGGGAGTTACCTGTAAGTGATCCAGATTTTTTTTTTTTTTTTTTTTTTTTTGGTTGCAAATTCTGTTTGAAATGGCCCCGCCAGCTACCTAGGGGCGACGCGCACACGGAGGGAGCCGGGACACGCCAGCTCCGCGAGGCGCGTGGTGGTGAGGATGGTGATGGCGATGGCGGTGTTGGCAGTGCCGGTCGGACCGTGCCAGGGGAAGGGGACCCGCCAGGTAACTCCCGGGGCTGCCCGGGGGTCGGCGGGGAGCGGGGCGGCCGCGACTCCCTCGGGGGCTCCGGCCTCGGCTCCTCCTCCCGGCGGGGGAAGCGCGGCGCCGCGCCGGGACGCGCAGCCCGGGAGAGCTGCGGCCGCGGGCGGGCGGCGCGGAGGCGGAGGCGCTCGCTGCCGGCCGGGTGCTTTTCGCTCGGGAGGGATCTGCAGTCCCGCAGTTAGAGCCGGCTCCAGGACGTTTTCCTTGTGAGGAAGGGGGTGGAGGTAGGGGTGGGGGAAATCAGAGTCGGTGGGTGGGACTGCAAGGAGTTTCGGGCTCTTTTTTTTTTTAATATCTATATCTGTATCGAACGGTGCGGTGGATGAGAAGCTATCGGGCTGCTCAGTGCGGGCTGCGGAGAGAGGCTGCTGCGGGGCTGGGGCCGGGCGCCGGCTGAGGGGGACATGGGGCTGCAGTACGCTGTCCCCGCGCAGAGCCGAGCCGAGAGGCCGGGGCCGCAAGCCAAGGCTCGGAAGGGCGGCCGGGGAGCTGTCAAGCGCTCCCGTGCTCCAGTCAAGGCGTGAGCGCGCTTTGAAGCGGCAGCGGGGAAGGGAAGGTGCTGGGGCAGGCGGTGGTCCCGGCCGCCGGAGCTAGCTGACAATCTGAGCTCGCTCCCTTCCGTGAGTGCCTCCCCGGGGGCCGGGTGCCCTGCGGAAGGGGACTAGGGATCGACTCAGGTGTCTCCGGGTAGAGAGAGCGGGCTGTGCCCGAAGGACTCTGTCCCGCACTGGGGGTTCCTGCCCCAACACCACCCGGCCCCACGTCCAACTGCGCTGCGGGGCCGGGAGGGTTTCTGCTCGCTCCTGCCCCAGCGCCGAACAAAGACCTTTCAGTTCACGGTGGGTGTATAATTTGAGGTGCATGTGGATTTCTGTCTATCTACCTACCTACCTACCTACTTACCTATCTATCTACCTACCTACCTACCTACCTATGCACCCACACATCCACCCATCCGACCGTTTCTGTGTACATGCAGGCAACACACACACACACACAAGCACATGTGTGAGAGTCCTTCTGTATATATATATATATATATATACGTATTGTGGGCTAGGGAAAAATACGAGCCAGCACTATGCATGAAAAGCAGGAATAAACACACACGTAAAAAGAAACGAAACGCGTATTCCTATGTTTGCAACTCGTAATGAAATGCACATGCGATCGCTACTGATTTTTAAGGGCGCTTGATTTATGGAGCTGCGTTCGGGTCGATCCGGTAGGATGCTGCTATCAGCCCGAATTGCCCGCTGCCCTCCACAGCCCGGCAGGCGACCCGACAGCCTGTAAAGAGACGGCACTGCTCTCTGCTTTTTCAAGCAGGAGGAAAAAGCCGTAATAAGCAAATAAATAAATAAATATACCCTTCTAATACAAACGTAGCATTTCTCTTTCTCTCTCTCTTTCTCTCTCTCTCTCTTTCTTTCTTTCTTTCTTTCTTTGTTTCTTTCTTTCTTTCTTTCTTTCT
>NW_024885088.1:6174447-6194608 GCF_019232065.1 Centrocercus urophasianus | reverse complement strand
TCTTTCTCTCTTTCTCTCTTTCTCTCTTTCTCTCTTTCTCTCTTTCTCTCTTTCTTTCTCTCTTTCTCTGTTTCTCTCTTTTTTTTTCTCAAAACCGTAGGAAATTACTATCCTACAGAGTTTTCCGTCTATAAATAGTTCGGATCTTGAAACAAAAGTTTTAAACCACACGCCAGATGCCGGGATGCTGGCGGTTTCCCTTGCTGTGTGACATAATTATAAGGTCCGAAAGCAAAAGCTATAGAAGTATAATAATAATACTAAGGCGACTGCTGAGGGGAAATACAAGGGAAGCGATGGCTGCTTTATTTAGAGCTAGCTGCTCAGGGATCTGCTGAGTGCTGCCCCGCGCCCATGAGAACTCGGCGAGGGGACATAAAGATTCCCCTTGCCCGCCCCCCGTCACCGAGGCCGAGGCCGCGGAGCTATTGCAGCCCAGCAGAGCAGAAGGGAAAGGGATCAGGAGGTGAAAGGCGACAAAGAGCAGCTCGGCACCGGCGCACGTCTCCCGGTCCATCCATCATCACCCGTGGGACGCTGCCGGCAGCCCCCGGCCCCACGGACCCGGAGTGGCCCCGGAGCGGCCCCGGAGCGAGGCGGGCACTTCGCGGTGCTCGGGGGTTAAAGAACGAGGAGTTATTTCGGTGCTCAATGGAGAAAAGCCTAGCGGACTTGTGGTGTTTGTCTTGTGGGTAAATAGACTTCTCTGGCTTACTAATGGTAGCTTTAGAAGATTAAAGCATAGTAGAGCCCGTTCGAGCATTATCTGTCTGGTTCTCTCTGCAAAGGAGGATGCTTCCCGAGCCACTAGTCTGTAAGCTCCTGTGGACCATCAGGTCATTTGCCCAAGTTCTCTGTCTTCTCTTGGCCGTGCTCCTCCTCCGAGCTGCCGGTCCTGCATCCTCCCTCCGAACTGCCGGTCCCCCCGGGATGACGGCCCGGCCCGGCCCGACCCGCCTGCCCCGCCGGAGGGCTGCGAGCAGAGTCCGTCCCAGGCAACGGTGACTGTGAGATGTGCAGAGTGAAAAAGGCACCCGCGATTGGGCACAATAGCCACGAAAAAACCGAATTTACTGCAGACTACACCCAGAATTAGCCTAAAGAACATATAAAAGGGCCCTTTCTAAAATCGATTCCTGTGCTTTAAGCACGCTCTGAGGTACAGCGATCATCTTCTGTGTGCTCAGGCACTGAGAAGGTTGTTACAACCAGCAGCGATCAGTGTCCGACTTCTCAAAAAAGCAAAGGGACTTTGGATAGAACAGGCGGCAGTCGAGTGATAGATGCACATTAACGCTCTGGACGTATTTTGGTAATCCAATTACATATTTAAAGTATACAGCTGCCATTTAATAATATCCAGGTAATTAGTATAAATATATAAAAAACAGGATTATATACATCATATATAATAGTGTTTGGCACTGCTTCTCGTAGTGCATGTCTGAATGCTTGTGTGTCTGTACACAGATATGTGTTTAGCTGCTTCATCTGAAGAAGACAGCGCTGTTCTGGCTTTCCATTTGTTCTGCTTTCACTGCTCATCTTTAGGGTTGGGTGCCTTCAGTAGCAGCACGAGAGTTGGCTCTTAAGAAGCTTATTTCAGGGATTATCTGCTGATGCGTAAACAGAGTTAATTCTGTTATTTGCTAAAAAGTGATTGGGAATAGAATGTAAAAGTGTGTGCGCATAGTAGTCTTCAGAGCAGCTAAGTATTCTAAGACCATAATGCAGCAAATAATGTATGTTAGCCAGTAGATATTACAGGCAGATTACAAGACAAAGGAGAAAAATGACTGCATGTTTTGGATCTTATCTGCTGGTGCTGCCATTTCCTTACAATTCTATAATTCCTATAATTCCTTCAAAATTCTCCCTGTTTGTGGGAAGAGGGTTAGAAGAAGCACATATTCTTCATATGCGTACAGGAAAGGACTCAGGTCTAATTCCTAAAGATTAGGATTCATTAGACGGTCCCTGAAGCTTGTCTCTGAATGTGGGCAGTGTAGGAAGGAGCTGCACAAACAGAGAAGAGTGAGTTTCTCTCAGCTCCTAGGATCAAGGGGATGGTGGCACAACATCTCTGCTCTGCTCCTCAGTGTGGCTGATGATCTCACATTAACTGTCACAGCTGGAGTCATCATCTGGCCCCCTCCTCTCATCTTGGTTAGACCAGAGCTGTGCTGGCTTCTGAGTTAAAACCTACTGTTGTCAGAACAGGATTGTCTATGACTCAATCCCCGGGTTGCGGTGTAAATCCATCATTTCCCTGCTCTTCCACCGTGTTCATCTTGTTGCTGGGGCTGTGCATGCTTTAGGGCAAGTTTACTCTCAGCCTCTACTTGTGCAGCATCCAGAGTGCTAGAAGAGCTTTTTTCCCTCGTTTTTAAAATTTCTTTTTACATTGAACTGTAATAATACTTATTTAGAAGAGGATTTGGAATGAAACTTCAACTGTACTGCCTACCAGCAGATGTGTTGGCTTAGATTCAGAACAGGTGAACCCTGAAAGCGTATTGACTGTTTTGGGGATCTCCTAAAGAACGTTCTAATGAAGCTGCCACATAAAACCAGAAGAGTGATAGTGATATGACTCTAGAAGATAGTTTACCATTTCTCCAAAATGCACAAATGAAAATTCCCTGTCTAAAACCAAGGGGTCTGATAAGTGTGTGGGTAGCCTCCCTCCTTCCTGCCTGCTTCAGGGCAAACACACCTGTTCTGGATATCCCTGAATTCAGGTGTGTTTGGATGTACCCCCTGTTCTCAGTACTTTGAGGCAAGAAGGTTCTGGGGATTCCTTTTCAAGCACATCTTAAATTTTAAGAAGTCATGACAAGTAATTATAAGAGAAGGTGGCAGCATCCAGAATGTGTAGGATGACAGCCTGGAATTACTACATGTGTTGCGATACTAACGTAATATTGCAGGTGGGTACAAAGCATCATTAAATATTCAGATGAGCAGGTCAGATTAAAAGCAGATACGCTAGCACATTAAGCAGGCAACAAGGCCAATCCCTCAGAAGACAATCTTTCAAAGGAGGTGTTAGAGAGCCAGACAAAGAAAGCTGCAATTATATAGTTAGACTGACAAACACATTTATGCAATGGAAAAAATATACCATGTATACCTCATAATGTGGTATGATAAAGGTATGACGGTGCCAAGTGTTTTCTCAGAGCATGCAGCTGCAAAATTCAGGTTGAAATCCTGCTGCTGAGATTCCCCAAAACACCACAACTTAATGCCATAGCCCTCCCAGGTCACCACAAACAGCAGAAACTGAGTACCAGTTCTAGATCAAAGGTGCTTTGCAGACGTGCTGACACCAGGCATTGCAGAACTGGTTAATGTTGCAAGCCTGATTTCTTCAGCCCAGAACCTCTGCAGGTCATTTTGCCCACAATGGACTTTCAGCAGTCTTTCACTCATGCTGGTGAAACACCTGCTAGCTACCTGACACTGTCTTTTGTAACTCCAGGTGTCTGTCTGATTGATTCTTCTCATTATTTTTTTCTTCTTTCCTCCTTGATGCTTCAGTGCCCTTCTGAATAGCGTTGCTCCAACCCACACCAGATCAGGCCCATAACTCCCGTAGTATGACATTCACACTCTACATGTAAGAATTGCATGAGGACTGGCCTCTGATCATGAGAACTGTGACTGAAATGTCCATGCATGAGAACAAAATATCCATGACTTCTGGGATTTTTCTGTGCACCTGTGAAAACAGTGAGCAAACTTGACACTGACAGATGCAAAGTGAAGATAAGACAGACCAGGAGCTCAGGCGTGCTCTGGAAGCAGAGCCATGGAGGCAGGCTGCTGGAGAACAGTCTCTAGTCCTTTAGGGGCTATTGGCTCCTTCCCCACATCTTTTACTTTCCCTTCAGCCCTGCCCTGAAGGTAGAAGGATACGTTTTCCCTCCTTTGTGAAAGAATGCATAGGACTTGGTGGTACTTCAAGACAGCTCTTACATATTTGTTCTTGCTAAAACACACGACTAAGGATCATTTCAAGTACTTCAGGTGGTGCAAATGTGAAGAAATCCTAGATATAGAGAAGTGGAGAATGTTCTTGGTGAGTTTCTCTGTCCATATGCAATGTATTTCTGTGACTTCTCTCTTCTGTTACGGCCCGAGCACTGTTAGGACAAACCTTCGTACAAAGCACTGAATTGAATTCTTCCATGTTCTGTTCTGTCCTGTCTCTCCTCTTTAATACCATTTTCTCGATAGTGCAATTAGCTGCAAGTTTGCTGACTTGTTCAGTGCTGCTTTGCTCAGTAGAGACAGTTTTTTGTGAAGTTAAGACAGCTATGAACAAAACTTTTTCTCTCACCATTAAAAATATTGATTCTACGAGGATTTGACCGCAAGATAATTATCTCCTGTTAAATATTTAGCTGATCATACCTTCTTTAGAAAATCTGAAGGCAGGCCAAGTTAGAGAGCTATTGTATCTTTCTCTGGAAATAGTTATAGCAGTGGATACAGTTTGTACCCACTTCACAGCTACAGTGCTGTACATCTATTTTCTTTTCAGCCTATGCCTGTGGATCAGATTTCCCTTGTGGCAGAAACCCACAAAGAATAAAATCTATGCTTCTGCAAAAATCCCACTTAAGCATCATGGTGACATGGTCTTTGTTCCAGCTTTGTGTACAAGGTCAAGTTTCACCCTGAGCTCCTAAGTAATTAGGAAAAGGGACATCCAGTGGTATAGCAAGTGTGCAACCGAGGGCAAAATGTAGCCTCAGGCACTTAACATGTGGCAGGAGATCTTTCCCCTGTAAAGTGGCACCAAGCCCACTGGTCACTCCACTGCATCCCACATTGCTTGTCCGAGGTAGGGCCACCCTGCTGTTCACCAATGACACCTTTTCTGAAAACTGCTTGAAGCCTGGGGACTTTACTGGCGTGTTTGTGGCTTTGGTACAAGTTGTAAAGGTAATGCTGATGATTTACTCCCATCAGAGCATGCCCAGAGTCCCAAAAAAGGCCTCCAGAAGGGTTTCCTTCTGTTTGACCACCAGTGTAGGTCTCATCTTTTCAGCTCTGAAGGTCTAGGGTTTCTCTTCCTGGGGCTGTAACCCATCTTGTGAGCTGACAAAGCAGGAACAGCTCTCCTGCTGCTGATGGAGAACCATGCCTGAAGCAAGCCCAGGGCTGCTTCTCCCAGCATTCATCCTGCAGCTCAGCACAAGCTGCCTCATTACACAATTTGAAGGGAGTGTGGCCATATTTTCCAGAAATATGCAGCGGAAGGTAAACTAAAAGGCTACTCCTCCATGTCAGACAGCTAGAAATCAGTTCTGCGGACTGTTGAAAAAATCATTGTATCTGGCGCTAGTAAGAGCTGACACAAAAACAAAACCTTATTTATTTTTTTGAGGGAGAAGCATTTCGAAAGCACCTGCCTGTTATGTACAAAGCACCTGGAAAGAAGAATATGCCATTAGGATAGAAATTCCTGCCTGCCTCCGTGTAGGGCCTGGAAAACAACTTGAAGAGCACTAAATTTAAATTTTTAAGCACTGCAGTTCTGGGCCTGGATAATATATCCACCCTCCTAATCTTTCTGAAGTCAGACATATTTATGAAATGTGACTGCTATTTAGTAATAGTTGCTTTCATGCAAGGACTGCATTAAGTAGTAAGCAAATTAGGCCTCCTAGCACTCAGATGAGTGGGGCAGGGATTATTTCACTTGTTCTGGGGTGGGAAGTAGTGTTTGCCAGGCAGTGCATTGATTGTCTGTGGGACCAGTGCCCACCCAAGCATTCCCAGCACAATGGGGAGATATCTGCATGTCCAAGGGCATCTCCAGCTGGGGAGAGCCTCCCTAAAGGTGACACATTCTTAGCTTGTGATGCCAGGCTATGGGGCACTGGCTGGTGGCAGGCAGGACATGGTTAAGGAGCATGGAGGGATGGCAGCATCTCTCATGACTCCCCTGGCTGCTGGCCAGCAAGCCATGTGACTTTGAGGTTAAAAGAGTCCTCTCAACCATGAGATGCTTTCGTTCTTTTTCTCCCTCTGGTTGTACCTTTTCTTTTCTGAACTTAAAAGAAAACAAAACGTACCCACAAAACTTTCCACATTAAAGTTGTATTGTAGTCCAGTGACTCAGGGAGAGAAATTGAAGGGGAGTGAAGAGGAAGGGGAACATTTCTGAATCAGACCTGTTGTGCTGAGCCTTAAATTGGGGAGGGTTTTTCTGGGTGGAGGACACTACAGGGAGCCAGGAGCAGAAAAGGCTTAAATCCATTCCCTACTGTTATAGGCTACAGCTAGCTCACACAAAGTAGCTTAGATACAGTGGATTTTGATGCTGTCACATGGCTTCATCTGATTCATAGTATATTCCTTTTTCTCCAGTCCCACGGCCTTAAGGGGTACCTCACTTAATTTTACAGTGTTGGGTTGCCTTTCTTTATTGGCACCTCCCACCCCAGCATGTTAGCACTACCCACAGCAAGGAGACTGGCACATCCCGTATAGGCTTCCCTGAGGTTTTTATTCCTCTCCTTTCTGTCCATGGGGAGCTGTGCCAAGAGTGGGTGCTCCTGAGGGTAGAATGGGGTCGAGTTATTGTTGTTAATGTCACACCAGTTACGTTGTAAGAGATGTATCAACGGGGAAGTTCTTGCACTATGACCTAAAGGTCACTAAGCTCTGGCTTAGTCTAATCTCCATACGTTTGTTCCCCAGACAGATCCTTTTGACCGAGAGTAACTTACCTCTGGGCTCAGGGCTTTGTCTTGTGTTTTGTATCTCTCTTGCTCCTGAGGAGCTTGGCAGGCCTGGCACAGCCAGGGTCTGCTCTGACTTCTCCTGCTGGCACCCAGCCACTCATTGTGGAGGATGGGCTTTACACCTTGAGCTGGGGATGAGAAAGAACATTAAGGGTGACAAGGACTTGCAAATAGTGGCAACATGTGCAGTGTGACCTCACCTAGATATACTTTGAAGTCTCTGTGCTGTTTTTATGGTCAGAGCCCTTTGGAAGCTATAAAGCCTGTGTTTTGCTTTGTCTTTGTCCTCTACTGGGAGAAAAGGGCAGAACATTTTGAAAACTCCCAGCAGGATGCTTTGAGTTGTAAACTTGAATGTAGCTATGCTTCTGAGCAGAGCAAGGGCATCATCTCAGTGCTAATACAGGATTTTAAGGAACGCACTGGTGTGCCAGCCCTTATGTGCTGTGCTCCTCTCTCAGCCCAGCCCCTCATCAGGGCTTGGCAGGTGGCACCAGCTGAGATACTCATGCCCCAGGGGCAAGACAGAAAGGAGATGCAGCCAGGCACTCCCAGTCTGTCCGTGAGTGTAATTTCTGTGCTAACCACACCCTCAAGTGTTGTCTTACTGCAATTAGGAAATTTGCAGAGTTTAGGTCAAGTACTTCAAGTGTGCTCTTCACACCTGGCAGGTGCTGGTGTGGCAGAAGCTTGTGGACACCTGAGGTTAGGCAGGGTGCTGTGCTGAGTAAGATCCCTGCTGCTGGTAGGCAGAGCTCCTCCTCATTGTTTGGTTCTGTGCTTGCTCCCAAGCCTGGGCCTTCCCGTTCCAGGTGCAAATGAAAACAAGTGGAAATAACTCCCCAAGAGCAGGCAGAAGGTGTATCACTGACAGGGAACCTTTAATAGTTAGCCATGTTTACCTTACGGAATTTTCATCTTACAGAGAGGACTATAAAGCCTGAAATAGATGAGGCATGACCAAATTGCAAAGATCAAATCACAGCTCCTTCTTGTAGATAGCAAATGCCTTGGTTTTGCAGGCTGACTGGCATTTCATCCCTGCTACAGGCAAGTATGAAGGCTAGGCATTAAATCAGTCAGGGTGCAAAGAATACCTAACAGATGGGTTTCCACCTTCTTATTAACGACTTGGTGTGACAGTGTCTGGTGGATGATGAGACTCTCAGGCTGCCACTGAGGTGAATAAGAAATGGGGCCTCCAGCTCACAGCATTTACTCCCTGTGTCTTTGTGTGGGCAGAACAGTCATTGCTTGCCATGAACTACGGCTCCTAGTCTGGTCATGCTCACCTTGGCTGCAGGGAGGGAGAAGTCTGACACCTCAGTGCTGGGCAATGTTTGTGATCTTTGCCCTGTGTTCAGCCAGGCAAGGTGCTGACTTGCATGTGTAAATTGAAATTTTGTCTCCATCCAACCTTTTTCTGAATTGCTGCAGGCCTTACCTCATGGCATTTTGCTGTTTATTGGAAAGACTTGGCAAAATCCATCAGCTCACTAAGGAAGGTTTCCTTTGTTGGGTAGAGGTAAATCAGGGGGCCTGGCATATTTTACCTCTCTGGAAAAGCAAAGCACTTTCAATGCTAACAAAAGACCTGTTTGCTTTTCTTCATCTTGCCTGATATGTTTTTTGAGGCCTATTACATCTTTGCTTACACGATAGTTGCCATTGTATACCTAATTGGAAATCAGCATTAGCTTGCTGACAGTAGCTGGCATGGATTGTGTTCCTTCTAAGACATCTTGTGAGGTAATTAAAGTGATGACTGACAACATAGCACAACAAAAAGAATGTTTCCAAACTGAAGCTGCTTCCGCAGGTTACTTGTACACATTTTCTGACGTGCAACACCAGTATAATTACACTGGATCTGATAAATTCCCTGGAAATTAGTTAACCCCTTTTAAAATTTATTTTTATTTTTTAAGAATTGATCTGGCAAGTCCTTCTGTTTTGAAGTCTCTATTCCATTCATATTCAAATTCATGCACAAGAATATAGTGCTTATGAAGGGTGCCTGAATCACTGCTCTGGAAAATGAATTCTTCTCCTTACCCGCAAACCAGCACAGCACAAACAGAGGGTGTGTGTGCTTCCCCACTCCACCCCATCTCTATGTCTCATCCATGACCTAGAGGGGCAACCTCTAGCTAGGCATCAGCGGGTGGCTCACTCTCTGTACTTATTTAATCCTTGGCCAACCTGCTAAGGCTGCCAATAAGGGTGCCAATTGTGGCGGTGGTTTCTGTGATGTGGATAGTTGTCCACTGGGAACTGGATTAAGACCATCAACTCATTTCAAATACTCTAGGCCACAAAGCATCTGCCAAATGGTAACCATTTTTTGATCACTACTGACTTGGGTCATGTTTGGATCAGCGATGAAAGGCTCCATATACCAATACCCATCCCCCGAGCCACACAGTTTCCCAGAATAATTTCTGTAAAGTAGGAAAAACAGTATTTATTAACCTAAATTCTACACTGATCTGTTCTTTTCAGTGTGCATTTCACCCTTTGAAGTGCTTCATTTTCATTACTGTGTAGTAGAGGATTCAGGCGCTGGAAGATGGCAGGTGGCAGATCAACGTGGTGTGATACAAAATGATCTCTCAGAGGGTAAATACACACCCTGGCATCTTAGCCGGCATTGTATTTGGACTCAAAACTGATTTTACATCTTCAGTCTTATTACACCATCCCTCAGCAGGAAAACTACTATTAGATAGAAGATCACACTACTTTCTCCTTTTATTCCTCATATACCTAAATATATATAGCAGAGAAATTGAATCAGTGAGCTTTGCTGGTAGCTCTTCCAGCAGCTAATTACATTGTCAGTGGTCCCTTTTGCCACAGTCTCTAAAAGTACCACAGACTTGTGTGTATGCCCCTTAGCGTGCCAGGTTATTGGGAAATGCCTTATTTCCCAGATATTGAGCTGTGGGATGCAGGAAACAAATCATTTGGCTTTAACCACACAGCCCAGCAGGACAGAGAACTGAAGGGAAGCTTTCTTGATCTCACTGCAGCTCTCAAACCATTACCAGTTCTTCTCTTCAGCCTACCTGAAAGCGGAGCCAGGGCCAGCTTTAGTTGGCAATGAATAAGATTGGCTCCTATACTGGCATGCCCTGAAGAGACTCCCTCCCAGAAAACACTTGGGTGGGTTGCATGTTGCCAGCACACTGAAGGAATGTCACTGTGGCTTTTCTTGGCTAGTATCAAGCTGTTCAATGTTCTTACCAGTCTACCTGGAGCTGAAGAAAATCCTAAGAGTTGACTTTTTTTCCTAGGGGGAAATTTACATTTATGCTAGCATGAAGACATTAATTTCTTACTTTAGTTTCTCAGAACAGTGAATCACCCACCTTCTTCTCTATTACACTTGGAAGCAAAGCAAGCTGTGATACTACAAAAGTGATAGATAAGATAAGATAGTTAAGAGTGATTGTTAAGATAGAAAAATCCAGACAAATCCATTGCAGCAATGGATGGTAAGAAGCAACAGACAGGAGTGAAAAAAAAACAATGCTATTTTTTTAATTGTGAGACTGTGGTATTATCTACTTTCTATCATACAAGAAAAATGTCAGGAACATCATATCAGAAGATATTTCACAGCGGTTTATTGTTATCAGACTGTGAAGTATATTATTTTGAATTTACTTTTATTTTACTTAAAATAATAAACAAAAATATGTTATTTCATATATACTTTCATTGTGAAAAATTGTTTCTGTTAAGAGAAATAGAAGGAGATTGGAAGAAGTAGGGATAAGATTATGTTTGATAGACTATATACAGAGATATAAACATGTATAAATATGTATAAAATTCATAATTCTTTAACTGTTTGAAAACAAAAAAAAGTAGCACTACAAGGCCTGCTTTTTGTAAGTTTCTCTGCTTATTTGGAATCATTTTATGTTGAGTTTCTATTTCCAGAATAGAAGCTTCCCTCCAATAGCAGCTGAGGCTTAAGTTCAAGAAAACATATGGAGAAATATAAGCATACAGAACTTAAGAGAACTTGTAGTTACATGCCTATATTCAAGCAGACCACAGCCTACACCTAGAAAACACTGGACATACACTGGACATACACAAGCCTATACGTTCATACATTCACCCCCATACGTTCTGAACACAAAGGGATTTCAACACATGATTAACTCTTTCCTAAAGCAAGTTCCAAAGTTTCCAAAGTTAAATGGTTGCTCTCAGTTTATATATATATTAAATATATATATATTTAATATATATTTAATAACAAACTTCAAAAGTGAGTCCAAAACATAGCAAGCCAGAGAAATCTCGACTTGGTGTGCCTGGGTCAAGACTTTTCCTTTTAGCCCAATGTCTGTGTGCAAGGACTAAGTGTCTGTTCCAGGTGCTTTGGGATGTAGGAGCTGGAAAATCCAACAGGAAGGAGATTAAGAAAACAAGGAAGAGAAAAGGGGAAGGAGTTTAGCAGCAGGAAGGAAGAAAAACAGAGGTAGAGGAAGCATGAAAAACAGAAGAGATGGTGCTGGAGAATGAAATGGGCTTTAGTGGAAGGCGGTTCTTAGGAGGCCCAGTGTTTAGCAGAATTATTATTTAGCCTTTCTTGTTGTTCAAAGCCCCACCAGTTGATCAGAAATTTAATCACCTGGGAGCATGTCTTTTGCAACTCAAAATGAGGACTGTAGTCAGGAGAGGAGCATAACCTGGAACCAGCAGAAAGCACAGAGACGGGAGACACAATCAGAAGGCATGAGCAAAGCAGCTCAGGAAAGCCAGTCTCAGGCAAGAGACTTTGTACTGTGTGTGTACTGAAGCTGATTTTCTCATGGGGAGGACTGACCATCACTAGTCAGAAAGAGACAACAAAGGACAAGGCAGGACATGCTAGTTGCTAATTTCAGTGAGAGAAGGATGATCCCCCTTTTGAGGAGGGGGCAGGGGCAGAGATGCAGGGGAAGGCATGTAAAAGAGGTAAGAGACAAAGCGGAGTTTACATCAATAAGAGAATTTGGCTTTGGAAGAAGATTTTCTGCATGGCTGCTCCACATAAATTGTGCTTAGCCTTGCAGATTTTGGGGTCTCTGACAAGGCTCTTGAATGTAAACTCCCAAGGACAATTTCACTATTTAGCATTCCAATTTGCTATCAACCACTAAACCTAAAGCTTTGTGAGGGTGCACTTTCAGGTTTAGAAATTTAGTGATACTCTAATAATAATGGTTAACATGCACGCAGATTAAAGGGTTTCATTGGTGAATACCAAGGTACTAGGGAGAAAATGCCCTGTCTGGCCTGTGGATTCCATACCGCAGTATATGATGTCTGTATTAATAGCATAATATCACAGTTCTTCCATTACAGCAAATACTGTGTAATACCAGTGTGCTGGAGGCAAAGGGAGATGGCCACTGTGCAGGGAAGCTCCATGGAAAGCTTTTCCTTCTTCTAGAGCGTGAGTTCATTTCAAAAGCCAGGCTTTCAGAGGGTATAACATTGTTTGTGTGCAGCCAAACCATGAAGGATTTTCTTCTCAAACTAAATTCAGCTCTTTTCTTCCCATCTCAAGAACTCTCTTCAATTTTTCAGCAGATGAGGATCCTGTTTTTAAAATCTCGGCTTTTTTTGTAATATTCATGCACTATTAGGATGTAGTTTATTAATTTTTCAAATATTTGGGGGTACATCTTCATTTTTAACTTTTTTTTTTTTTTAAGAAAACTGAATCCAGGTCCACCCATATTTCACATTTTTGTCTTCCATTTTTTTGTTCATGAACACACATATATATGCGTGTGTGTGTATACGTATGAGGAATATAGAAAGTCACATAAAAATGTCCATTAAGACTCTGAATGATTTTCTAATTTTCTTTTTTACCCTTGTGAGTTCTCTTTCCAGTTTGAATTGAAATCGGTATCTCATACTCACATTATTTCAATTTTAGTCACACAAGCTCTTTCCTAAGATTTTAGTCAGCAGTTTTCACTAAAGGCATATATATAAGTAGACCTAACACCAGGACAGTGTTAATGCAATCTGGCTATTGTATCTCATCCTTGTGAGGAAGTGAAATTAAACTCCTGGAGATAAACAGAGCAAGGCTGTCATCTGAAGTAGACTATCTTATCAAACTAAAATCAGTGCAGCTATGCTGATTTGAATCTTGTCCCCAGTTTTACAGTCCCAGAGCTGTATTATTCTTTTTCTTCCTCTCTTCCATTCTGTCCATTATTTTTTTCTCTAACAAAATGATTAAGACAACTGGTGGAGAAACACAGGACACTGAAATAAGGCTCAGAAGCCAAAGATGGTCTCTCTAGGTGGATTCTCCTCCATTACACACAACTAGCCAAAGGTCATCTACTTTCTTCAAGATGCGAAAGCTGAGAGATGCTACATGGGAAGTGGGGAGCACACTGAAAATACCTGGAGGGAGGCTTGCTCACAGGCTCAGCAGCACATGCTTGCACACACGTGCAGTCATCCAGGCATAGAAGCAAATGCTGGCTCCAGAGCTTCCAAGCTGAGAACACATATCTGGGCAAACATAGGTTATTATAACTCTGGACAGCAAACCACAAAGGCATTCAAAGAATCACTACCACAACATTTTACAGAATATTATTACAACTGTCACCAGCAGTTCTGTCAGAAATCTGAAAATTGCACAGGACAAAATTTAACTACTGAGGAGCAGGGAATTCTCAAAAATTCTCCGGCAATGTGCTGGCAGATAGGACCAGTGAGAAAAATACTGGGCTTTGCTAGTAACTATCCTGCAGAGAACAGGGGGAGAACTACTGTCAGAATGATGTTACATTATCACCTATACCTCTTCCTTCATGATCCTCTTTTCATCTTCATCAGTACTTTTATCCTGTTCTCCCTCTGTATCACACTGCTTCTGGAGCTGGGCTAGTCCCAAGGACTCAGTGAAAGACAGTTCTTCATCAAAATCTCTGACCTCCCTGAGTTTAGAAACAGGTTTGAATTTCATTAGAGAGAAAAGAAATCAGAGCTGTGCTTATCTGGCCTTTACTTGTAGCAGCAGAACATCTCGCAGTATTACTGACATGGAGTGTAAAGAACCTGGTTAGACATGGCCTCTCGTGCTGCTAAGAGATTTAGTTTGTGCATTTGTATATTTTATTATAAAATAGCTGGTATGTGTTGCTCCAGAATTTCCTTATGCAACATCGATTGCCAGAGAAGTAGAGGTTTGGACAGAAGGACTTGGGAACTGGAGCTTCTGCTACTTAAAGAAACTTCCATGGGAAATAATTTTGGGGCTGGAGCCTTTAGGATATATTCCAGCAGGGAGTGGAGCAGGGCTGTTGTTGCAGAGGTGGAGAACTTGAATTCCAGCTCTCAGTCCCATGATCAAAGCAGCACTAAGGAACATCCAGTTGCTGCTTCATCCAAAAGCAATGCAACAGTACATGGCCTAAAAGCTTCTGGTTAAATGGTTAGGAGTGAAGTGGTTAAGCACACTGATTGTCATTTTCACCAGATTTCAGTGAAAGCAGATTTGTAGCAAGATGAATTACTTGAGAATATATTCGAGATCAGTATAGTGCTCCAGTTTCCCTGTAATGAACAAGGACATGTTAACACAGTTGGCCCCAATTACTCTCCATGTGAGAGCCTGCCAGTACGTGTGCAAAACGTTGCTGGGTGTGTGTAAGCCTGTGCCAACAAAGCCTTACTGTCATCACATATTTCAGGGATGGCTTCCCTGGAGTCGCGCACTTGAGCAAAAGCACGTGCTTCTGGAGGATGAGGTGGGAGCACAGCCAGGTTCAGTTCACCTTCTCTGTTCCTGTAGGATGCCCTGAAGGGTAAAAGTTGTCCTAGCAACACGTGAAGGAGTTATACCATTTTTATACTTGTTGTGCCCGTCTCCCTTTAAAGCCAGCTATTTTTAACATGAAGAATTTGGTGACTTGCTTGTAACAGCATGGGCACTGTGGAGTGCCATGGTGTGCAATTGTGAAATTATTGTAAAAAATCCCTGCAGCTGGCACAGCCCTAATGACGTGGCAATCGGTGTCAACCTGGAAAGTGAATTTCAGCATCGTCTCACTTGGGGCCCAGGCACACAATGCTGGATGAGACATTTTGTTATCTTTGGTAGTTTTTTGCTACCAGGATAAAACGCTGCCTGTGCTAATGGTATGTAGGATATTGCACATGAAGCCTGCCAGTTTACCAAGACTGCTGCGTCTCTGCTGTGGGAAATAACATATCATGTGGAAATACGCTTATCTACATGCTAGTGGGTTAGTAAGTGCTGCTTGGGTTTGGAGCTCCAAAAGTGGCTCCAGCATGCCTGGGTTAATGGGCTGGGAGCAGGAGAAGTGCAGGATAAGCTATGTATGAGGCATTTCTGCATCTCACCAGCTGATACCACCACAATGTGTGCGATATCAGTGTATGTGCTGAACAAAGCAATCTGCCGTATTGAGTTCCCACGTCGTTCAGTTCAGTAGGAGGCTGACATTTTGCGGCCAATTTTTGTCAAAGAACTTAAGCCTGGGAGTATCCCATTGGCTCTGGTTTGAACTCAGTGGGAACACATGCATGCTTAAAACTTTCCACACACTCTAAAGCCCAGCCTGGTGTGCTCTGTGTGACTAACACCGGAGGGCTGTGCTTTCAGCCACAGTGATGTGTGTGCTTCACTCCCTAGGGCAGGTGGTTGCCTCACCAGTCTGTTTGCTGCTACATTTTTTTCTGATCAGGGATGTTTGGCTTGCCCCTTTGCTCTCAGCCTTTTGCTTGGACAGCCTGGGAGCTGCATGTAAGGCATGAAGTCAGAACTCTTTGGGAAATTTGCCTGCAGTCATCAAAGCTGATTGGGACAAATCTGCATAAATAACAAGCTGAGTATGTAATGTCACTCAGATACCCAAGGAAGATATGAACTCTTGAGGAAATCACACTGCTCCTGTGCCAGAAATCTGGCTTTCAGTTCCTTGGAAAACCTGGGTGATAGAGAGATGTCTTTTCAACGATCTGTTTCCCAGCACTGTTAGGAGCTTGGTGAAGACAGTCACCTTTACTGAAAGCCTAGAGAATATTGCATGACTCACAGGTGTGTGCCATAGCCAGCTGGAGGTGCATGCCTTGTCCATGTAGCACTTCTTGCCTTCCCAGTGCCTCTTATTGCAGAGCTGCACCAATGTGGTAGGGAAAGAGAGGAGGGGACAACACGTAGGATGGGAATACTAAGCAATGAGAACTGATACTGACTCCCATATGCATATTGTTGGATCTCTACTGCATGGAGGACAGTCATTTTTCTGGAGTTCTCAGCCTCCTGAGGAATTCAGCAGCCTTTGTCTCGGCCCATGTTTGTTTGCTACAATCATTCGCTTTAATGGGGTTAGTCAAATTGCTCCAGTTACCTCCCAGTTTGAGACAGAGCTGACTGGAGGAGAGGGTGTGGAGGTTGCAGCAGGAGGGAGAAAGAAGGAATTGTCTTTGAAAGCCAGTAAATGCTACCACTTCTGCTAATTGCATAAAAGTCAAAAGCTAAGCCATAAATGGTAGTGCAAATCTAAGATTGCTCAACAGCCCTGTTATTCAAATGCAGAATGCTGTATGAGGCAGATATAGAAAAGCTTAGTGTTAGAAAAGGCTCTTATCTTCACTTGTTAAACCACTCATGTGTTATGACAAGTCATCCCCAGCCAAACAAATGAAGATTAGTACACCACCAGCAGCATTAAAAAGTACGATGCTGGGAACTGTAACAGCCGACCTAACTGGTCCCTGATCATTGGAGAACTGACACCTTCTTTCAGCATTGGTTCAGATCCCTTCCTCATGAAAGGTTTGAATTCACCTGTCTGTCACGTACTGATGAACACTCTAAACACTCTTCTTGGTCAGGGAAATGGTTCCCCTGTCCCATTAAATGAGTGAAGAGACCTCTACTGATTTCAATATGCTTCAGATCAAGGTGAGGAGTGGCTAATAACCTAATAACACAGACAGGGCATTAAAATGTGACCCAGAAGGATGGCAGATACCGCAGCTTCTGCTCGTGTTTGGTAGCTCATGATAAAGTTGAGGCATGCCAAAGTGGCTCCTCAAGGATGATTTGATGTGGAGTGGCAGAAAATTGGCCTGGATATTAATATCCAGAGTTGTTTTTGAAGTGAACTGGAATACATATTTGTGCATAGGATTTTTTATTTGAAAAATTCAATATGCAGAAACTACAATTGCTCCACAATAAGAAGTAAACAAAGATGAACAAAAAGAGCTATCAAAGCTGCTGCATGTTGCAATCCATTTCAATGTTTATCTGCAGCAACATGCAGAAGTGGATTCATGCAACCAGATTTAGGCAACTGAGAGAGTCAGGTTGGGATTCTGGCCTCCTTGCGTGCCACATAAGACTGAAAGAGAAACAGACAGGTCTGTGGAGTTGTTTAATCCACCTCCTGTGACTCATCCTGGGAAGTGACTAGCTCTTTGCTTGGTGGCAGAGAGAACCTTGGGGGCCTGGTTGCCTAACATCAGCACCTTTGGCAACACTGTTTGGCATAAAAAATGGAGCCTAATGAAAAACGCTAACCAACATTGTTGCTGAATTCCTGTTCAAATATATGAACTTTGGGTCAGAATGCTGAGAGGCAAGAGAGTAAGAAGGTAGCAAATAGGATGATAAAACTCTGTGCCCATGATACATCATGAACCCCAGTTAGTGTAGGGAAAATGCAGTCCTGGCAGCCATTGTGATGCATGGATTTCCAAACTGATGAACAGAATCTGTGTAAATCCCACATAAAGTAGCCCTGCTACTGCAGCTCAGCAGCCTTCTCTATGCTTTTGGATGGAGTGATAGCTCTGTCACACAGTAGCATCTTTATGAAGATGGGATGGTGAGGATCCATTGTACAACCCCAGTACTGCTGTTGAAGCAAAGTGATTCCTCAGCCTTTCCTATAAGTTATCAGTGCTAGGGTCAAAGTACATCTGAGGAGGAAGCAAGGCAAACCTGCTTCTAATTCAGGTAAGGAGTTCAGCTACAAAGTAAGGGGAGGCAACACAGTCCCTAGAGCTGCTGAAGTGTGCTTGGCGCTTCCAAGCAGGCAGAATGAGTCACAGGGAGGGACAGAGAGAGAAAGAAATGCCAGCTCAAATCTGGGAAGGTAGAGAATGTGGGTGGAAGGCAAATACCATAGAAGAGCAGAGGGCTGTTGCATGAGTCCATAAAATCGTATAGATACTAATACTTATCATAAATACCAAAGCGGTTTTAGTAGCCACAAGCTGTCAGAAAACAGTAAATGAAAACCTTTTCCTGTGGCTAGGAGGACCAGAGAGGAAGACGTGAGTGGAGGAAAAAGAGATAACAGGACTGTGAGCACAAGCGAAAGGACATTGTGGAGTATGACATAATTGAACATGAATTAGCAGCAATTATGTGGCATGGACAACGAGATCAGATGATTAGCTTTTCCAGAAAGATGCTGCGTTGTTTTTCCTGGTAATCTCTTATTAAAAGGGTGCTAGAATGCATGAACAATACAAGAAAAATCCCTCTTATTCTAGTGGCTTTTCTTTCCATAGCTCTGTAAGTTTTGCGCATAAAGCATTACGGGTATTTTTTTAACTACTACTTCATTTTAGTATTATGTTGCTTGCTTGCCTTGGTTTTAAGATGGCAATGAAAGCAAGGCTTATTTTTAACTTTGAAGGTTGCTTTTGGGGAGCTCTGCCAACATGGAGATCACCATTTGCTACTTTTACTCCACAACATTTTCTCCAGCAAGGGCCTGTCTTTTGAGATGAAATAGCCTGCCAAGGATTCATTTATTTCTTCAGAAAATGCACTGGAGGGTGAAGCAAATTAAAAATATTATAGCAAACTTACTACTCAGCTTTTTGATTTTAGTAGCAAAACAGACATTGTGGAAACAAAAATAGAAATGCATCGTTGAAGATAAGGAAGCAGTGCTGTGCTTAATAGTACAGTTTACACAGAATAAAGCTTAAACTTTGGGCATTGCCAGTATACAGAAATGATATTTTTTTTTACTTTCAGAAGGACAGATTGCAGCGAGTTTCAAATATCATAGAATCATAAAGTCATAAAGGTTGGAAAAGGGCACTAAGATGATCTAGTCCAATCATCAACCCATCACCAACATGCCCACAAAACCATGTCAGTCCGTGCCACATCTGCCCTTTTCTTGAACACCTCCAAGGACGGTGACTCCACTACCTCCCCAGCTCCAATGCCTTATTACTCCTTTTGAGAAGACTTTTTTCCTAATATCCATCTGGAATATATAATTGACAGTGCTGAACTCCAAACCTTCTCTGGTAGCTCCATCCACAGGTTAAGTTGAGCACTATTCAGAATGGATAGAAAGGTAAGAATCTGGGCCACAGCTGTTATAGATTAATACTGTTACATACAAGCCAGTGTAGAAGAGATTTTTTTTTGAGAACTTATAGAAGTGATTGCTGTGTATTTAGTTTGGTATTGAAACTTCTCCTGTTCTACGACTGTGTCAGTAATTTCGGATGAGACAGTTCAGAATACTCTTAGGAAGAGGCTGCAGAAAAGGATGCTGTCCTGACCTTTATGATTGTTTCTCTCATAAATCTCTGTAGAGCTCCTGAAGAGGAATTAGCAATTGGTGTAAGATTTGTGTCCAAATTTGGCTTTTAAAGGTTTGTGTTAAGATTTCAGTTTGCTAACTTTTTTTTAGTAGTAGTTGTTCCCGGTATTTGGTTACATGATTGGAATTCCCTGTATGTGACTGGCTGTAGTAGTGAACAGTCACAGCTGCAGAAGAGCAGCAGAACTGCTCAGGTCAGCAAATACTTCATAGTTGCATCTTCCTAAATCTCTAAGGTGAGAAGAATCGTATCTCCTCACCTCAAGGGGATAAATACCATAGAAGATTTTTTTCTGTGATCTTCTCTTACTTCATACCGATAAGCATTATCTAAAAGCCAATGTGAAACTCAGAATTAATCTATAAAATAGAATTTGAAGCAGAAGTAAATCTGGGGATGTGCACAGTGAGCAAGAAGAATGCAAAACAGAGCAATTGCTCATCAAGAGTGTGCATCCATTTTGAGCACTAAGAAGACAAGAGGGTTCTGAGGAATAAAACTTCATCTTGCCACAAACACAGAAGACTGCTGAATTAAATTTTCATGGGCAGTCCTCAGTCTGGCACTTCCTACATTTCAACTTTTGATTTGAAACTTAGTTTAGAACTGCTCTCTTTGTTAGTGTTATGTATGCTTACAGGTTAAATGGAAGGACTGATGGAATGACCGAGGATATGAAAGTTTTCTTTTTTTCTTTTTTTTCTTCTCTTTTTCTTTTTCTTTTTCTTTTTCTTTTTCTTTTTCCTTTTCTT
>NW_024885088.1:6058626-6174347 GCF_019232065.1 Centrocercus urophasianus | reverse complement strand
TCCTTTTCCTTTTCCTTTTCCTTTTCCTTTTCCTTTTCCTTTTCCTTTTCCTTTTCCTTTTTGTCTTTCTCAGGCAACTGAGCTTTTCACACTTGATTTTCTGACAATACATTGGATCGCTCATTTTTACATTAATAAGTTACTTGAATCCAATTAAATCCTAGCATTTAACAGTTTGGAGTTTTAGAGACATTTCCCAGATTCATCCCTCGATTACTCTAATGACTTTGGTATTTGGCTTATTGCACCCCTTTCACTTAGGAAGGTTAATCCTGCTAGCTTTTCTCACAATAAATGGATGCACAGACATGGCCTACTAACTGGGCTTCTTCGTATCAACAACTCAATAAATGAAGAGATATATCTGGATGCCTTTGCAGGGCAAAAAATAACTACTTTGTGTCTTGCATATGAAACAGCAGCATTCACAGGGCTAATTACAACTTTGTCACAGAGCTAATGGAAAACAACTAAGTGATGATTTCATGCTGCAGTTTGCTGAAGGCTGAAGTGTACCTATAAGTGCTTGATTCAATCCTCCATAACTCTTTGATTTTAGCAAGAAAGACAGAGAATATATCTAGATAGAAGTATTATAATACAACATAATTTCTACAGCTGATTACATTACTGAGAAAGTGTAAGCTGAGCCCAGGCCTTTGTTGGAAAAGGAAACAAGGCTCATGGCTGGGTGTGTGTGCCTAACTTGCTTGTGTATATGTATAGGCATGTGCAGGTGTCTGCAGTAAAGGTGGAGTTAACTACTATTTAGAAAAAATACAAACCCAGGCAATTTCTGTTTTTGCTTCATTTCTTTTGAAGAAAAGTCTTGTGAGAGTGTTGCTGGCAAAACATCTTTGCTGCATTATGGCAGGGAGAAAGAAGAATGATGGTAGCAGAGTATCATGGAATATCTCTGAGCAGAAGAGTGATGGCTGTAACAGAAGGTTTTGGCTTAACTTGCAGAGCGAGCACTGCAGTACTCTTACGGCCTTTCAAAATCCAAAGAGATGTGACAGCCAAGAAGAATCTCAGCAATGGGAAGGCATGGGTTAATTTTAACTATCCCACGATCCAGCTACCCAGAGGAAAGCAGTGAGACTGGCTTGTAAAGAAAGAGAAGGCAACTCTGTCTTAGAATGCTACTATCAGCATCATAGAGCAGAATTAAATTCCATACAGCAGGTGTTTCAGTTTTCTCTTTGACTGTCATTTGCTATTCTGTGGCAAATGTTTTAGTCTGAATCAATAATAAGACAAAAACAGAATGGTTCAGGTTTTTGGAACAGTAAACATTATCACAAGAGTCACATGAGCAGATCACCAGGGAGAGGAGTGGACTATTCATCTTTGCAGGTATTCATATAAAGCCTGGATCTTTTCTGACATGTGCTTTGGTCTTATGTTTCTCAAGTTCATGACCTTTTTAAAGGTTGCTAGGTGGGGAGTCAACAGAGTCAACATTAACAAACCACAAAACTTCTGCTCTAGTTATACTTGGATTGCATTTGTCATAAGATTTTGGCACATAATTTAGCCACTACATCCTCTTTTACTGAGTCTCCATCCTTTCCTGCATTTGGCAGGGAATCTGACCACTGAAGATAAGAAAAAGTCTCAGGTTCTCAATGTTTTCTTTACATCTGTCTTTAAAAGCCAGACCAATTATCTTTGGGGTTGTTTACCCCCTTACTTGGAAGCCCGGGATGGGAAGCAGAATAAATACCCAACAATTCAGGTGGAAACAGTTAGAGACCTACTCCTCCTCCTGAGCTGTCACAAGACCATGGGGCCAGATGAGATCCACCAGTGAGTGCAGCCAAGCCGCTTTCCGCCAACTATCTGTTTTCCTAGTCAACTGGAGAAGTCCCAAAGGATTGGAGGCTTGCCAGTGTGACTCTCATCTAAAAGAAGGGTTGTAAGGAGGATCCAGGGAACTACAGTTGCATCAGCATGACCTTGGTGCCTGGAAAGGTTATGGAGCAGATAATATGGAATGTGCAGGACAGCTGGGGGATAAGGCCCAGTCAGCATGGGTCCATGAAAGGCAGGTCCTACCTGACCAAGCTGATTACTTTCTATGATCGAGTGACCTGCCTGGTGGATGAGGGAAGGCCTGTTGATGTACTCCACCTAGACACCTTCAGCAGAGCCTTTGACACTGTCTCTTATAGTATTCACCAGGGAAGCTGGCATCCTGTGGCAAGAGCAGATACAATCTTTGCTGGGTAAAGAATAGGCTTGATAGCTGGGTGCAGAGAGTGGTGGTGAATGGAGTTAAATGCAGCTTGCGAATGGTCATGAGTGATGCTCCCCAGGGGTTGGTATCAGGGCCTGCCTTGTTTAATATCTTTATTGATGGTCTAGACAAGGGGATTGAGTGCACTCTCAGTAAGTCTGCAGATGACACCAAGTTAGCAGGAAGTGTTGATCTACCAGAGGGTAAAAAGGCCCTACAAAGTGATCTGGACAAGCTGGATAGCTGGGCTGAGGCCAAAGGGATGAAATTCAATGAGAGCACTTGCTGGTTCTGCACTTTGGCCACAACAACCCCAGGCAACACTATAGGCTTGGGGCACAGTGTCTGGAGGACTGTGTGGAAGAAACAGAACTGTGGGTTTTGGTTGATGCTCAGCTGAACATGATCCAGCAGCTTACCCAGGTGGCCAAGAATGCCAATGACACCCTGGCTTGTATCAGAAATAGTGTAGCCAGCAGGAGCAAGGAAGTGGTCATCCCTCTGAACTCAGCCCTGGTGAGGCCACGTCTTGAATACTAAGTTCAGTTTTGGGCCTCTCACTACAAGAGGGACATCAAAACTCTGAAGTATGTTCAGAGAAAGACAGCGAAGCTGATGAGGAGTCTGAAGCACAAGTCTTATGAAGAGTGGCTGAAGGAATTGGGATTATTGGAGAAGAAGAGGCTCAGGGTTTGACCTTATTGTTCTCTACAGCTCCCTGAAAGGAGGTTGCAGTGAGATGGGTGTTTGTCTCTTTTCTCTCATAAGCAGTGGTAGGACTAGAGGGAATGGCCTCAATTTGCACCAGGGGAGATTCAAGTTGGAAGTTACGAAAAATTTATCCAAAAGAGTGGTCAGGTGCTGGAATGGGCTTCCCAGGGATGTGGAGGAATTTCCATCCCTGGAGGTGTTCAAGTGTTTAGATGCTGTACTAAAGGGTATGATTTAGTGGGGAAATATTGATGTTAGGTGGATGGCTAGACTAGAAGACCTTGGAGGTCTTTTCCAACCTTGGTGATTCTATGATTCTGTGATTCCTCGATTTCAGCATGAGATAATCAATACACGGGATAATGGTTATTTTAATGTTAATGTTCATCTGTTTGACATAGTTGAACTTAAATATGGTCCTTAAGATGGTTTTGCTGAGCATCTGAAGGAGACATTTAAGATTTGCTATACGTATATGAAGGTATATTCATATACCTTTTCTGTAGCTGGAAAGCACTGACATATTCTGAACAAAGTGAAGAGAATGGCTTGTTTTGGAGCTACCTTGGTAATAACATCAACTTATCTAGGAAAAAAGCTTACGGACAACTAGGAAAACAAAACAATTCCATCTTTGTCCTGAACAAATGAATAACAGCAGAAACAGCAAAAAAATATCAGGGTAATTAAAGACAGAGAAGGGTAGTTTGGAGGCCAGAGAAAAGCACTAAACATGATGGTACTCTATTTTTTAATGCCTCTCTTCTTTGCTGCCAACTTGTTACTGCTAGTAAGTATGTGGGAGTTAGTCGGAATGTGTCATCTAATTATTTTTCAGCCAAATGAATACCTAGTACTGAGTCCTTATTGTGACAAAGATTGCAAGAATGGGAAAGTTACTGCCCTGGCTCACACAACACCTAGGAAGGTAAAATGAAGGTAATGAAGCACGAATGAAGCACAAGGCAATGAAGCGGTCTATCCAGAGACACACGAGTCAGAGCCAAGAGTAGAAGATTGTTCTTTTGACCCTATGTCCCAGTCACTGAAGAAGTTATTCTCCACCTCTACCTCTATGGACTTTCTAAGTCAGCAAGTCAGCAAGAAGAACAAGTCCAAGCTCTGAATATACTGCACCTATATCTCATGCTGACCTCCTCCAACTCAGCTCAGAGCTCTGGCTACTCTGTTCATATCTAGATATCAGCTTGCTACCTTTGTTAGCTTGTTTTAATGTCTCCTACTATTATCTATCCTGTTTCATGTGCATTTCATGGTAGAACAGATTATCAGGTACTTTATGAGTCTATGACTCCAGAGGACAATCTCCTAGATTTCCATTTCAAATTCTAAACATATTCAAATTCTAAATTTAATGAAGTGTCTAGCAGCTGCTTACTTTTGGGCATGCTCTCTATAGACGTACATCTATTGGAAACTTTAACTAAAGATTTTCTGCAATGTCTTGTGTGGGGTTTTGATTCTTTCTTTCACATTGTACTGTAACTCTTCTACTCCAAGAAAACAGAGGGTAATTCCATAATTCTCAAAAAACTGAGAAAACAAGTAAGAGTTAACTTGACAAAGAGAAAAATTTCATTCAATTTATGTGGTAGGGAGATGTGTGAGATATTCTTCAGTGACAGTAAAAAGCTTTTCCATTAAGATTCATTAAAAGCTTTGTGAAGTAGGAGATTAATTGCCACACTCAAATTCAAAACATTTTTTTTGCATATTTCTGTGTCTGAGTATTCATATTTCTAATAGTACTATTTCTCATCTGTTGCTAAGAATTAACACCCTAGACTTTTCTTTACTCCACATAGGAGAGGTTCAAAGTCTGCTTGTAGAGTGTCTCACCGTTATTAGAGGAAGTCTCAGAACATGTTAGATCCTACCAACAGCCCATACTGATTCTGAAAAATTATTCGTGAAAAAGAATTGTAGCAAGGATAAGTGAAGACTTGCTGCAGAAACACTGAAGTCCTTAAAAAAATTGCTGTACAGAAGCTGCAACTTAGGTTTCTGGCTACAGGAACTGAAAGATCTTCAGAGGGGTCGGGGGGGGCCCAACTTTTTTTTTTTTTAAAGTAATTTCTACCATTGTCATGTATGAGTTTGGCTGATTATACATAACTTTACTTATAACTGAATATAGGCCAGGACAACTGTAATTTTGCAAGTCAATAATTAACAACCAATCCCAAAGATCTCAGACACTGGAAGGTAATCTGTAGATAGAAGAAAAATCAAAGCTACACAAAAATTTACTGAGCTTCTGAGTATGGAATATTTAAATCCATCTCCTCTAACTTGTTGCGACTATAGTTTGAAAATACTAGGTTAATTCTGTGTGAGTTCACAGAACTAAGTGAAGTGCAGATAATATTAGTGGCATCTCTAGTGTGTAGGTTGTTCCAAAAGTAATATGTCCTATTCATTTCCATGGAAACTACAACGAAACAAAGAGTACAATAATACTGTTTGGTAGAGCAAAGTCTCTCAGCTACAAAGCACTATTTTTCAACATAGTCACTGCTGTTAGCTATGCATTTTAGCAAGTGAGGAACAAGTGCCTGCACACCACGCTCATAAAAATCTGCACCAATGGAAGTGATCCACTGTTTCACAGCTGCTATGATGGTGTTGTTGCTAGGAAAATGTCCATGCAGTCCAAATTTCAGCATCCTGAAAAGGAAAGTCAGAAAGTGCCAAATCCAGACTATGTGATGGATTGATGGGACTGGCAATGTGCTCTGAGATCTTCAAACTGTTACGGGGCCTGGCATTACAGTGTTGGAAGAGTAAAACTGTCTTTTTCTCTGTCCTGACTCTACAAATTCGAGCCTTTATCTTAGCCAGCATCACGGTGTGGCAGACAGAGAAGATAGTTTGTCCGGATTCCAGCAAATCCATAAAGATCACTTTTTTCCTATCCCTAAAGACAGTGCACATCTCTTTATCTGCTGAGGGCAGGGCTGCCTCTTGAACTCTTTGATCGGAATTTATATTTTGCCACTCCATGGATGGCTGTTTGACTCTTAGTGGCTCCACCATATCTTGTCACTAGTAATGGTATGATCCAACAAACTGTCACATTGAGCCTCATATTAGTTCAGTATCTCCTGACAAATTTACATACGGTGCTCTTTCTGTTTCAGTGAGTGTTTGTAGGACCCACCTTGCACAAACTGTGTGATATTTCAATGTTGCCAGCATCATTTTTAATGATGAGATGCTTTTCATTTTGTGATGTGATTGCTGTGAATGGCCATCCAGAATGTGCCTTTTCTTTCACGTCTCTTTTGCCGCTGCTGAAATGCACCTCCCACTGCCTTACTGTGCTCACATCCACTGCTTGATTTCCACAATCATCCAACAAGCATCAATGAATATTGGGGGTTGCCATTATTTCTACATAGAGGAATTCTCTGAAAAAGGTGACACACCTTTGCTTCATATGCACTTCCATCTCAGACACCGCTTTGTCAGTCTGTCCTTGCGCTGCTGTACGTTACATGGCAGCAAAATGCAACAGTATATTGGTGGGAGGCTTCATCTCTGCTACCATACATCCAACACCCACATCTGATGTTGTGGACCAAAATAATAAAATACTTTTGGAGTAGCTCTTGTGTTTGGTGCAGAGTTTTAAACCCATGAAGACATAAGAATATTGCAAAGGGGCAGTGACCAGGAAGACAAGTTGCTACTGACAAATATAATACAGTTGCTTGTTTTTAATACAGCTTATTCAGATCATGATAAAACAAGAAGTTTTGAATGATATGAGAATGACCGGCTTTGGAATTATTTCCAGCAACCTAGGATACCACAGCTGTCATTGTTTCCCACTGCTTAGTTGACTGTTCCTATGCAGAATTCAAGAACTGAGTGATTATAGGATGCAAACTATCTTTCACTTGAATAAATTTTTCTGAGGTACTGAATACTGTAGGGAGTGAAGTAAAGGAGGGTGTTTCTCAGTTTTGAGAAACTTGCCCAAAGAAAAGTGCCAAATATATATTTTTTCCTTTCATTCTTATTCATAAAAAACAAACAAACAAACAAACAAACAAACCAAAACACACACACACAAAAACACAAAACAAAAAAAACCAAAAGAATTATGTAAACCATATCTTGGAAGAGCTGGGGAAGAATCTCCTCTATAACTGGAAAAAAGACATTAGGTTAACATCCATTATTGAATTATCTCTAATGTTTTTAATCTTAGTTTGTTTTTAGAGGAGATTTTCTTTGCAATCTCCTCTTTGTCATGCTGAGTCACATAAGGTAAACTCACTCAATAATCTCTGCCTTAATGAACATCCTTTTGCTGTGTTCCTATATTCCAGCTGTTGCTATAAGCAGGCCCTGCTTAGCTTGGGTCCACTAGCAGATGAGCAGTCCTACCACATACACCTTCTTCAGGCCAGACTGTGGCCCCTTCTGCTGTCATTACAGTGCTCAGTCTCTTGGGTAGATCTCCCCATGCTGCTGTTATAACTGTGACTACTTTACGCACATAGGTGACAACTTATAGGTTAGTGGATTTGGTCTAAGGAAACTCTTTCCCCCAAGACTTCCTTTCTTCTCTGGTCTTTCCTATCTCAATCCTGGATGATACTTGCATTTCAGTCAGGACTTGCTGTTGACTTCAGTCAGTAAAAGTAACTGTAGTGGTCTGCAATATCTTAATATCTTAAGATCAAAGGCCTTTGACATGGTCTCCCACCACATCCTTATCTCCAAATTGGAGGGATGTGGATTTGATAGATGAACCACTCGATGGATAAGAAATTGGTTGAAAGACCACAGATAGAGGGTGATGATTAATGGTTCTATGACCAGATGGATGCCGTTAATGAGCGGCGTCCCCCAGGTGTCTGTCTTGGGACCGGTGCTCTTTAACATGCTTATCAATGACATCAATGATGGAATCGAGTGCACCCTCAGCAAGTTTGATGATGACACCAAGCTGAGTGGTGCTGTTGACATGGTGGAAGGAGGGGATGCCATTCAGAGGGACCTCGACAGACTTGAAAGGTGAGCCCGGGTGAACCTGATGAGGTTCAATATAGCAAAATGCAAGGTTTTGCACTTGGGCTGGAGGAATCCCAGGCATGTATACAGACTGGGAGGAGCAATCCTTGAGAGTAGTCCTGCAGAGAAGGACCTGGGGATCTTGATGGATGAAAAACTTAACATGAGCCAGCAGTGTGCTCTTGCATCTCAGAAAGGAAATGGTATCCTGGGCTCCATCAGAAGAGGGGTGGCCAGCAGGGACAGGGAGGTGATTGTCCCTTTCTACTCTGCTCTTATGAGGCCCCATCTGGAGAACTGCGTCCAGGCCTGGAGCCCACAATACAAGAAAGACAGGGAGCTGTTGGAGAGGGTCCAGAGGACAGACACAAAGATGATCAGAGGGCTGCAGCACCTCCCCTATGAAGACAGGCTGAGGGAGTTGGGCTTGTTCAGCCTGGAGAAAAGAAGGCTGCTTCTTTTCTTATTGCAGCCGTCCAGTGCCTAAAGGGAGCCTACAAACAGGAGGGGAGTCAACTCTTTGAAAGGGTAGATAACAGTAGGACAAGGGGAAATGGTTTCAAGTCGAGGGATGGAAGATTTAGGTTGGATGTCAAAGGGAAGTTCTTTACAGAGAGAGTGGTGAGGTGCTGGAACAGGCTGCCCAGAGAGGTTGTGGATGCCTCATCCTTGGAGATGTTCAAGGCCAGATTGGATGGGGCCCTGGACAACCTGGTCTAGTATTGAATGTGGAGGTTGGTGGCCCTGCATGTGGCAGGGGGTTGGAGATTCATGATCCTTGAGGTCCCTTCCAACTCGGGCCATTCTGTGATTCTGTGATTCTGTTATTCTGTGAAACTATTGAAAGATCTCACATCACAGACTACCTTATTCCTCTTTTGGCTTAAGAATGACTGATTTTCTGTGTCATGGGAAAAATTTCACATTCTTGGTGAACTTTTTTCTGCATTAGTTTTATGCAGTAATACTGTAGATGATGGATATACTGTCCAACATAGGGCAGAATTCCCTTTACCAGGAAATTCACTGTCAGTAATTATGTATTTCACTGAAGTAGGACAAACGTGGTTTTGCACTAAATAACCAAATTGACTAGAGGAATAATTGCGATATTAATGATATGGAAAAGTTCTATGGTGCAAAAAGAATTATAATATCAATCTTCCCTCTTGAATTCTCTGGCACTGTGTATCAAATATTCTTTTTTTTTTTCTATTAGCATTACAAGGAGAGTTATAATTTGCTCAATCCAGTATGGATTTATTCATTGCCATTTGTAGAAAGCTCTGAGATCCTCAAAGCACTCAATTTACATGTAAAAGCAGCCTATTTCACAAGTGTGGCCATACTGTAACCCAGCTGGTTTGTTGCCTGTGGTGAGGGGTTATGGACAAAATCCATCCCGGCATCTCTTAACTTCTCCAGTTAGAGGCCATCCAAAGAAATACGCAAAATCATTCACCTTTTCTCTCTGAGTTAGAAGTCTATCCATCTACACAGTGTATATGTTGTACGTAAGGAAGCCACGAACATACATTTCTGGCCATCTTGAAAGAGTCCCAGAACAGCTGCAGGCCTTTGACATATGCTCAGTGTCGCATTCACAGGCCTGTCCTGGAGTTAAATACCAAATGATGTCTAAAATCCTAGGTAGAATTATTCAATTCTTAAGTAGAAATTATCCATTTAGGAGTTAGCTGTATCTCATTTACTCAAGTTCTCAGCAAGTTTCTTGCACTGAATTTTGCTGAAATGAAAAACGACATTGGTTCTTGTGTAAACCAAAAACTGAAAAGCCGTTCTGGCAGAGAAAGTTTGCAACATGTAGCTAATACTTGCAGGAATTTTATGCAGACAAATATAATTATGTGATTTTTCGTCAGTTGTCTGATTCCAAAAAGCACCAGAGAGTTTTTAACACCACAAGAGATCAAGCCCTCTGTTTCATCTCCAGGAGGAAACATTGAAATGTAGTACATGCGTCATTGTCTATCACCATCTATTTCCACTCTGAATGAGACATTTGGTATCTCCAGAGAAACTGGATTTTAGGTTTGCATGAGATTGCATTGTTTTGTTCTACAACAAAGATGTTGATTTTTGTTAGCTTTTGGGAGTTGGTTTGTGATGTTTGGATTGTGTTATCAGATAATTCACCATACGGGTTTGTTATCAATCCTTCATGAAGCCATAGTTTTCCCAACACTAAACAAAACATCAAAACAAAAAACAAAAAAACAAAAAAAAAAAAGGAGGGATGATTTTCTTACTCTTGTGGTTATGTAAGGCAGAAAGAATGCTGTGAATTTTTCTTTTTTCTTCTTGGTTGACAGGAAGTTTTGAAGCATAACAAGCAAGGGAGGTCTGAAGTATGCTTTAAGACATGGCGTTAAGGTATTATTTTATAATACCTTTTTTTGTGAAAGCATTCACAACCTTCTCTTTTGTTTGTTAAAGTTACTTGCTGAACAAACATGAATGACATTCACACACTGCAACTAGTTTTTCTTTTAAAATGAAAATTAATACAACGTTCTGTATTTTTTAGAACACACCAAGGGCCAGAACAAAAGCAAGGAACCTGGAAAACACTAACCACCCCCAGGGAGAGCCTTGGGGGGCTTTTGAATAGCAAGAACTAATTTTTTTCTGGGTGTCTGTGAAGTGGGTTTCCCCACACAGAAGGGCAGTTCGTGTCTCATGGTCAAATTTTCAAAATAAGTGAGATTTCTGTTGACCCTCCAAATGGGTGGCCAACTCATCAGAAAGAATTGTCTGTCAACTGAGTAGATTTGTGACAGGGGTGAGTGGTCCTACTTACGGACTGAACCCATGACCTCCTAATCCGATCTTATATGTAGTGCCTGCTAGACTGTTCAATGGTCATTAGACCTGGGTGAACAATTTGGACAAAAAAAAAAAAAAGCCTGAGCCATTCTGGGAATTAAAAATCCAAAGAAACCAAAACCCAGCTCTCAAAATTTTGGCTATCATCTTCCATGTAATTCTGTATTTCACTGATATATTCCCTGTGCTACATGCGTGTTTTGCCATGACAGTAAATTTTCATCCTGGATCCAAGAGGCTAATCTTGGAAATTTTGAGCATATGGTACAATTCTTTTGTGAGTGAGCCAGATGAACTGGTGTTTAAGGATTCACTTTGATGGAATAATGTAATAGTAATTCAGTAAAATCAGGCAGTTTTAAATTTACTAGGAATTAAATGCCCAGAAGATGAATTAAAAAATGTAAACACCAGTTTAAATCTAGAGCTGTGTATTTAATGTGGTATTGGATAGAAAGTTTTATCCCATATCATATAAAATTCCATAAATTATAGGAAATTCAGAAGCATCTAATTATTTGGACTCTTAACTGGTAGGGCCCCTAGAGCAGACAGGCTGGCCTAAAAAACAGAGACTACTTTTCAACCTGAAATTGAAAGACGTTTTTTTCTTTTTTCTCCGATACATGCCCTTCCTTACCAAAAAAAAAAAAAAAAAAAAAAAAAAAGAAAGAACTATGCAAGTCAGGAGTGTAAAAGACCCTGTCTTAGGGAAGGTGGATGGACTGCTGTTTCTGTTATGTCAGTTTCTCTCCTGTTTACTTGTATCTGTTCACAGTACTGTGCAGTCCCATCACCATTCAGATAGAAGTAATTACTACATAGCTTTCATACAAAACTCTCTTTGGGGTATGCAAATCATTCAATCTCCAGCATTTGTGGTCTTGAAACATCATGGGAACCTTTCAGTGTACACTTACAGTGGGCAGCTTTGCATGCTGCTGTGCAAAAGCATCCCAATCCAATAGAGTGTTCTGGCACATGTACTTAGAGATCTTTTGATGCATGGGTTCTTGATACATTCAAAGACAAGTTCTTGCTTCTTTGGCAAGAATTGGCCTAATGCCTCAGGCAAAGGCATGTCACATAATCTGAATGCCACTGAGAGAAACTGTGCGTGCAGGTTGCAGATTTCACATCTCAGAGCCTGCCCATGACTTTCCTTGGCTATAATCATAAATATTTTTAACAAACCTTCCCCTTTGTGCAATGGTTAAATCCATGGGTCTTAATGATATTTTATTTGTGCGACTTTAGGAAAATGTAATAATTTCACAGAGTTTAATATATCGTATGATGTTATTACCAGTTGAAATTTTTCTGGTCTAGAATGGTTAAATGTAATATAGACAGAAAAGTTAGATTTCTCCATCAATTTCTACAATTCAGGGTAAAAAATGTAAAAAAAAAAGAAGTTAAAAACAACAGTGGCAAAAGAATGACAACACTGGAAAAAAAAACAACAGAGTAAATATTTTTTAGCAGGGAAGGCTTTCCCAGGAGTGCAAGGCTGGCTGAAGACCAGGGTGTAATGCAGAGGTAACTTTTACAGCATGCTGGGGCCTCACTGGGAGTTTTTGGCATTGCTCACCCTGCCCTGGGTGCTGACTGACCGACTGCATATGCTAAGCTGTCTGCCCAAATGTCCTGTAGATTGCACATGCTGTATTTCTGTGTAGCTTTTGTAGTACAGCCTCTTCTGGCTCACCTGTGAATCCCAAACAATTTTATTTTCATTTATCTGCTTAAATAGGTTAACTCAGTAATTCATGGTCGTAGAAGAACTGTTTCAAATTATTAGATTTATAAAGAGAGCTGGAAGAAAAAAGCATGCAAATTATAGTAGGAAGAGGCAGATTCAAAAATCATCTCCAGTTTGAAGGCATGAAGATGCTGAACCAGTCAGAACATGCAGCAACAAACATTCAGCTGTGAGTGCTGGTATGTATGCATGATCTTTTGAGAGAAGATCATAGAAGTATTTCATCTACTTTCTCAAGCTTATCATGATTTGTAAGAGCTTGGTCTCCAGGGACACACTGACCACGGGCCCTTAGGATAATAACACAAATGCTCAATTTTTACAGCTGCCTATAAAACTCAGAAATTCCTCCTGGAAAAAGAGTTTGCTAATCCTATTGAACACCTGGAAAAAGTGCAACAACTTGGGGAACTAGAAAAGATACTGTGTGGTTTCCCATGGCTCCTACATCAGTTTAAAAGAAAGTTTTGATGAAAGCAGCTAAAAGGAACCTTGGCAACTCTTGGACAGCCAGTTGAGTGTGGTATTGCTTTGTACCAGATTTGACAGTTCAGATTTTAAAGCACAGCATTTCTGGTCACTGCCCACATGCTGAATACAATAACATTTTAAGCATTTGCTCTCTAAATTCCGTATTCTACAGTCTCTGAGGGGGTTACCCCAGCTTTTTACCATCACTTTCTCACTTTGTGGCCATTTCATAGTGGTGGACAATTTCTGGGAGCAGATCTGATAGTCTGGTGAACCTCACAGTTTGCTAGCACCTCAGCCCTGCTTACTTCTCTAACAGGAATTAGCAAACTCAAGTCAACAAACACCCTCACCATTTCATGCCAAGACATGAAGCATAAGTTATCTATCTGATGGATCAGAATTTCTCTTTCCATCATCATCAGAGGGCACGAGATGCAGAGAATGCAGACCTGCTTCATAAAAATGCCTTTGCTTACAATTGTAACGGTGAAAAAGGCTGCAAATAACTCTCACTGGGAAATAAAGGCTGATAAGTAGACTTGGAAGAGAATAAGCAGGATTAATATAGTAATGGGCTATTAATTTTTTTTACAGGAGTAATGCTGTTTGATATTTGCTTGAAAATACGTTGTAATCCTCTCTCTCTCTCTTGTCTTAAAGACAAATATTTATTGAAAACCTACCTAATACAGTGTTTCTGCACCCTGCATTTCTTAATACAAAGCTTCTGCTGCTTAGATTCATTTTGGAAAATTTGGTGTTCCCTCAAGTCATAGACATTTACTGATGTATTTACTTCACCTGACTTGCAGCTAAATAGCAAATTTCCAGTTTCATGATGAAATGACAAGGAAAGCATGAAGGGTGACAAATATTGAAAAGTGTAAAAGACTGTTCCTAACAGATCCTCCTTCTTTAAGTCAAAGCTCTTGAAGATTCTGTCTGAGCCGTGCAGGCTGAAAGGGACTTCAATAACACCTCTGTCTCAAGAGTGTGCTTACATTGCAGGCAGCCTAGCAAGGTGATTTAAAGACACCTGTATGGCTACAGCAAAACACGTTGGTTGCCAAACCTGTTCAGGGAGAAGGACAAGCACCTGGGCAATCAGCTTATGCCTATCTCTGCAGCATTGTGGTTATGTTGCAACTTTTGTTGGGTCATCTAATGCTGATTGAATATGTCTGCGTGAGCCTGGTGATGGTGCAGATATAGCCTGGTCTGAGAGGAGGGTTAACTGTGTTACCCTGCATCCATATAACAAATTTCATCCATAACAGAACAGATGCCATCTAACTGTTTCCATTAGTTTGTGCCTACGTAATATTTTGTGGGCTCTCTTTTCAGGATGTGCCTACTTGTACCTGAGTAACATGACGTGGTATTTTGATTGCTGGTAGCACCATGACAGTACCAACCAGAATGTGCATAGGAGTCTTTAAACCAATTGAAAAATACCAGAAGACAACAAAATATCTTGATTCTAAAAGTGGAGTTGTTGGGGATGAACTGATGTAGTTTGTTGCTCTGAAAAAGGCAAACCATATCTGCCTTCACGTCAGACTTGTTGAGAAGATGATTTCTGTTTCTGGGATGTCATACTTCTTTTCCAGTTTTTTCTACATCTGGAAACTACACAAATGTGTTTATTATAAGTGAATGTACACCAACTAGAGTAATTTGAGGGAAGTGGTGAAAATGGACCAATGATGAAGAAAAAGTCTAGGGATGAAAGCTTTGCGACCATATTGGAAACGTGTCAAGGGGCCAATGATCTTTCTGGTACATTTGGGCTCATGTCAAAGGGCCCAGTCCTCTCACCTGCTTCCTATATCCTGCAAACCTATGCAGAAGAGGCTGCTTTTTCCTCACCATGCTGTCATCTCAAAGATTAATTGAACTAACAGAAACACTGAAAAAAGACCTCATGCTCTTCATCTCTGTATTAGTAGACTTCGCTTTAAGTAGTAGTTCTCTTAAGTCAAGCGACATAAAGGCAGCAGAAGCTGCCATTGTTGTAAGCAATGCACCCACTGCAGCCATAGAAACATGCCAGTAAGTAAACCAAATAGCATCAAGCATTTGAGGTTTTGGATTTAATTTTGCCTGCAAATGTCACTTAATTTGATATTCCACTATCTCATAGCTCTAGCAAATAGGCACCACCACAAAAATGGTGCTGAGTTAAGGAAAAGAACAGATGAATAATGACTTAAATTATTCGGTGTATTCATGTACCAAATGTAATCTCATTGACAAAGTGAATGTAAAATTTTTCTCTTCTGCTGTTAATTCAAGACCAAACAGACTGCTTGATTTGTCAGTGCAGAAATAGCAACCTCCAGTGGTCACTTAGTCCAAGTTACACATTGTGCTTGGGGTCAATATGACTTCTTCACTTTCCTCACTTGAAAAGACCTCTGAGTCAACTTATCATGGCTTTTTGGCTGGAGATTAAAGCCACATGCATGCTTTCATCTATATGTTTAACAGACACTGTCTTAAAATTAACATAGAAGACTTAATTTTCTGATGGAATTACTCATTAGTAAATCTTCAAATTTATTCTCCTTGACTGCTCATATCTTGGCTAGCAGAAATGAATTCCCACTTGCACTGTCAGAAATAAAGCCAGATTATATCCTTCTGGAAAGCAGATATCTTCCTTTCCTGTAGATCCACTATTACACGCTTTCCTCTTTCAATTTGTCTGTCTCATCCATGGAAGCCCTGTGCATATGAAGACACAAAAAGTAAGATATATTATATGCTTAAATTTTAAATGGAAAATATAACAAACCCAATTTTTAAAAGATTCCACCGATGCTCCATCTTTGATATTTAAAACCACATATGTATATCTGCTATTAAATAAGTGACAATTTAGGGTGAACTAGCCAGGTGGAATATATGTACACTGCAAATATTCTACAAGGCTTCAGAGCCACACCAGGTCTGACATACATCCATCAGATCTCACATATTAAGTAGGGTACAGTCTTTTCAAGTCTTGGACTTTGCCTGAATGTCTTCATCTTTTTCTTTCCCTTATAACTGTTACATAGGAAAGAACAGTCTGCTGAACTTTGGACAAAGCCAAAATATGCACTCAGTTGGACTTAATTTAAGCTTGGAGTTGACAAAGTTTGGCAAATGTCCATATCTCTGCATATGTCACATGTGATGTAGACAATTTATTTGTTCTTATTTGCTATAGAAAGAATACAACAAAAGCATGGAATTTTACATCTTGAAATGTGAATTTTTTATTTCTCTGTTACACTGAATCATTTTTCTGTAGACACATGAAATGTGTGGCTTATCTCTTCCAGCCGTTTTAGTATTTCAAAGTTGTATTCCCCCACAGTGGAACTGCAATATCCCACCACAGTTATGCTGCAAGGTAATGTTTTTCCTCTGTGGTGAATCACTATTCAGCAAACAACTCTGTAACTTTGTTAGATATCAGCACAATTCTTTCTAGTTCTAAAGGAAAACAGAAATGGGGTGGAAGGCAAATAATAGCACTTGACATCCGTACCAACAGCAAATGCTCAGCAGGCAGCCTGGCATTCAGGAATGGACATTTTTGTTATTGATGGGAGAAGTTGCTTGGTACTTTGCTGGGCATAACGTGTGTGTGGATGCTGATAATGAAAGAGTAGGACCTGTTAAATGCATGCTTTGCAGCCAAAAGATGAAACCAGAAGTGTTTCAGTGTGATTTTTACATCTGACAATGTCCTGGATATTCAAAAGAAGTCAAATCACTTTATTCAACACCATTTTTTTTTATTAAACTCAGATAAGTTCAGTTACACCACATGCGTCACCACCTTCACCACTGGGAAGACCAAAGTAGGGATATCCCATATCTCTCGAATGGATCCACATGTGCCAGGAGTGCTGCTGCCTTCCTGCATCTTGCTCAGGCCTATCAGCTTACTCTGGCTTAGCAAATCAAGTACTTTTCCAAACCCAAATTGCTTTGGAATCAATGTTTCCTGTACTCCAGATACTTTCACATTCTATTTTAATATTGATTTTTATATATGCAAGATGTGAATGTTTTCCTCCATCTAACGACATGCCCCTACAATAAAGAAAATGTAGAACAAAAAAAGAATGTCTGTTATGTAGTAATTCACCATGCAAATACTGTAAGAGTGTGCAGATGTCCCGTTTGTCAGGGTGATTTATCTGCTAGGTGATTTATCTTGGTGTAGACATTCTCTCACACAGATCCATGGGGAGGAACGGCTCCTAGGTTAGTAGGTGGCAACTGAAGAGTACCACATCCTAGAGTTCACCAGGACTTCCTATCAGAAAGCCCTGCTTTGGATCAAATATTCATGTTGCTCTGTTTCAAACATAAATAAAAAAATGGGAAATAAAACTCATAACTTTTTATTTTTAAGAATTTTAAGTTCTTTCGGAGAAGATATTTGCACTTATATATAAGGCTTGCTTGCTCTTGCAGCTTACACACTCTGAAAATGTTGGCATCACATATAACGGAAATAATGGTCTTAAAGAAATCCAATGCAAGCAAACTAGAAGTGTAACAGATCTTTAAGATATCCTACTGTGTATCAAGAATTGCCTCACTGACTGCTGAGTAAAAGATTATTACAGTGAACAATTCACGCGCCAAATAAACTATCAAATCAGGATGTCATCACAGATATAATTATCAGGAGATAACACTCCTGATATACTTGTCAGTCATAGGTGCTCGTGCTTTTTCTTGCTCTGGCTTGACCAGAAATAATTAACCAAAATCTGATGACTTCTCTAGCCACTCCCAGCCCTCCCATCCTGGTGTACTACTATTTAGATGAGAAGTAGATCCTGAGCCTTCAGTTTGAGCTTCAGTTATCTTGTTGTTATGTATGAGGATATAATGTGGATCCTTGTTTCCACTGCTCACCAAAGCAAATGTTCATCTTGAATTGCATCCTGCTTTTGTGCTAGCTGTTCCTCAGGCTTGCCTATCCTACCACTTTCATTCTGGAGCATGTCAGCAGCCACACTGAGTGATCTGGAAGTCTATTTTTTGGGTGACTACCTCAGAGAAATCAATCACTTTTCATTTAATTTGAATGATCTCGCTGTAAGCATCCCACATGTCCAAAGGCTTGGAGCTCCAATGGGGATGGGTGCACCATGAGACATTACCAAGTAGGCCTGTTTGATTTCCATTTCAATAACAAGGCACTGAATAATGATTTCCTAAGGCCTGCTGTGGAAAACAAAATTGAAAGCATAAACATATGCAGATGGAATTCAGAGCCTGGAACGTCTTTGCCAATTCTTACAACTTATGCATGCTCAAAATATTTACTTAGGAATTCTTAATTAAGTAAACCATTCAGTAGTGGTGTACTGTTTCAGATATGTCACAGTGTCGCCGCAAAATATGCCAGTGGTTCCTCCTCTAACAAAGATCCCATTATAGAACTTGTTATCAGGCTTGGTGGGGTAAGTTTTCAGTACAGTGCACCTAGGTCTAAGCCATGCAGCTCCTCTCATGTTAATGGGATTTGTGTGGATAAATCCTTGCATTCCTCACTGAAAAAGAGCTCCTGCATGCCTGTAAGCTAAGGTGAATATCAGGTAGCGTGGCCACGGCTAACATCAGGGTAATCCTAAACATGCAGCAGGGCTGTCATGGGGCTTGTGGGCAAGTGTACACTGCTCCACTGTGTGGCCAGGAACACGAGCAGGTGGGAATATCAGAGGGGAAGGTATGGCTCTTCAAGTCAGCCAGAGCCTGAAGTAAGGTGTAATTTGCACAGGGAGCAAGGATTAAGAGAGAAAAAGTTAGTGTAGGTTTTTTTTTTAAAATTCAAAAATTAAAATCAATTTGTTTAAGTGTTTTGTCTATATGAAACATGTTTGTAGTTTAATCTTTCTTTCCTATGTTGTCTTTTATTATGTCTTTGTTGGAACCAAATTCTAAGCTCTTTGGAGAAATTTTGGTGCACATTTTTGTGTGTACTGGACCTTGGTGATTAGTCTGTTTATTAATCAAGAAGCAGCTAGCTCTTCTTCATCACTTTGTAAAACTTTGTAAAATTCTTCTAATACCAGTAAAAAATTAGAATTTTCCTCATGTGGATGTACAATTGCCCATTATCAGTACTTATTTCATATTTATATATTTTCCACTTGTGCAAAGATTATAAACCTTTCTGTAAAATATAGGTCAGATGACAACCTTTCTATACAGGACTTTTGTCTGAAGTTGTAAGAATACAGTAATATTTTAAATTAATGTCATGACAAATATGCTGAACTTAAATAAATGCCTGCATTTCTAAAGATAAAATAGAACCTAAAGAAGAAATATAAATGAGAAGTACATTTCCATTCTAATAAGAAAGATTACATTAACTTATATGTTTTATTACCCATGTGATTTTAGGCCTTAATGCTGAATTTCTGACATATTTTCAAGGATCTTTAAGGATTTACTTGGAATGTGTAATAGAATTATATCACAGAATTATAGACTGGCCTGGATTGAAAAGGACCACAATGATCATGCAGTTCCAACCCCCCTGCTATGTGCAGGGTCACCAACCACCAGACCAGGCTGCCCAGAGCCACATCCACCCTGGCCTTGAATGCCTCCAGGGATGGGGCATCCACAACCTCCTTGTGCAACCTGTTCCAGTGTGTCACCACCCTCTGTGTGAAAAATTTCCTCCAAATATCTAACCTAAACCTCCTCTGTCTCAGTTTAAAACCATTCCCCCTTGTTCTATCACTATCTACCCTCATCAACAGATGTACCCACACTCCCTTCAAATATTGGAAGGCCACAGTAAGGTCTCCCCAGAGCTTTCTCTTCCCCAAGCTAAACAAGCCCCGTTCCCTCAACCTTTCCTCATTGGAGAGGTGCTCCAGCCCATCATCTTACTGGCCGCCCTCTGGACCAGCTCCAAGAGCTTCATGTCCTTTCTCTACTGGGGTCCCCAGGCCCAGACACAGTAATCACAAGAGTCAAGTAGAGGGGCACATTCACCTCCTTCTCCCTCCTACCATAGTAATTTTTATGGTTCTGGTTTTTTCTTTTTCCCCTCTAATGTTGTGAAAAGGAAGGCTGTAGTTGTATAGGTCCCTGAAAGAAAACACAATCATAACAAGGAACAGATTTTGAGGGACAATATTCATTGTCACCTGTCTTTGTACAATTTAAGAAGCATTACTTCAGCAAGTACATTGAAATTTTCCTCCCACTGTCATGATTTTTTGCTTATATCCAGATTATAAGAACTGCTATGGACTTATTTCCAAGAATTTGGTGGCCCTGCCTGTGGCAAGCGGGTTTAAGCTTGGTGATCCTTGAGGTCCTCTCCAAGCCAGGCCATTCCATGATTCTATGATTCTATGATTCTATGATGACAAATATGTTATTTCAAGACTGTCATGCAAAAAGCAAGCTTTCTAAGACCCCACTACTCAGGTTTAGTTTGTTGCTAGCTTTGAACTGTAGTGTCCTATCCAAGCCCAGATTAAGAGCAGGGGTATTTAATTTGGATGTGACTCTGTTTATACCTCCATTTCTGTGCTGATGTTTCCCTTGCATTGATGACTAATGATGAAGAACAGTGAAGGCTCTTCATATGTCAGCTGCTACCAGTAACTGCTTAGACGTGCAACATTATTCTGGTAGCATTGTTCAATTGGATAACCTATGTGTATGGTACAACAGCATAACAGCTGAAGCATGCATGGGCTACCTCAGTGTGGTATGGTTACAGTTGCACCAGAAATCTTCACAAAACCCTGCATTCAGGATTTCCTTGTGATAAGAATCAAGGGAGTTTGCACTACTGAGAAATATTAGAAGGGAAAGGATGCCAAAATGTGGTGTGTGGATCTGTCTTTTGACAGTTACAAAGCAAAACATTCTCCATCGAGCGAAACAAATGCAGTCTTCAACCTGCCAAGAGGCAGGAGCATGGCACAATTCTCCCAAATGTGTGACAGATGCACAGACTGAGGGATGCCACAAGAAATAGCAAAGAGGAAGCTTGAAATGCTGCTGGGTGCATTTCTTTAATAAAAATAAAGTTTTCCAAAACCTCAGATTCATGATTCAGCATTTCTTTTGGCACTGAAATTATAGTAGCAATTTAAAACTAGGCTAAAGAAGTTTGAGGGAATGTGCTGGCAAGTTCAGGCCCAAAAGAGGGAAGTCCCTGGAAGTAATAAAAAATGAGAGCCTTTTTGCCCTCCCCCCCAAACATTCTCTGCTCCCCAGTAATTGCAACTTGATCCCTTTAGTCAGGATTGTCTTAAAGCTTTCTACAAGCATGCAGTAATTATTGATATCTTCACAATACCTTCTGTGGCAGATACGATCATGCTTATTTTAAGAATGAATAAGGTGCCCCACTTTGATCAAAGCCTGCTCCAAAACCATTGAGAGACCAAAGAATACATTAAAGAATAAACCTAATTATGAGACAGCAGTGGGGTGAATGGAGGAAGAAAATAAAATCTAAATTATACATGGGGTAGATAGTGTAGACAAATCTTTTTTGCTTTCTTTTGTTTTGAAGTAATAAATTATTGCTGCTCAACTTGAGTTGTTGGTGGAAGCTGTGGGGGCTCAGCACTTTCCAAAAACACAGCTTGATATCATAGCCCAGGGATGAATTTGCAGCACAGGTAGTAAAATAAATAATTCTTTTTTGTAGCTGCATCTTGAGTACTGTGTTCAGTTTTGGGCCTCTCACTACAAGAGGGACATCAAAACTCTGGAGTATGTCCAGAGAAGGACAGCGAAGCTGGTGAGGTGTCTGGAGCACAAGTCTTATGAGTAGAGTGGCTGAAGGAACTGGGGCTGTTTATTGGAGGAGTCTCAGAAGAGACATTATTGCCCTCTACAACTTCCTGAAGGGAGATTGTGACAAGGTGGGAATGAGCCTCTTCTCCCTCATAAGGAGCGATAGGACTACAGGGGTGGCCTCAAGTTGCACCAGAGGAAATCCAAATTGGACATTAGGAAAAATTAGAGTGGACAGGTGCTGGAATGGGCTGCCCAGAGATGTGAAGGAGTTTCCATCCCTGGAGGTGTTCAAGAAATGTATAGATGTTGTACTAAAGGGTATGATTTAGTGGGGAAATATTGATGTTAGGTGGATGGTTGGACTAGAAGACCATGGAGGTTTTTACCAACCTTGGTGATTCTATGATTCTATGATAAATGATCAGAATGGTACTTTCCCTTGTGGTTTTCAGTATCTCCCTATATTCCTATCTAAAGTGGCATTGCAGAGGTCAGAAAATGTTACTACATGAAGTTCATAATATTTTTTGTACATTTTTATTTCTCTTGCATAGTCTTGATTTAAAGGCATCATCATTTTATTTTATTCAGTTGTTCAGTAGAGGTGGGTGAGAAACAAAATCTCAGCTCTAAATCTGCATGAATCCTGGGAAGTCACTGATTCCAGCTGATGCTTTGTTGCTCAGTACTCAAGTACCATGAATGAAAGCTACTGAGTCTGAATGAGAAAGGTCTGAGTGTTCATGTCCCAGACACTGTGAGTTGTCAGATCTGCAACTACATTTTGTTCTTATTTTTTTTAATAGATAGTACCACATGGCATGCATGCTCTATGTTAGCAATACCTTGTCTCCATATCTATAAAGTCACAAGCCATAAATAAAAACTTACAACTGTCAAGTTTCTTAGAGATTTTTAACTTCAGAAGAGATGCACCAATACCATTAAAAGCAGAATGAATCATCATAGAATTTCCATCTCACAGTAAAATTGGTATTTCAATTTGACTAGGGAAGAGTTCTCCATCCTTTTTGCTCTGGCTTTACTGTAGTTTATTGAAATAGCAAAATGAAACACTCTGATTTTGTTTAAATGCAACATTTATGTAATTTTTTGGTTACCTTTGAGATGAAGAGTATAAATTCCTACAAAATGCTTTACTTTTGTTTAGTCAGCATTTTCCAAAAAGACCATATCCATCCAGTGGGAAATTTTTTAATACTGAGAACAGAGGCATAAGTGATTGTTCAAGATGGAGAGGAAAGGAATGGGGAAATTACTCTGTACACTATTACTAACAGGATGGGAAAATGAAACTATCTGTATGGCCCAGTTTTAGGAGGAGAGACGAGGGTTCATTGAGCTACTTCTCTGCAGTTATCAAGAATCAGAGTACTTTCTGCGATTCCTGACAGCCGGTTGGTTTGTGCAGCAGAGCCTGTTTTAAGCTCTGTGATGTCTATACAGCTGATCAAGGATGGGGATCAGAAACAATGCCCACAGGCATCATTTTTGGGGCAGGATGCCTCAAGATCTTCCCTTTTGGTAGTGTGCGTTATTTAGAAGGCATTTTCAAAAGTGCTTCATTGACTTGGACGTTGAAGAGCATTTTCTGAAAATGGACTGAAGCCTTCTAAACTGTGTAGCTGTCATGTAGTCCAGTACAATGTATTGAAAAAGGACTGTTTTGCTAACAGAACTATTCTGCTGGCTTGTCCAGTGCCACTTGAGCACAGGTAGTACTCAGGATAGATGTGTCCTGAGACATCCGTGAATATGTACTCATGTTGTCTCATTTTTCCAAAATATTACTGCTTAAAATGCAGTCTGTGAAGATGTTGAGAAATGAGCCTGGAAAGATGCTGAAAAATAGGCTGAAAAACGAAAAATAAATGTACTAAAGTGAAAACATATGGTAGGTGCAAGTTACATGCACACTTTATAACAAATTCTGAAAATATACTTGAAGAATGGGAACTGCAAATGTTTCTGGTCTGGATGGCACATACCTTAGTATGATCACTTGTATGTGCTCCATGATATTTGCCAGGTCTAAAAGTTCAGTTATGCTAGTGAACTTTCATTAATTGATCAGGAACTTGAGTGTAATAATGAGCAGGAGGGCTGACTGTGTCAATTCATCCTTTAAATTGTGTTCAATAGTTTCACATGAGGAATGCTTGAACTGGCTGTAGCAATTAAAGTGCAGAGCCTGAATCTGTGTAGGCCATTCAAAGCAGACATGAGCTTCAAAGATTCACAGACAATCAATTAGCACTATTTTCTGCTTTTCAGTATGACTTAGTTTCCACTTAGCAGCAGCTGGTGGCACTGCACAGGACTGAAATGAAAAGTGCCAAAATTCCACTTGTGTGGTGCTTCTGGCACAAATCAGATTAGGAATTACTGCAATATTTCCAAATCCATGTGCCAGACCAGAGAGGTTGGGATAAGTCTGTGTAATTATAGGAACACAACCTCCAACCTTTCCTCATTTACTTAGCGCCTTGCCTGCCACACTGCAGCATTCAGCAAAAGCTATGAATCGCCTCTATCTGATTCTAATGTGTCTTTCTGCTTTTCTTCAGAGCTTTGTCATCTGTGGTGGCTTTAGGAGCTAATATCATCTGCAACAAAATCCCAGGCTTGGCCCCTCGGCAGCGAGCAATCTGCCAGAGCCGCCCTGATGCCATCATTGTGATCGGAGAAGGGGCACAAATGGGAATCAATGAGTGCCAGTACCAGTTTCGGTATGGGAGGTGGAACTGCTCTGCGCTGGGAGAGAAAACAGTTTTTGGACAAGAGCTTCGAGTAGGTAAGGGAGTCTCTAATACAGTGCTAAAGCGGTGTACTGGGGCTATTTTTTATCTTTCTCACTATGGTCCTGCAAAAGCTTATCCCCCTCTTGTATTTGCCTGCTGGAGTTCAGCAGTGAAGCTCCCAGAACAAGAGTTGTCTGTATTTTTTCACTGATTGAACAGTAATTTGCAAGAGGCAAAAAAATCCCTAGTGGACTCTAGATGAAGTCATTCACATCTGTGCAACTTCGTACCCAGCAATGACCCAGATCCCTGCTCAGACATCCAAGGACATAGTCATCACACCCTGTGAAAAAATTATTTCCAATTTTTGTCCTGTTAAAGGTTGCCATGATAACGGCAGTGTATGATATAGCCAATCAAAAGGGAAATAAAATGAGCTGCATATAACAGCTCCTCACAGATTAAGTAGAAGGAAAGTCCCAGTTAACTCATGGAAGTATAGCTCATATAACACAGGCCTTCCAATGTAAAGCAATGATACATACCCATTTTAGAGTTGCTATCATATTTTAAAGAAAATACTGCAAATGATTTGAGGCAGGAAACTTATTCAAAGAAAATAATATAGGATCTTGGCCTGACAAACCACTATCTGGCAGAAGCTAAATGATCACTTTCCATTTATCCTATGTCTGATATTATTTCATAGGGAGGAATATGCATATATTTTTTTCCCACCACTGAGATCATTGTTTTCCTCATCATCCAGCTCATTATATTAACCCTCTTCCTGTCCTTACCTCCTTCCCCCAAGGGCTGCCCTCTTATCATGCTGATGGTGCTAAGTGTTGGGTAATGTTTTCCGGTGTGTGTGGCTCTCATGAGGGTGCTCAGAGTGAAAGCATCCAGCTTCCCTTTGGGACTGTATCACATTACTGTTGTGTCACATTCTTCTCTGGGTGACACTTTTTTCTTAAATTCAGTAGTTCAGGTGAACCTGTAATATGAACACGATTAGATGTAAGATCTCTTTAAAACTGCATGAAAAAATGGCATAACATTTCATCTCATCTGTGCAAGGAGGAAAGAACTCACATGGTCCTCCTCAGAGCCATAGATCATGGCTGTTTTTTTTTTCCTTAGCATGCCTATGAAATGAATGCCAAAAGCTGAGATAGACTTAAGTCAATGATAAAACTGAGTAGTTTTTTTTCAAAGAGAATGCAAGTATGGGAAACTGACTGAGGTATGGGTTTTGAAGGGCATGGTGGCAGGGTTATACAGATTTGAAATTAAATAAATACATTGACATAATGAGAACTGACTCACATCATCAGAGAATCACCATATTCTATGATCTTTACTCCATGTAGAAAATACGCCTTGATTAACTTTATTTTCTTAAGGAAACTGTAAGTGGAAGACATTAAACATCCTCAAGGTACAGTGTACAAGAAACAACGTCATATTTGACATTTGCCTTCAATTTTAAATATATCAGAACAGCATCTAGTCACTTGTACTGACTATCAGAGACCTAGGTCTGGTTTTCCTTAGTTGGTCTTATGCTTATTTGTCATAAGTTGATGTCAACAATGATGTTGCCAGAAAATATATAGATGCCATGCATACTATTGTTCTTTATGTTCATTTATCCTGATCTGCAAAATTCTGCAGGAAGAAAAGTCCTCTTAATGTCTGTAAGATCATTTATGTTTTTGGAAAGAGACACGCTGGAGTGTTGTAGCAGAGTCTGTGTCATTGTTAAATTTTCAGTTAAAAAGGTTTTCACAACTTCCGCTCACCTCTTCAAACTGAGTATCTCATGATATCTCACCGGCACCCTCCTTGTATTCATAACTAATAATTTTCACCACTGAGAAAAACCGTGCAAGTGAGCACAGTGAAATACCTAAAGTAGACAACAAATTGTGCTTGTGCTTTCTTTCTGAAATAAGAGGTATAGCAAATAGAAACTGTTTGGCATCAAGATGGACTAGCAATCAGGATATCAACTACACAAAGTTTGAAAAAACAGGGTTTTCTTGAGCCCTATACAGGTCATTTTGCCAAAATGTTCACCAGATTCTTGACCTCTTCACCGAACTTGGGTGGTTTCTTGCAGCTCTGAAATGACTGATGTGGAATTTGGTGGATTCTTTTATGGCTTAACCCAAACACAGACAAAACTTGGCAGTTGCAGCAGAGTTCTGATTTGACATTTGTTGAGTGTGAAACCACACAAACTGTAACGGATGGAGAAGGTTTACATGACCCCTGCCACCTGAGCCAGATGAGTTCCATACAGGTCTATAAAGAGTCCCATAATCCATGTGTCTTTATTTGTTTTATTAGGGAATAGCATCCGGAGACAATGTGGTCATTATCTAGGGAAAGGACAGGATTTAGGAAGTGGTGTTATTACACTAGCAAGGAGTAAAAAGAAAAATAAGAAAAATAATTAAAAAAAAATACTCAGAAGGTTCGAAAGACTTGTAAGCATAAATATCTGCAGGTGTAATAAAACACATCTGTATCTGACACATACACAAACACTAAACCAGATATTTGATTCTGGCTTAGGTAAACTGAAGTGAGGGTTAGGACTAAAAAGTATAGGCATATTATCCACCTGACCCCAAAGGAAATCTCATCTAGCTCCACTGCAGGACCACTTAAGGACAAGAAAAATCAAGACAAATTATTCAAGTCATAGGAAGGAAGGGGAAAGTAAACTATGACAGCAGGATCTGAATTGCTTTAAGGCATCTTTAGCTTACAACCCAGGCCGCTCATGCAGCACGGCCCAGACCATAATTTGGCCATTCCCTGCCCTGTGCTATCATGGTGAATGGCTATTGAACACCCTGGCCCAGCCCTGGGCACACACCCATCACTCAGCAACAGCCGAACATTGGTGTGAGATTGGCACTATCTGGGCTGAAATTAGGGCATGGGGAGGGAGCAGTGCAGTGCTAACTCGAATTATGGCAAATAATTCTATACATTTTTACACATTGGATAAAGACAGTCCTGTGAACAGCAAAAAATGCATAGCCTTGCTTTCTGTTTCGATAAAGGAATTTGAGAACCACTTCGAGGTTGCTGAAAAAATCATCAATTTTTTGGTATATTCGCAATTCCATTTTCAGTTGACATAAATAAATAACCTGCAGATTTTCAAATGGAATGTATATAGTTGCAATCAGATAAGAAGAAAAAATTGATCATGTCTCCTGACTAGACTTTTATAAGCCTCTTTTTGGCAGTATGTACATTTGTAACAACTGTTTTCAAGGGTAAAAGAGAGAAAGAGTAAAATTTTATCAAAAATCTCTGATGAACACTTTGAGAACTCACTAAGAATTGCAGATACTTCCATTGAAACAGACTGATGCATTGGTTTCACAAAAACAAGGCCAAATATTCCACTAGTTTTGTTTTTGTTTCTCTCCTTTCTAATGTTTTAATAAAAATATTAAAGATTAAAATAAGTTTTGTTACTTTTATGCATTTATATATACTTATATAATATTATATAGTTTATGAGAGCTGCTCTGCATATGCTGATCCCAATATCAGAGGCAGATGTTGGTGGGATGGCAGTAGAGGCTGAACTTTCCCACCAATATTCCATTACATGTTGTTGCCATGTGACAGATGGCAGCAGAGGGGCAGTCTGACAGAACGGTGCCTGACATGGAAGCATGTATGAAGCAAAGGTGTGTTACTGAATTCTTCCATGCAGAAAAAATGGCACTCACAGACATTCATTGATTGCTTTGTGAATGTTTGTGGAGATTGAACAGTGGATGTGAGCACAGTGAGGTGACAGGGGTTACATTTCAGCAGTGGTGGTGATAACAGTGGGTCAATTCTGCTTGTGCAGATTTTGAGGAGTGTGGCATGCAGACTCTTGTTCATTGCTGATGAAAACACATAACAAATGGTGCAGACTATGATGAAAAATAGTATTTTGTAGCTGAGAATGTGCTCTATTAAATAGTGTTATTGTAATCATTATAAGTGTTGTAGTTTCCATGGAAACAAATATCAGGCATTACTTTCAGCGTGACCTACATATATGTGGCTCAAGACAATTCCTCTTCACTCAGTGCTGCTAGGCAACCCAAAAAGGTTGGATGCCCATGACCTCTGTAACACATGGGTGTTTATGTTAAAAACAATCTAAATATTTTGTTCAGAGGACAGAATAATGACTGTAGCAACAAAGTTGTGCATGGGGCATTTGTACTTATATGGAAGGTTTACAGTAGGCAGACATAAAAAGTGACAGGAGTATCCAAATCAGTAGCGTGAACAAAAGATGTGGCATGGGGTTAATAAATGAAGCATTGTGTATAGATTTTTTGTTTGTTTGTTTGCTTGTTTGTTTACTTATAGCTGGGAACTTTTACAAGCATGCTACTCCTGAAGAAAATTGTCGCTGCTACACTCAGTTTTACTCATCAAGTCCTTGTATATACTGTCACCTTTCTGCAATCAACCCTAGTTTTCATGCCTGCTCCTCACATTAACTCATCTTTTGCACTCTCCATTCATTCTTTTTATTATAAACCTTGAGATTATCTCTTTCACAAATAGATTCACAAACTAATTGGTTCACAATATATAAATTAGTACTATAAATTTGATAATCATTATTGAAAGATAATTGTTCTAACTTGTTGAAGATAAGGAACCTGGTTTGGAAGCATTTAGTCTCTGGTCCTAAGACCGTAGAGTTATCTTAACTGCCCTAAATGATGTCTGAAGCTATCTATCACATAGGTATCTCTAAAAGTTACGGATTATTAATAAGAGTCGGAAGCAAATAACTCCAAGGAAATAAGTAGCCAGTACAGTCTCTGAAGTAGTGGATGAGAATATGAGAAGTGAAACTTGCTTTCCTTTGAAATAGTATTGTTCCAGCTAATCATTGATCATTTCCACTGGAATTTTCCGAACTGAAGTGCTCATTAAAAAACTGTTATTACAAGTGTTTAATCCAGGGCAAAAATGAGGCACAGAAGATACAAGTGCGTGTAGCTGTCAAGATGGCAAAAGTAATTTATAGATGCCTCCTCTGACAGACTCATGATATAGAAAAGGATCACAATGTAGTATTATTCATCTGGCTGTCTCACACACTGCAGAGTGTCTCAGAGAAAACCATAGAGATATGTATAAAGAAAAAATTAGTACATTAGTCTATCTGAAAGACTCTCTTCTATTTATTTCAGTGGAAATAACAACAGATACAAAGAGCACAATAACATTGTTTGATAGAGCATACCCCCAGGTACAAAACACTATTTTCCAATACACTCATCACCATTAACTGCATATTCACCAGTGATGAACAAGAGCTCTTCATTTCACATCTGACAGCTGTGCACAGCCTTCCAAAATGTAGCCTGTCTTTCACTTTGCTGTCACTGCTGAAACACACTACTCACTGCCTCACTGTGCACATATCCACTTTTTGGTCTCCATAAACATTCAGAAAGCACTGATGAATGTCAGTGGCTGCCATTTTTTTTCTGCATGGAGGAATTCAATGACACACCTTTGTTTATATGCTTCCATGTCAGGCACCGTTCTGTCAGACTGCCCCTCTGCTGCCATCTGTCACATGGCAACAACATGTAATGGAATATTGGTGGGAAGTTTCAGCCTCTGCTGCAATCTTACCACCATCTGCCTCTGATACTGTGGGCCAACATAATAAAATAGCAGGCATTACTTTCGGAGCAGACCTTGTGTTTGAACTGCACATCTCATAGAGAAGAATCAACACATTTACTTATTTAAATATCTGATCTTTTTTTTTTTTTTTTTTGGACCTACAAATTACTGATATATGGAAAGGATGCTTCTAAAGTGAGATTAAGCTGCTTGCTGTGAGAGATTTAAGAGAAGAACACATTTTCAGAAACTTCCATTCACTTTGTGCTTGCTTAAGTTTTACTTCACACTCTAGGCATAAAGTGGGCAGGAAAAGTGGAAAAGAAAATGACCTTTTTAAAGACAGCTAAAATATGTGCGTGGATTTTCTTAACTCACAGGTGAAGAGTACCTTACAAGTTTTTTTGAGAAATAATGACAGAAAATAAAGTCAGTTGTCAATATTTGTATACAAGCATTCACTCATACACAAGCATACACATGCAAGTGTTAAATGCTAGGAAGACAGCATCATTTCAAAGAGAAGATGAGGAAAGAGAAAAGAACATCTTCTGAAAGAACGATACTCATTTAAAAAAAAGATATTCTTCACTACATATGCATTAGAAACTGGTAATAAACCCACACTGAATCCCAACATTTCAGCTGCAGACCTAAAAGAAAATGGCAGTTGAGCATGTAAGATATGTAAGTGATGGCATAATGGAGAAATTATTGACATTTTAATATCAGTAAATTATTCTTGGTTCAGGCCATATATAGGCTTTATTTAATTTGGATTCACATATGAATTCAGTCATTTTTATTCTGGGCTACAATGGTGGTTTAACTGAGGTGCCAAATGTTCATAAAACTTCCTAGTAAAATGGGAGGAGTAGAAAGGCTTATTATTCTCCAAAAATGGAAATTTACCCCCAGGCTGATACATTAATCTGGTACAGTAGTGTCCAGTATGAGTTGGCCAACTTGCAAAACTTTGCTTGCAGTATGAGCAGGAAACTTCCAGTACATGAGGACAGGCGGCATTCTTAGGAATGCTTTACGACCATACACGTTTTAATACTATCAGCAAATCAGTAAAGGGAATCATAAATGAATCTGGATAGTTTGCTTTAAGTAAGTATCTCCATCTCTCTATTATCCTTTCCTTCCTCCCACCACTTTTTTCTCAGTTACTTTTTGTCTTCATTTTCCAATTTTTAATCGATACATTGTTAGTTAATGCTCAGCAATATTCATACATCAGGTTGACTGTATGACTGTATGTTTATTATTCTAACATGTGTATATTTATTATGGGAAAATCTATCTTTACTGACTTGTGTTATATCCAATAAAAACAATATGGGGGAAAGAAAGGAATCGTGCAGCTGGAAACAATTTGAAAGGGGAAAATGAGCTGGAATTAGATTATTTTAAATGTGATACAGAGAAGAGTGTGCACTTCACCAGCGGAAAGGCAGAAATTATCTTTGTTGTAGCAGTAGGTGCTATGATTGGTTTAGGTTTATCAGTTACTGTCAACCACAGTTGCATGGTAGTTTGTGGATCTAACATGGAAAAAACTTTGTTTATTTTGTTGTTGTCATACAGGATGATTCATAAAAACAAAGTCTTTTTAGCATTCAGACAACTGATCAGAAAGAAACTTGCTGGTAATTTGAACTGGAAGTCTGCTTTGATGCAAAGATTTGATGAAAGCCATTTCAATGTGAGAGGTGGCTTCTTGCAAGATGGCATTGTCTTCCAATGTATAGTGCAGAGGCTATCTGGGATGTCAACAAAAAGGTACACATGACGTATTTCATCAGCCAACACTATGTGCATCTTATATAAACTGCGTAAGACTAAAACACATTGGATCTTTATTGCTCACACGAGTACCTTGGAGTGAGTGCCAATGTCCATTTTACAAATGTCATGTGGAGGCTTTGCATTTGCTACTGTTAAACGAGTACATGCTACAAATAGCATGGCAAATTTAATGAGCTGCGGCTTATGCAACGATAGTTTTTAATAGAAGCACGGTGGCATATTACAAGATGTATAATCCTCAGTAATGTGAAGAGAGAGATTTCTCATTATTAGGCTGAATTAAAAAAAAAAAACAAACAAAAACCATACATAGCAAAGTTACCATTCATACCAGTTGGGTAAGCCAGTCAGGCAGACAGAGACATCTGGTAAAGAGAATAAAGTACAAAATCTGAGGACCTTCTCAGTATGCTCATTTTGCTGGTAAGATTTACCAGAGTGCAAACACTCATTGCAAAGCCTTCTATTAAACGGCTCAAATAAACAGTGCATTTCTTTTCACAACTATTATGTTTCTGGAAGGAAAAACAACCTTAATAAACATAAGAGTATTCAATATATTTGTATGAATTTATTATATATATATTATCACAGAAGTATTTCAGCTTTGTTAGTGACTATCCCACAAGTTTCCTTACAAAGACAGAAAGGCCATGCTGGCACAAAATCAGGCTATTTTCCCTAAAGACCGTCATGCTTACATTAGTTGTCCTATAGGCTGTGATCTAAGTACGATAAGGCATGCAGGCTGCCTTAGGACAGTTTTTACAGGACCATTCCATTTGAAGATAAACTACAAAGTAGAAAAAAGCTGTGAAAATCTAGTTGCTGCAAGGTAAAGTGAGAAGACTATTCCAGTTTGCATTATCATCACTGAAAAAAATTAAAGAGTAGATTCAGACAGTTCATATTTTCTGACTTTAGAAGAGTGGATAAGATTTTTACTATCACAAGCAGAAAAGCAATACGGTAACCCAAACCAGAATAAGAAAATAAACCTTCCAGCTGGCAGCTGCTGATTCTGGGAAGGTTTAGTAAAAAAGTTATGAAACAACTACTGTGCTAAGAATTGATAATATTCTAGCTGAGGAGATAAGCTCTCTTGAGAGTAGTAGGTTCAGATTTTTCTTAATTTCAGTAGGTTTCTGTCTGGAGGTTTTTAGAAAAAATAAAAAGTCACTTCTCTTATAAGGAAGAACTGTGTTAAAGAAACATTTTAAGAGACGGAGGATTCCCATCTGAGTGAATCTGTTCAAAAATTTGTGGCTGATAATTTCTCTGAGCTTTAAATATTACTTTTTATGCCAGAGCCTCACAATGATTCAGAAAGAATTAATGTTTTCAAAACAGACTGCAAATCACAGATCAAAAGATAAATGTGAATGGATAGTACCATTTGTAAATTATGTGTTGATAGTAACAAATATTGACTTATATTCTCTACTTCCATGCCTTTTTGTAAGGTACAACTGTCCAGATGAAGAGTAGCAGATTAAAAAGTTATCATTATCATTCAAATATTTGTGTCTCTGAAAGAACACTTGCAGACATAGCACTAATATATTAATACATTTATTTCATGAACTTTACATGGCTTGCAGCTGGATGAAAAATGGTAGATGCTGACCTGAGTGAGATCTGGAATTTCCATCCTGAGGGGAGTGCTAACTCCTTAAACTTTTGTTTTATTGCATTTTACCTATAAAAACGAAGTTTTCCTTGGAACAGATGTTGTTCTGTAGAGAGTTTCGAACTAAAATATGCTGATATACCTGACTCTGACCAACTTCATTTTGGTCTATTAGTGTATTGCCTTTTAAATTAGTTAAGGATGAATGTCCTTTGATGTAAACTGATGCAGGGACCTGCAAATGTGGAAATCCAAATCTCTGCATCTCATGTGCTTTGTTCTTGCCTAGTTCCATATGCATCCTAAGTTACATGGCTCTATGAGACACCATGCAGCTTGGTTAAAGACACTGCATAGCACAACACACTGCCTTCCTGTGACCTTAGACCTCAGGTTACAAAAGGGCCATTGTGTTCTCAAAAAACAACAGGTTGATATGGGGAAACAATTTCATACTTTGTTTCAGTTGTCCAACTTCAAATGGATTTTAAAAAATTAAATAGAATAACTTCTTTTAAATGCCGGTGTGGAAAACAACATTTATTTTTGAAATAGATGGCTAGTCAGGGTTTTTGGCATTTTGTGATCTAGTAAATCTGGCTATCTGCAGAAGCAAAACCTGATGTTATGTGTAATGTGGCTTTATGAATAGAGTGTATAACAACCTATAACTCTGACCATGTTGTGCTCAGCATTGGCCAGAACAAAATCCTCATTTACAGTTGCTTTTTAACTTTGCTTTCAGCTACTCAGGATAAAATTTTCCATGTTACTGGTCTGCCTTGCGATGAGTGAGTCAGAGGTTCCATGGAAAAGATAGTAGGGAAATTCTAGGCTGTTATTTAATTATAAGCTGTACCGTAATTTGGACACGACAGGGCTAAATTTGAACAGCATTAAGAGTGGCATTTTCTTACTTCCAAGTGCCTTGCTTGAAACATCCATGTTCCTTTACTGTCATTTTTTTCATATCACTTTGCAATAAATTTTGTGGACTACAAATGATACATAGCATGCTGACTGAATAAGAAACTTTTAGCCTTCCAGTCCTATTGATCAGTGACTTTCAATGCAATGCTCACCTTAAACAGGAAGGCAAATAACATTTAAAATTACCCATTGTCTGCTGCTGGGCCGAGCCTAATATCATGGAGAGCAAATTCTGGTCAGTAACATTTTTGCTTCTACTTTCCCAAGAGCCAGGATTTTACATCCACTCAAAAAACTCCTGCCTTTTAAGTACAAGCAGAAGTTTAAATTGGAGCTGAGTTTTGTATCAGGGACTTTACTAAAACCTAATTCAATAAAGAGAAATCAACTGTGCAGTATTTGAATATTTAGGTACAGAACAACTTTACAAACTAGCATGTGCTGCCAAATCTTCCACTTTCTTACCACGTGGTAAGAAATTCTTTCATGTAAAATGAAAGTCAGCACAGAAGAGTAGCTGACCCAAACCTGTCAGTAGCTGATGCTGTAATAACTTGGGCTTCTAATAACTCTGAAGATTCCCTGCATTTCACTAGTGTGGTTAACTATGTTGTCACAATCTGTTCCCTAAAATTACATATGATAGGTTTGGTCCATCTAGCTCAACCTCTACATCAAGCAGGACAGATTAAATGTAACATTAGATTTCAGAGTTGCATGTAGCAGCATCTATCCCTTTCCTGCCTTTTTGCTTGGGATGCATTCTGGCTAGTAAACCATCTGTTTCTAAATTGAAAATCTTGGAACAAACAGAGAGGCATGTACAAAAATTACAAAAAACATATTTGTTGATCTGTACATTTTGGTATGCAATTGAATGTTTCAGCATTCATGCTCAGATCACCATTCCACGCAGTTTACTGTCCCGCCTCCAGTCATGAACAATTTCTTTGTCTAATAAAGTGACTGGCATATTCAAAAATATTATGACTGACAATATCTTATTTTCTTATTATGAAAATTTCCTTCCTGAGTATCATGCATGACTCTTTAGCATTGGATTAAATTACCCGTGACTAGTTTATTTCTTACTAACGTATTGTATGTCAATAATTATGAAACAGAATATTATTGTTAATGATATGAGATTAAAATGAAAGCAAGCATGCAAGCAAACATACAAGAGGACAGTTTTATGTATTATTGTTGGGATCTGAAAAAACAGAATCTAGCAGAGCTGTACTAAGGTTCAAGTTAGCCAAGAACTTGTGTCATTGTCTACTTGTCTCATATACACTTAACTTTAAACTCAATGTTTTAAGTCCTATTTGAGTATAACGGGATTTGAAAGTGCTTCACTTTAAATGCATGCCTAAGTTCTGTGTAAAGTATGGAAATCATAGTGAAAGCCAGCATGTAGGATCAAGCTGAGGATGGGTCTTTCAGTTAGCAAAAAGTGTAACACCTTTTCAGTTTTTATTCACTTTGTTCTTAGGATTTAACTAATTCTAGATGAAGACTTACAGTCACAGAATCACAGAATCACAGAATGGCCAGGATTGGAAGGGACCTCAAGGATCATGAATCTCCAACCCCCCTGCCACATGCAGGGCCACCAACCTCCCCATTTAATACTAGACCAGGCTGCCCAGCACCCCATCCAACCTGGCTTTAAACATCTGTACACAACTGTAGTCTGTCAGTCTCTCTACTACAGAGATTCAGCCTCAGATTTCTGGGACTGGCAAAGAAAAATGATTCCTAGGAATTAATCAACATTGGTGTAAAAAAAAAGGAGGCTTGAATGGATGAGGAGTTTATAAGGAGGCCACTCTCATCCCAGAAAGAAAACTAATGTGCTGGCTTGTATCTCCCGATTTAAGCTCAACAGACATGGGATGACTTTGATGACAACAGTTAAAGGCAATTGCTATTGACAGATTACTGGAAAGTACTATTCAGGGTCATTATTTATTTTTACCAGTTTGCTCATTTCTTCATGCCAACATGGAAACTCGTTTTCTGTCTTCATCGTGGGCATTGTGTCCAGTTTGGGGTTGTCCAGTTAAGAAAGACAGGGAACTTCCAGAGAGAGTCCAGCAGAGGGCCACAGAGATGATCAGGGGCCTGGAGCATTTCCTGTATGAGGAAAGGCTAAAGGACCTGGGGTTCAGTCTGGAGAAGACCAAAAGGAGACCTTATTAACACTTAGAAATATCTAAGGGGTGGAGTCAAGTGGATGGGGCCAGGCTCTTTTCAGTTGGTGCCCAGGACAATAGGCACAAACTGGAATACAGGAAGTTACATCTGAACATGAGGAATATTTTCTTTACTTTGAGGATGACAGAGCACTGGAACAGGCTGCCCAGAGAGGTTGTGGATTCTCCTTCTCTGGAGATATTCAAAACCCTCCTGGACTCCTTCTTGTGCAGCCTATTGCATGGAACCTGCTTTAGCGGAGTGGTTGGACTAGATGATCTCCCGAGGTTCTTTCTAATCCCTGTCACTATTTGATTTTGTGATCTACCCATTCTGTTCAAACAAGGTGTCCACTGACAGGGTTGAAGCAGCTTTGCAGTTTCTGAGGGGAATGACACAAGTGGTAGCCTTGGCATCTGTCTCTGTTGCTGAACTTTCAGGCTTCAGACAACAGAGGCAGAAAAACGGAGAGTCCCTTCCTCACTTCTTTCTTTTGGCCCAGACTCACACCTCATAGATCAGGCACTTGGATGAGATGTCTAAGATGAGAACCTAGTCAGCCTGTATTCCTTGTATGGTCAAAGAAGAGAGAGAAGCACTTCCAGAGGGTGATTTGGATCTCAGTTTGACTGCATGACTGTGTGGATGTCCCAGTTGACTGTCTTGGGAGTTTAGACTCCCTAATTAGGTATCAAGCCTCTTTATGTCTAATTTTGGTCTGTCTGTGTAATTTTGCCTTCTCTCTACATACATTTCTCAGGGAGCATGTGGTCCTCAATGAAAGTCATACCTGCTTGCCTGATATAACAGACATGGAAACATGACCTCCATTTAAACTCCTGGTTATTATCGGTACTCATTTACCATTAATACCTGCAGAAGTTGTCTAAGTTGATGACTTTCAGGAAGATACTGGCAGAAAAATGCTATAACCACAGGCTTATACTCCACCACTATTTGGAAATTTAAGAACAAGTGTGAGTCCAAAATTACCACCAGATGGTGCACCTATTTAGCAAGTGACAAAGACATGTTCCACAAGAAAGGGTAGCCTCCAGCAACCCATCAAGTTTCTTCCCCTGCTGTTTATTCTCAATTGTGATATGAACTGAACGTGTTTGAAACATGGACCTTCTGTTACATTTAATATGATGTATGTTTTCAATCTCTGCATGGGAGCCTTTCAACTGCTTCACTAGGGGCATGAGGAAGTGGGAAAAAGTGTAAAAAAAGATCTGTGAAGGTGCATAAAGGGTGAAGATGCAGAAGTCAGTGTTTTGGAAAACTGCCAATGCCAGTATCCCATGTGAAAACACACGGAATATTTATTAACTGAGTAGCAAAAGTAGTGAACTTTACTAAACTGTGTTGCGTTTTTATTCTCTGACTACTTCTCATTCTGAAGCATTTGTGGTATTCCACACTCAAAAATTAGCAGAAATTGATAAGCATGTTTTCTGCCATATTTTTCTGAACATCACAAGAACATGTGATTCATCAACTTGATTCGCTCTAAATCATAGAATCATAGAATATACTGAGTTGGAAGGTACTCATAAGAATCACTGAGACCAACTTCTAAGAGGGAATGGTTTCAAGCTACGGCAGGGGAGATTCAGGATGGACATGAGGAGGTATTACTTTTCAGAAAGGGTGGTCAGGCACTGGAATGGACTGCCCAGGGAGGTGGTGGAGTCACCGAGCCTGGGGGTGTTCAAGGAAAGGCTGGATGTTGTGTTGAGGGACATGGTTTAGTGGGAGCTATTGGGAATAGGTGAACGGTTGGACTGGATGATCTTTTAGGTCTTTTCCAACCTTGGTGATTCTATGATTCTATGATTCTATTATTCTAAGATGGGAATGGGAAGACTATTTCCCATTCCCATCATCCCAGGGAGGAAAACCTGCAGTTCAGAGGGTCACAGCTTGCTATAAGCATTGGCAACAGAGAGAGCCATGGGCTGAATCACATCAGTACACTATCGTGTGTAGGACATGAGTAGATTTCTCTTCCCATCCTACTTTTCCTCTTGCATTAATGAAAATTTTGAAGTTGTTTGTAGGTTACTGGCAATCCTCTTCCATGAACATTACAAAATTAACCTGAAAGAAAGTATTATGAGTCTGGTTTTATTATGCTTTAAAGGATTCCATAATTATAATTCAGTAATATATTCCCAGAAAATAATTAATTAGAATAGTTGTTCTTTTGATTATGATTTGACCAGAATGGAAATGTCTGAATAGAATATCCCCTCTGAGCAAAGAATGAAAACATTTAAATACTCTTTAATGAGATAAGTACTCATTCTGAAAGGATAAAATCTTTTTTCATTTTCTTTGCCTGAACTGAGAGGAAGACATCATCCAAAGAATCTCAATAAAATTCTTCTTCTATCATTTTTCACATACCCTGTGGCTCCTAGTGCAATGTGAGAACTATCATTTTATGGTTAAAGCAAGGACCAGGAGATAATGGATTTGGATGATCCTTCCAGTTGTGCCATATACTTTTCTTGTGACCTTGGGCAAGTCACTTCATACCTCGCTGTCTAGAAACTACAGATGACTAATTTCAGTGGGAAACTGAAAGGCTTAATTAATATGGGCTAACCTCACTGGGACATAAACATTTCTGAAGTATCCTGGGATCTTCAACCAGAAACAATTGCTCCTCAAATCTTCTTATCCAAATAGGAAGCAAAGGACAGATATGTCAGTGGAGGGAGTCATTTTTATAGAAAGCGAGTTTAGGTCTGAAACAGAGTCTTTACTGAAGAATCACAGTAGGCCTGGCATGATTTCTTAATCTGAACAAGAAGGAAGTATGGAAGCTTTAGGTATTTGTCTACAAAGAGTCTGAAATCCAATTTCCCAAAGATAAAATATTGCTTAGTACTTACATGAAACATTATACAGAGAGGAAATGAATCTCACTGGACCAGTAACTGTTACTTATTATATGCTCACTGTATGTCTGCCCAAGACTGTTTTTTTCTAGCTACTGGTGCACAGTGACATCCTGACACTAGCAATGTGGCTTGAACACATTTTATCCCCTTTCTTTTTTTCCTTGTTTTCTCCTTTTTTTTTTTTTTTTTTTTTTTAATTCCAGTAGTTGAGCAGTGCTGAAAGCAAATTCCCTTCTTTTGTTTGCTTTTTCCTTGTCCACTGATCAACCATGTTTCTTTTTTACAGACACTACAGTATAAACAGAAGCTCTCAGCAGGAGTGTTAGCTAGGATTTCCCTGTCCTCTTACACAACCAAAGTTTCTGCAGGACTGCTTTATTGTTTTCTTTCAGGGATTACCAGCAATATTCCACATACTACTGACACAATGAGGCATAAGCTTCATTCAGAGAACGCAAGATGTGATTTCTAAAGAATTCTAGACTACAGTGCAACTGAGGATGGCCATGGAAAGCCTGAAAGGCAGCAGTCTACCCTGAAATCTGAGAGGTAGAAAGGCTTCTGGAGGGTTTTCACATAGCACAAAGTATTTCCATGACCACTGCTCAAAAGTTAAATTCAAAATGTCTGCTCTGAACATCTTATATAGAAAAAAGAAACATTACATTATGTGATAGGCAAAAATATGACTTGGTACAATGTAGCCGTATCCAAGATTTTTCACGTGAAACATTTGTTTTGGTTTGGTTTTCAGACATTTGCCCTTCAAACTGGTCTATCTTAATTAGAGCTCAACCTGAACCACAAAAGATAGATTTGAACTTTCCCAGAGTTCAGTGGTGTTCAGATCTGGCTTTTGGTTTGGCCCATCACAGAGATAAGGGTCGGTTTCAAAAAGTTAAGATCTGCAAACAAGATTCTTCAAAGCATTGGACTGTGAAGATTATTTAATGAGACCCAAATCTTGTAATGGTAAATTTGCAGTAGAGATACTTGTTAGTGTTTTTCTGAAGATTTTTTTTATTTTTATGTTTTAATGTAAGCATGCCTGAAAGATTATGTTCATATCAATCTATTTGAATACCCTTGTATTCATTCTTCTGGAAGAGTGTTGTGTCTTTTTTCCTGATCACAAAGCCCAGATCCTGCTCTGAAACTGGAGTACCTCAAGAACCTACAGATTTTGCTTCAGATCTCTGTGTAAAACTCATCCTTTAGTTCTAGGGTATTGTGCCTAAAAACAATAGAAACTCCTTGTGGGCAAGAATTTTGATCTCTTTATTCTCATAGAGTTTTGATTTTTCAGCTGAAGGGGCAGTTAACCCACAGGGCTTCCATTCATGCATTTTTCAAACCCTTCTGTGCAAACTCTTGCAGGTTTGAACTAGCATCTTAGGGTGAACTCGCACAGTTACTTGGCAAAACACAGGCTTAGCTTTCTGATCTTAGCACAACGCAAAGAACAAATATCAACCACTGATCTAATAAGATAAGATAGCCTGACAGGTTTAGATTAAACAGCAATCCAGTATCTTCATGAGGCCTATGAAGATCAGTGTAATCACTCATTGTTTTTGTGAATGTTGTCACTTGCTGACCCATTGTCAGGACCAGCAGCTCCAGAGCTCAAAAAAAAAGTCTTTGCAATGCTTCCAGGCTTATTTTGAAAACCAGAGAGGTTTGGACAAGTATCTGAACTCTGTGTGTTTAATCCAAAACCCTCTGAGCTCTTTATTCTTTTAAATCTCTTTCATATGTGTGATTTGTGCTGCATCTTGTTCGCTGAGGTTACAAATGAGTACCAGGCAAATACCCTGTAAACACCAAGAAGGGTAGACATCATCACTTGAATCTCTTTTTCCTCTCAGAAAGATTGTCAGGCAAGCCAAACTTGAATGCAGCCTCACAGGCAGTGTAAGAGTGTTTAGAAGACCTTTAAGAAAATTTGAATGCAACTTTGAATTCAGCCCCATTCACCAGAACTTTCTTATTCGCTTTTCACAAAATCTGTGCTCTGGCAGGGAGCAGCAGTGATTTCTGGGGTTGCTGCCCAGCTATTTCCCCTATACCTGGAAGATGTGGTCTTTACAGCAGAATTAGCAGAGCAGAAGGCAGGCTCATACTAATCTACAAATCCAGCTTCTATTCTGCTGCCACAAAGGAAGGGCTGGCTTGAACTGGACTGTAAGGTAAAGCCAGTGAGGCATGCTTCTTCTTCTACCATGGATGATACCAGGGCAGTGGTGTCATACTGAACAGTCACACAGAGACACTATGTCTCCCATGTCAAACCTTGTTTTGCCAAGAGTGCTCTGGAAAAAAACACTAAAGCTTGCTCAGCTGAGGGAGGAGTGGTGAGTAACCAGTGACAGAGCTCACACTAGAGATATGCTTGTGAAATACGACATTGCATGTCATAGTTGGTCCTCTAGGGTGTCCTGTAAGACATCAAAAACCAGACCAGTAAAAACATGATTTGCAGAACAATCTCAAGGAATAACATGCAGAATGACCCTCCAGAAAATTGACAGCACTGCCCAGCAAACACAAGAGCCTCTCTGTTATGTTCCTGTGTGGACTTTTATAAAAAAAGCAAAAAAAGCAAAAAAAAAAATCAACACGTTTTAGCTCATTCTTTTGTACACTATTTCTTTTTTTCTTTTTCTTTTTCTTCTTCTCTTCTTTTCTTCTTTTTCTTCTTCTTTTTCTTTTCCTTCTTTTTTTTTTTTTTTCTTTTCTCCAAGAACAGGAATGTTCTTTGCCCGTGAAGTTCTTGATATTCTATGAAGAATATCTAGAAGAAATTGCCCCTTTATAATATTTTTTTAGATTCATAATGGAAATAAAATAAATATTTTATGTAAATATTTATTTGTATCCTGGCTAGATCAAGTAAATGCCTTGTGTATATTATTCAGTTTGATAAAAGACACTTCATGAACCTTACTTTACAAGTGTCATGAGTACCTAGAATTAGCTTTATTACTTTATTTCACATAGGCTCATTCTAATTTTGTGCTTGATATAATCTGAAAAACTAGAAAAACATACTAGAAGAAGTTGTATTTTGTTCAGTAGAATGCTTCTGTCCTAATTAGCTGGATAAATAAGGTCATCTTCTAGTTTTTAATGTAATGAAAGCTTTCTTTCTTCAGTCAGAATATAGAACAGGATAATAGTCTGATTTTAATGTTGGGACTCCCTTTACTTAAACCACCATATGCCTTCAGCAATTACAGCTAGATGACAGCTGCCAGCATAGTTTGAAAGGCTCACAGTACAGGGAAATGTGGCTTACCTCTCTGATAGGATAAGTTCAGACTTTGTCCCTTTGTATGAATATTTTACTCACAGTTTTGGGGCTTCCTCATCTAGCTTGACTACTTCTGGAAGTCTTGTTTTTTCATATCTAACTCTTTCAATACTTGGTGATATTTGGGTCCATCCGGACCCCGTGGAAAATAATGTGTGCCAGAGCATTTAAAAGATAGGCTTTTAAACTTTATGTTTCAGATTTACTCAAAATATCTAGCTCTTGTGCTATAGATGTAATTATCTGTATACTGAAAACGCTGGGATCTCATCTCTACAAAAACACAGCTGTTTATGCTGTTACATATAAGAGGCCCAGCGATTGAGATCCTGCGTAAAATTGCAGCTATTGTAGTGGTAGTCAAGAAATGTCATTAACACCAAACAGAGACATGAAAACATTTAGCATCTCTCTGAAATAGAAGCAAACGTAGCTCTGCAAAACCTCTGACAAGAAACTGAAATTAGTTGTTTTGTCAAGTGAAAATTAAGGAAAGGCTATGTAACTAACTTTCTGCAAGTATGGTGTGCGAGGCAGCATGAATATAGGATGTTAGAAACATGTTGTAAGTGCTTCTGCATTGCAGGTAGACTGGGTGATGCCAAGTGTTGCTGTGTCCAAATCCCCCCATGGCTCTGCAGACAAATCCCATTCCTAGGAAAGACCTCTGCATTCAAAAATCTGACTTACATTTCAGATGTTAGATGAGAAGTCTACTGCTGACTTCTTTCATAGCCTCAACACAAAGAAAACCCAGCCAGAGAAGAGCTTATTCTATGGCAAGTCCTTCTGCTGTGTGAAAAAATGCCTTAACCTCCTTGTTCCCCTGTAAAAGAGGTCTATATAGTGGAAAGACACACTTTTAAAGTCAGAGCCTATCTCTTGCATAAAAAGATTTGTGTCTAACACAAATTGTAGCTGAGTATCACTTAGTCTAGACAGCCAAGGAGAACTTCCTTTGTGAACAGCTTCATTTCTAAAGGCTCAAGTCCATAAAATTCACATGTGAAAATCTGTGATTTTGGACTGTCTTCCATTTGTCTGACTGGTTCAGAGTGGAGGGGTTTTTTGTTTTTTGTTTTTTTTTTCCTCTGTTATTTATTTATTACTTATGATGATTATAGTGGTAAAAACATTTTCTATTTCTTAAAATTCTAGTGTTCAACACTTTCCTTGCTGAGCACCACATAGATCTCACAGAAACCTGTATCAGGTGATATTGTAGTGTATTCTCAAGAGCAAAACTAAAAATATGTATGCCCTGAGTAAAAGCTATAGCCTCCCTTTCCTCTTTCTTAACTGGTGTTTTTATTTCTTCCTGTTTTTATTTCTTCCTTGAAATATCTTTCAAAAAAGGGATAGTACATAGGTAAATTCTGTACATAAGAACTGTTATCGTGAGCAGACCAACACAATTCAATTATTATAAAAGCAACTGGGTGCGTGTGGCCCCATCTCATTTGAGGATATTAGCATACTTTCAGACCTAGTTTCTCTCCCATGCCTTCAGGATTCCATGCTTTCTGACAATGGGTGCAAAGAACTTTCAATAAACCAGTGTACTACAAGATGCCTCCAGCTGAGTGTTCACATATTAGGATATATCAAACCACTAGTCATCACTGAAAAGTAAAAACACCAAACATTCAGCAGGGAATCATTAATTTCCACAATGAAACTTCAGTAGTTCCAGAACAGAACACAAGCAGGAGAAGATCCCTCTGCTCCAGCTATTGCATCCCACATAGTACTTTGACTGTATTAGCAGTAGCATTGTGAAAACACAGTCGGCTGTGACACTGCACAGGCTTTTCTCAGTGGGACAGTGTATCTGGAAGCTACCCTCTCACGGTTCATGCACTGTGCATTTCTCAAGCTATGCTCTTGTGCATTCTTTCAATGAGTGTTTAATACCATGTTTTGATAAAACTTTGATGAGAACAAGTAGTGGTACTTTTGGATCAAAACTTGATGTTCCTATATTCTTTAAGAATGAGATAAAGTTTGTTAGAGCTGAGTTACTAAGAGATGTTTGCTTCAACAAACAAATGGGGGAGAGCCTAGAATTCCCTTTTTCTCTGGCCACTTTCAAACATCATCAACACAAAGATCAAAACTAGCGTACTGAATTCTCAGGAGCTGTCCCAGAAAATTCCAAGGAGCATACTGCAAAAGACAGTCAAATACACAAGAGAACTATGCTCACTTTAGATCAGAAATGCTGACTATTGTTTATGGTTGTCAGGAGCTAACTGAATGATTAGGGGGCAAATTAAGCAAAAAAAATCTGATAAATTGTTGGAAGCCCCACTGTGGAATCCACTGTGGAAAGTACCACTGAGCCTTTAGGAAATAGCCATGAGAGTGGAAAATGTTTGAAAAAAAATCTGAAAAGCAGAGGCATAGCAAATAACTTCTTTCAACATTCTTCCAAAACTATAAAAACCAATATATAGCAATGAGCTGCAAAAAGGCAAGTGTGAAATAAGTCTGGCTCATGTAAGAAAGAAAATTTGACAAACTCCTATGAACAACAGAAAACAATCCAGTTGACAGTGTGATTGTAAACAAATAACCAAAACTATGGCGGCTCCATAATGACTTAGTAGGAATCTAGAGTTTAAAGTGCTGAATAACAGGAGAATCTGTAAACAAAACATTCTGTCATAGCATTGCATTTTCTCTGCTTTGAAATCTGCACCATTTGTCTTCTGTTCCACTCAAGTATAGTCTGAAATAGACATCATGAGCAGTCTATAAAGAAGGTACTGACATTATTTGCAACTGCCCTGCTTCTGGTCAAGTTAAACAGGTCTATCTGGATGAAACAATACTAAATAATACAATTTTAATTAGCTTGTAATAGGAAATAAAAGCGTCAAGTAGGAAACGGGAAACAAATATGGGAAAGAAATCATTAACTAATATGACTTTCAAAGAACTTCATCAGATTAAGTAAGAAAGACCTGCCAGACCAGCAGTTATTCAGTCTGCATCAGTTCCTAATTCAGGAGCACTTCTGAGTGCAGACACTGTAAGGTAATCCTCATGACCATGGATGACTGTTCTTTTTCTTTTAATGACAGACTACAGAACCACCATTCAGTCAGTATTTTGTCATTGAGTGGAAGATGAAGAAAAAATGATCCATCAAAGATAATGTCAAGAATGCCAAGAAGGTCTTGCATCAACCTTTTCTAAGTGTGTCAGTGTTGAGCAGAAGGTTATAGAACTATTTTAATCTACAGAAGAATATAATATTAGCACTAGATAGAAGGAATTATCTACCCAGGTTGAGTGCATTCTTGTTAGCTGTTCCTCATCTCAGAATATTTGTCAAGTCCATTGTAGAACCATTAGTCCTGGCAGCCATTAGAATTGAAAATTTGCTGAGAATTCTCATTAAGAAAAGTTGAAAAGGCGAATATATCATCTTTATCTAAAAGATGAAATAAAGGAATCACAGGACCAATAAGCTTGACTTCAGTGAATGAAAAAGATATGGTAACAAAGACTCATTTTTAAGCTTATAACTGAACACAAGGAGATGAATAACAGTCTACAAGGATCTGTCAAAAACAAAACATTTTAAACCAATCTAATATCCTTCTTTTGCCATCTAGGGCCTCAGAGGCTGAGAGGAGCCAGTATATATACCATATATCTAGGACTTAAATGAAGATTTTGACAATGCTTTATATTATATTCTCATAAGAAAATTAAGGAAACTGACTGAACAGGTACATGTTATCTGGAAATTTACTTGGAGGGTACTTGGGTGTACTTTTTTGAGTTTCCTTTGTGATTTATGCTGGTTCTGGCAACAGTTGATTTTACACTCTTGGCTTTACCAAGGGAATAAGCTGTGCTCATTGGACTTACAGATTAAATCCAGATTGGAAAGATATTGGAGGAATTTCGAGTCAAAATGGAAAATGATTAAAAAAAAATGTCTGAAAAAGAAGAAAACAAAAGATATAGAGGAGGCAAAGCAGAAAGGCTAAGATTAGTATGTGGGAATAAACAGCCACACAAATGCAAGAAATATCTGTTGCGATAGCACCTGCAATACAAGAGGATCTCAAACTGATTAAGAGTCAAAAATGTCCTGCTACTGTGAAAACACAAGTAAACTGGGAGGCAGCATGTGAGATGCTACTTCTGCTCTAACCCTAAGTGGGCAAAGCCTCAGCTTGTCCTTCTCTAACATGGCAGCACAAGGCATCAGCTGACTGGGAGAGTCTAGAGAGAGCTGCAGAAGTGATTACTGCTCTTGAGACTGTTCTACAGGGACTAATGGAACAAGTCTAGAAAGGGTGTAGAAGTCTTTAAATGTTTAAAGGCTGTTACAAGAAGAAGAAAACAATCTGTTTGCATCTGTACACTAAGAAATGGTTTGTACTCAGAAATACAGTTTCAGATTGATATTAGTAAAATGTTTAGCAATGTGTGTCTCAAAGCTCTGGAATAGACTGTCAAATCTCCACAAGGAAGGGTAAATAAAAAGCAGTTGTGAAGGGCACCTGAATTATTAGCATACAAGAGGGTTGAGGGATGGATTAGGGATTCCCTTGAGGCTCCTGCAAGCTCTACTTTTGAATTGCATTTCTTCTACTTGCACAGTCTGATTTCAGTATTTCCTACTTCTTACATATGGCACTGGGTATAGTAAATTAGAAGCTCAAAGAAATCGTACAAATCCTTGCTTTTAGATTGTTAATCTTGAAGTCCTTAATTACTTAACTGAAAATGCAAATAGAGAAAGGATCTGCTTCAGACAGTAAGAAAACTCCCACTGACTTGTATTGCTGCATATCAAACCCAAAGAAAAAAGCCTGTACTGTTTTTTTTTTGAGAATTGCTAAAGTGTGTGTTGAGTAAGAAAAACCAAAATTATGAAGGAACTAAGCTCATCTACAAGTGTCTTCATCCAGCCCTATTTGTGGAGGGCTATGGTCTGAGTTTTAACTTACTCAACCAGAAGTATCTATTGTCTTTAAAAAAAAAAAAAAAAAAAAAAAAGTGACTGACCATGTCCTCAGCTTTCAGAATTGCAGAATAAGACTTGTCAAAAATAACAGGCTTGGCAAAAAGTCTAACTTGCCATGGCTCATTTCTTCTTACCATTAATATCCATTACATGGTTGACATATAGTCCAAGATCCTCTAGTGTTTAGAGATTGTGTAAACATAGTAGGAACTTGGTTTTTTTAAATAACATTGTGTAATTTTTTTCTGTCATTGTTAATAGGAGATTTAGCAAACTAATGTATAAGCAGTTTATATTCCATAGTCTAATCTTTTGATTAAAATTTGAGTTCTACTAGCTGACATTCATTAGCACTTTTATTCAACTAGCTGCTGAGAGAAGACATTTCAGAATGATGTGTGGAATAGTAATATTCTCAACTAGTTACTCTGAGAAATAAATGCCTTGCTGATAATTATGAACAGTTATATCTGTAGTGCTGTACATTCAAATACAGTCAAGTGGTCAAAATTTAGCGTACAAGATTCTCAGCTGATTGTGGTTACATGCAGAATATATGCATATTAGAACACAGTAAACTATAGCAATTATAGAACTTATAGTAATTTCCACATCAGACCATACTAAACGTAGCGCTCAGTTAGCAGCCTAAAAGTTAGTCAGAGATGACATCTAAAGTATAGGCTGCTCCAGAACTCCAACAATGGATAAATAGGCTCATCTCATCCTATCTGCCAGAAATTGCTCATTGTAGGAAGCAATGATCCAATATCTGACTGTCTGAGCAGAAACTGTCTACATTAATGGGTAATAGAACACTTTTTAATTACAACCCACAGTAAGAATGCTTAAATCAACAGATCACAGACAAGACTTCTTTCATGACAGAGCAGAATGCCAGAAGTGTCTTTCAGCACCATTACCAAAGATAATAGTCATCATTTCAATCAGTACTGATTGGCTATCTTCTGCAGGAGTTACTAGGTTTCTGTTTACTCTCCTACGTTTTAGGAATTAAATCAGAATTATCTTTTTTGACACCAAAGACATTTCTAATAGAGAAATGTAGGAATCCAAGGGTCACAATAAAAGCCAACACAGTGTCTTTTCCACTAACATAAGATGCTAACAGAATTATTCTCATCTATGTGAAAGAAAATATTAAAAAAGTTAAACAAGTAAATTTTCTTCTGCAATACAGTTATTAAGAACGTATGTTGCCTAATAACTGGGTGATCAGGATGTTTTTCAGAAAAAAACAAACAAAAATCTAGCTTCAAAACTGAGTAAAACCCCAGATCTTCTGCTTTTCATTTCACCTTTCTTAAGAATTTTTGGAAATTATTAATTGTTTTATTATTGAATCAGAATATTTTTGAAATGTCAGAAAATTTCAGAAGGTGAAATTATCGTCCTCCATTAAAATAACACAGCAGTCATTACTTAAATTGTTTTAGCTGCCTAGAAAGGACTTACTTAAGACTGACTCCAAATGATGAGATGCTAATGGAAAGCTTTGTGTTCAGCAGACAGCAATTCTCCTCTCTCCTCCACTGGCATTTTCTGACAGTCCTGATCCTAGGGCTTTAAAGAACTGCTGAGGTAATGCTTACCCTGAAGTTCAAGGGAAGCTTTGGAATGTTTTTTAGTTAAAAAACTACAGAGCACAAAGTATTAATTCTTGGCAGGGCACCTTGACTTGCAAAAGGAGCCTGATTTTTAAGCCACCTCTTATTTCTGAGCCCTTCTTATTGTAGAGCTGCACTGAAACCAAAGAATACACTCTTCAGAGAGTCAGTATGGTTTTCATTCATTTTTACCCCCTGACTTGAGGTAATTCCATTACTGCTGTAGTTCTCAAGTGAGTGAAAGAAATATATTTCTCTCTGTCCCTGAGTGTAATCAGGGTATAACAAAACAGGGGGAAAAGAAAGGAAGATAAAAACAGAATATTCCTTAGTTGTTCAAAACTGATTACAAGAAGTGCTGTGTGAAAACTCATGAACAGGTCACAGACAGTGCCTTTACGAAATAGCATCTTCTACTGTAGTTACATGTGGAATGCATTGAATTTAAAAATAAAACATCAGAAAACTCTCTCTAGCTAATCTCCTGGTAAATCTACTTACAAGCAGCTCATCACTATGGTGTTCCCTGACAGGAATATGTTTCTGCTTGTTTACAAGCTTTTCTACATGTGTTTCAGAGGTGTCTGAACTCAAAAATTTTCATGACTTTGAGATCCAACTTTCATCCTGAAGAGAAAAGAAAACCTATCTATAAATGTCATTCCTATTATTTCTCATATTTCCAAACTTTCAGTTTAACAATAAAGAATCTAAATTAAGAATCTATATATTTAGAGGAGATAATAAAGAAAGAAACCCTGCAAGTCAACAGGATATACTTTAAAATATGTGTCCCAGGTTTGACTTCAACTGATGAGTGAGAGATGAGTGAATACTGATATGAGCTTTTAGAGAACAGACTAGGAACTAGAACAGAGGTTCCCAAACTTTTTTGGATTGCTATCAACCCTCAGAATTTCTTGTGGACCACCAGGCATCGTTATCATCAAACTTTTAATTGAAAACACTATTAAAAACAGTGTTTAATATGGCTCTGTGGATTAACTGCAAACCCTTTACCGTGGCCTCCTGGACCACCAGTGTTCTGCAGACCATGATTTGGGAACCGCTGAACCAGACTACACACATAGAACAACACCCCAACAAAACACTTGTGTGTCTGAGAGCAGAGTCGGGCCTTCTGTTGGGTGATGCACTCAAATTTTGTACAGCTCAGGTTAACCTTCCTGGTACCTGAAGAACACAAGACCCTTTTGTTTTTCTCTTACCTCGAGTTTCTTTTTTATTGCTTTGGAGAAACAAGTAAATGGTGCCAAAATCCAGTTTACGATTGCTTCATGTAGGATCTCTCTTGTATCCTGAAACAGTGTAAATTTTCAGGAAGCTATCTGAGAAAAGGACACATAAAACATTAAAAAAAATGAAAAAAAAACGAAAAACACAATGTTGTGCACAGATAATTACCGAACACATACGATATATGTGAATCCTAAAACAAAAAACTAAAAATAGTTTATAAGGTTGTTTTTTTAATCCTCTTGAAAATTTATTCCTTTTTTTTTAATTATTTTTTTTATTTTTTTTTAATTTCTCCCCAATCCTTTACCCATGTTAAAGCTCTGTGTGTGGTCATTAAAACTTTTCAGCAACTTTCTGCAAATCTTTTACAGTTATTCTTTTGGCAATGATATTACAAGATTGTCTGTTTATCACCAGATAAACACACAGAGGAAAACGATCATAGCACAGAGAGGGGAATTTGAAGAGAAACGTTATAAATAAGAACAGCAAAACACACTGCGCCATGATCCAGCCCTACATAAAGTCGGTGACTGAGCGTGGGCTTGTGTGAGAGCAGTAAGGGGCTGTTGCATCCCTTTTGATTGCTCAGGCTCTGTGTCTCCTTGTTCATATGCATCCCAAAGGCAATTCAACCAACTCGTGTTTAGTCAAAAAATGGCATTTATTTGCCCCTTATCATATTCTTCTTAATATTTTTAATATTATCAATATTAAAGCTATAACACTGAGCAGGGAATGTGGAATCTTGGAAATTATTGGCAGTATTTAAAAAAAAAAAAAAAAAAAAAAAAAAAAAGGAAAAAAACCCAAAGCTGTGCCTCCATGGCAGCAACTCACTTGTTCCAGAGAGAAAAGAATGCTGCTCTGATACTTCCACTGCCCAGTATGACCACTCACAAAGGTAAAGCAGAGTTCTGAGTCAGGGTGGGATTGGAAAAACTCGCAGTAAAAGTCATAAAATCATAACATCGTAGAATGGCCTGGGTTGAAAAGGACCTCAGAGATCATCTAATTTCAACCCCCCTGCTGTGGGCAAGGTCACCAACCACTAGACCAGGCTGCCCAGAGCCACAATGCAAGATTTCTCATATGCAAGAGAACTCAGTAAAGGAAAGAGATCATCTTTACTTTACCTTGAAAGGAAACAAAACCCATGAAGCTCTTCACCCTGTAAGCAACTCTTGCCATATTTCACCATCAGTATCAGTAACAGACATTACTGGAGAGTTTATAAAGGTGCACTAATAACCTTCCTCACTTGTATCCTAGCCATCTCACACACCCAGAAAGATCTGGTATTTCTTAAGCTGTCTGTACACTTTTTCCAGGCAGTACCAACCTTTAGAACTGTTTTTCAGTGAGCATTGCAACTCACCTATTATTTGTCTGAAATATATGCAGTTCAGTTTGCAAACCTGATGAAATTGCATGAAAACAAACTATGTTGACTCACCTCGTCACCAGCAGATTGATTGCAAAATTCCCCTGTGGTGCAGGGGGTTAGATGTGACTGTCATGTAGCTGGTATGTACCTGGGGCAATGATACCTACCTGAGCCAAGCATTTAAAATACAAATTACATACGTAATTCTGCCAGAATGAGATGCTTATGCTAGTAATGTCCACCTCACATTCTTACCTGACACCATTGATGTACATAATGTGTGTACTTTCTTTAGTAAGTGGTGCCTTTCTGCAAACCATCAGCTTTTGGCTTCTCTCCACAGGAAGCAGGGAAGCTGCCTTCACCTATGCCATTACTGCTGCCGGGGTTGCACACGCTGTCACGGCCGCCTGCAGCCAGGGCAACCTCAGCAATTGTGGCTGTGACCGAGAGAAACAGGGCTACTACAACCAGGAGGAGGGCTGGAAGTGGGGAGGCTGCTCTGCGGATATCAGATACGGCATTGAGTTCTCCCGGAGGTTTGTTGATGCCCGAGAAATCAAAAAGAATGCACGAAGGCTGATGAACTTGCACAACAATGAGGCTGGAAGAAAGGTATTCGAGAAAGCAGGAGGGATGGATGGGGAAGTGTGTGCACTGGAGGAAGGGGGGAGGCTGACTTGGTCTCAGGAGTCATTCCCTGAGAGTTTGCCCCTCACACTTGCCCCAAATTACCTGATGGTGCTTAATATTTACGGTTTGTTGCTTTTCATTCAGAGCTGGCCAAAGTATTACATAGCTCCTCTCTCAATTTTTCAGCTTCCCAAGCCATCTTCCCAGTCCTCTCAATAAGAGACAACTTTGCTGGAGCTGTTTGGGCTAAAGTTCCATCTTTGTTTTTCATCTCCTTTGCAAAAGTCTAGCAAGAGATGATGGGACAAGACTGAGTTTCTGCATTGCTGAACTCCCACAGCACTTGCAGCTATTTATTCCATCCAAAAACAAAACACTTCTTTGACCACAGCTCTAATGAAATACATGTTTTGTAGCAAATGTACAATTGTCTGTTCCTCACTGGCAAGCTACAGATGGCTGAACAAGCATGATTTTGGAAGAAGAAACAGCTTCATGTCTACAACCATGATTGAGTTGCTTGCAATTGAAAAAAAAATAAACATCATGAAGCTGATTCATGTCCATTGAATAGAAATCCTCAAAACTCCAAACGCTTTCCCTGTAAAAAATGAAATGTATATTATACACACCAACCTCAGGGAGATTTAACTACACCTTTCAAAGTGTTTCATCCACATAAAAAAAATGCTATTTCTGTCCTCCAATGTGCATATGTTGTGCTGTAGGTGAAACTAATATACTGCTTCTCCCTATCTTGCCCCCAAAATTATACTGAGATTTTCTTCTCCAGAACAGTGTGAGCTTTTATTCTACACCACGTACTAGCAAAGGTGGCTGAATCAGTGATGCCATGAGCAGCACAGTTACCTTGCTGCATGCATTTTGGAGAATGTTTCCTAACTCTCACTCCTTGCAAGACAACTTCTAGGGGATAGCAGCCAGCTGTGCACAGAAACAGAAGGTGCTGGGTGGGCAGTTACTTACTGAGATGAAATTGTTACATACATTCCTAGTGACGAAAGAAACCAGTCATGTGGTATAATTGAAAGTTTAGAGACAGGATTCACAGTCAATTGATGTTTGATACTGATGGCTCCAGTTATGAAGGAGATAACTGGTTCTGAAAGCATCCGTAAGAGTAGCACAATATTTTCCCCAAAACTTGCCCTGTCGAGGCGTGAGAGCACCCCATACTGCTGCACTGTGGTGTGAAGCACCGGTTCCACTGAGCACCGGTGAGCATTTCTCTTAGCCGAAGTGTTTCACCTTGGTGTCACACATTGCATTTGAATGCCAAAGATGAAAGCCACATGTTAAACTTGCAATGGAGTATTTGTTACTGCTACATGCATTACTAACCCTGCTTAAATTGCCAACCCACTGTGTAGATTCAGTTCCACTCCCACAGAAATGCCAATTCATGTCCTGTTTTGAACACGTCACAGCCTATATATGAAAGGGGGACAAAAGAGCAACAGTGGATGCATAGATGGAAAACAGCAATGCTTCTTGCCAGGGACAGAAGGCAGCTCAACATCTGAGCTAGGCACTGGTCCCAGGTCCCCCAATGTTATATACAGTCCAGTAACCGCTACACCACAATGCTGATTCTTATTAAGCAAATTACATTTTTACTGTTCATCAGAATTTCATAAGCAGGGGACATAAGCAAACCAAAGATGTGTGTGCTTTTACAAATATTTCTGGCAGCAGCATGCTTGCAATTGCACTTATTTTAACTCTCCTAAGACTTCATTTTCTGTAAATATTCTTGTAAAACCAAATGATAGCACTCATGTCATGTTTTTGAGATAGGAAAAAAAAGATTTACAAATCCAGACAATATAATTTTTTTCCCCCAAATATACTTTGTAAACAGTGTTTTACAGTTTCCTCACTCTGTTGTTAGAGGCATTTTTCAGTCATTATTTGTAGCCATACATTGTCATTGTAATCATTAATGCATTATTATATTTTGAAAAGCTAAGGATGACTGAAAGGATTTGATGCATCTTTTTGTTTTTGTTTTTAATTCCAATCCACCAAATCCTGAGGAATGTGCTCATATAAAAGATGGTTTGGTGTCCATGTTTAGAAATAATGTTGGTGTTATGACATATACTCACATGACATGAACATGTAAATTTTACAGTATATAATACTTAGTGATTTTGGTTCATCTGAAATCATTTTCTATTTCTATAGATTAGACACTCTAAATTTGAGGACTGACTGAAAGTTATGGTTAGAACAAAACTCTGGTAACAAGGATATACTTCACTTTCTGCGCAAGGCCTTAAGAAAATAGCCAAAGAGTTCTGTGCAATTTCAGCTAAAAATCAGCACTCCCTTCTGAGAATCCAGACAAATTCTGAATTTGTTCTCTGTTGACTTGACATTTGGCAGTTTTGGTGATCCTGGGTAAACTTGAATCTGATTGTGAACTGGAAAAAAATCTCAAACCAGACCTTTCGCTTACATGTGGATGTCATTCTGACATGCTTCGTGTGGTCCTTATTCTAGTCAGAAATACTGCATTAAGGGCTGGAAATTCACTAAAGCACAACTCTGGATTTCCATCTTCCTCCTTTCCCCTTCCAAATTCTCCCAGCAAAACTAGGAAAACTTGTACCTCTCAGCTTGCTCTGTCAGTGTGGTTCTGCATCTTGTCTTAAAATTTGAAAACAGTTGGGTGTCAAACTTCTGATTATGAGAGGACTGAAGTAAGGATATTTTTCCCTTGTACTGAATAGGAATAAAAATTCAGAAGGTAATAACAGTAAATTCAGATTTTTTTACTTCTTTTTTGCTTCAGCCATTTTCAAATAATCTTTTCAACTGTAGGATGAGAGTGTCAAGGCTGTAGAGGAAACATGTTTTTGTAGCCTCCCACAATCATTCCACTATCCATTTAAGTATTTCTTAGTGCAATCTTATCAAAACTGGTATAAGAAAAAAAATTCAACAACTTGATTATATGAACATTAATCCATTTGCTAAGGTTTTGTGTTTCATCGGACTTTTGCTATTTTAAAAAACATGTTTCTATCCGTAATGCTAAGGCTCACAGTTCTTACACAGTTCATACTGAATTGTTCTTTCGAATTGTGTGAGACCGACAATATTTAGGCAATAAATCTACTCTCTTCATTTTAGTCTTTTTTTTTTTAATCCCCAAATTTCCTACTACGGAAACATCAGGAAGAAAGAATGCAAAGAGATCTCAGCCCCACGTATAGTAATTCCCATCTTGCTCTGAAAGCAGTGAGAGGGCCTTGATCACCCCATTAGACCTCTACTCAGTGCCTAGAAATCTCTTCTAGAATCATCACGCAGGAGATTGGTCAGCAGGTTTACCTTTGGAGCAATTATTGGGATGCTCCATTATGTTCCTATGTGGAAGTGTTCATGGATGGACCTTTGCCCCTTTCCAGTCTCTGCCAGTGCATGTCACAGAGCTGCTGAACATGCCTAGGGTCCAGAGGTAGTTGTAGCTGTAGCAGTGTAGACAGTGTTGTGCTCTCTCAAAGGATGTTCTCAATAGCTAGCCTGTTGGCATTTTGCTATTAAAAATAGAGTACTGAGGAATTTCTTTTTGAGGAAAAAACGGCATACTGCATAAATAACTACACAAACACTGCAAGCAGATGAGGGGAAAATAGTTCTGGGGGGCTCTTTAACATGATTCTAGGACTGAGATGCTCAGCACAACACCAAAAATATACTGCTTTGAAAAGGCAGACATTTAGATTTTGCAGAGAATTTCAGGTGACTGAAAAGAATGGATCCTCTTATTGCTCAAAAAATTGCATCCCTTAATTTCTCTGCACTGCATTTCTAAGAATTGTTTCAGATAATGTCAAGCTTGTGAAGTTTCATTTGTAATGAAAAGCACCAGTGACAAAGTCATAAACTTACCATTGGTTCCATTTGGAAGAAATAAATGCTTAGTGATTCCTGGTGACATGAGATGCTACCAATGGAAGATTTATGCATTGTGGCAGAATAGTGGCATGCAGAGTAAAAGAACAAAACAGCTAACTTCACCATCATGTTTTAAATGGCTGCTGTGATTCAGAATGGAAAGTACAAGTGTGTTAAATGAAAACAACCCTCCAAAGGAAGACAAGCATATGCCTAATGCAAACATTACTGCAAAAAGGAGAAAGAATGGTTTGTTGTAAATCTGAATGATTAAAGAGAGATTTGTGGGCAAAACTTTGATAGAGTAATGAAAAATTAAATAGCAACAAAACCAAGTAAGCTCTAATGCTGCTTTATGAGACAGCTTTCTACCATGTATTTTTAGAAAAAGTATCTTTATTCTGGGACAAATGAACATAGAGAGAGCAAAATCTGGGAACACATGCTGTTAGTCTTAACTTTTTGTTGAAAGCTTCAAAACAATGACTGGCACTCATGAGGAATACCAATTATAAAAATGTTTTTTTGTTTGTTTTTAAGGGGGAGGGGGAGCTAAAAGCTGACAAATTGATAGCAGATCACAGCTTTTACCAAAAAGAAGACAAGAAATATTTCTAACAGTTCATCACTCGGTTAGGCTTTTACAATAGATAATGACTGTGGTTATGTGGAAAAAAAACCTGGCCTATTTGCTTATCTTCCAGTGACACACCCATAACGCCAAATGCTAGAAACTCAGCTTGGTACCATCCCAATATTTATTCCTTTGTAATGTCAATGGATTTTTCATGTTGTTTTTCTGGAATGCCTGGAAGATGACAACATCTTATTTTACACTCAAACTGTAAGAGTGGAGACGAAAATAAAAATAAGATCAGACTCTCTTTACAAGAGATTATTCAATTACTTGGGGCAACATTTCCATCTGAGCCATGACTTGTTCTCACAGTTGCTGGCACCACAGAACTACGGTACTGGGAAGAGTTTTCTGCTGACAAGCTTTGGCAGTGGAACAGCTAATGAAGTGATTTGTTGATCACCATTAAATATAATACACGTGTACACGTATAGATACCTACAGCCTGTGCTTGTGCACATAATTATACACACCTACATATAAATTTATATGCATCTTTTGCTCATAAAATATGTTAAGAAAGTGTTAGCTCAGTTCACTCCACCTGTAATATTTAAATTAATAAGCCAGCTTCTGTGAGATGCTTAGTATGCCTTAACACATTGCAAACTGCCCTCACAGTCACCTAGCAGGACATGAGTATTAGAACCAATCCCCAAATTCTAGATGACATACATGTTATAAAGTTGCAGTAGAGACTGAATTCCACTTTCAAAAGCAAAAACCAACAATTTTTCTTCTACTATGAGCCTAAATTATTCTTAAAAATGTGACTATTTCCTAAGTAATTTCAGTGATTTAAGAATGTGACTTTCCAGATTTTGCAGCCCCAAATCTATTATTTACTGAAACCTTTTTTCTCTAAAGGAGAAACATTATTTCATTGCACTTTCATTCTGAGAATATTCACAAAAGAAAAGCTTTAGATAATCGTGCTCAATGGCATACTTTCATTTTCCCACTTAAATTGATTTGCAGACAGATATAAATCCAACTTCAAAAAGTTTGGTGTTACAGCTTGGGTGGGTTAGATGGATAACGAATGCTTATCCATATGTCCTGAGTATGCAAGCTTTGGCTCAAAATCTCATGAGGATAGTTCTCCTGCTTCCAGTTGGGCTGGATTTACTAGCCTATTTTTTTCTTCCAGAAACACACCCTTAATGTCGACTGCCAGAAGCTACATCTGGTACTATCCTACATTTTGAACGTATTGCTTTAAAATTAGAGGAGGGAAAAAGCCAAATATTTTAGAAGTTGTTAAATGGTTTTATTCTAAAAATGGGCATGCCCATGGCATATCATGCAATGCATACAAGATGCACATATCATTTATCTAGTAAAACGCTACTGCACACCCTCCAAACCTGACATCTCTTTGCCTGACACATCAAAACCAGCAGTGAAGTATTTTATTCTCTTTAAGATGATGATTAAAAATTTCCTTGTAATCTTTACAGAAATTTCCACCGAAAAAGATAGTGAAATAATGCAATCACACTTGGTTTGAGGATGATTTAAGGGGTGCTTCTTCAGATTTCTGCTTTTTTCAACATTGCCCTTTGAAAATACTTTTCAAACAATTCAATCAATCGCAGCAGTTTTCTGTTCAAACTTAGCTATTCTCTGCTCTTCTAGAAGGTAAGGAAGAGGTCCAGATGGGCAAGTTTCTACGGTCCATCTTAATATTAGGTAGGGGCTTTCATCTGATGGCCAACAGTTCTCAAAATTCCAGGCTTATATTCCTGCTGGCCAGGGAGAGAACTTGTGTAAGGAAAGCAACAGCCTTTTTCAGTTTGCAATGTATTCAGTGGGAATACAATGGGATTGAATGCCTTACCTAGGGAGGCTGATGAAAGGCAGGAGGTCAATTCATGCCTCTCAGAAAGTCAGAGGATCCCCAGTCCTGATGACTTCTAGCCAGTGCCAGAGAAAAGCTGTCTCGTGCTGTGGCTGGGTACTGATCCGCTTCAAAGCTCCTTGCTCCCATCAAACTAAACAATAAGAATAGGGATGCAAAAAGAGAGGGAGTAAACATGATAAGTCAGTTCATCACCTTACACAGGAACATCATAAATTAAAATATGCAGCTGAAGTACCATTAGCCCTCTTGCTAACTCCACTCTTGCTGGCTTCACTATGCCCCATCTTCACCAGAGCTGGATACAACCTGATGAAATATAACATAAGCTGCTCAACTTCAGGTTCACTCAACTGTTATTAAAAAATATTTTCAGAACATTTGTATATAGCATTACATCTAATTACATTACATCTAGCATTACTAATATTAGGATGCTTAGCTTTCCAAATTAGAAAAGAAAAAAAAAAACCCAACAAAAATAACCAACAAAGAACAAACGAATATGAAACACATACAGACCAAGATCAAACCCAGCTTTGTTTCCCAGATGGGTCCATGAGGTCAGTATTTTGCCAGCAGTACTGGACCCCAGGCTGCACTGAGGCTAAAGTTTGCTAATGCCCACTTGTCACTGGCAAGCCGTAAGTTCTTGTGGCTGCAGTTGCCTGAGTATGCAAAGAGATGGTGACATCTTATGACCAAAATCTATCTCTTTGGGCACTGATATTACCCAAAGCAAAAGTTGATTACTTGCATTTTTGATGGGGAAAAACTCTTAAAGTCTTCTATTTCTTTTTGATAATGCAGTCAAAAAGTAATATGGATTTTGTTACATTCAACATCTGGTCCAAAAATGTGCATTTCCACTAAGAAAAACACAAACCAGAAAAGGCAAGCCAAAACAAACACACACAAAATGTTACTATTGTTTTTACATATTTTATCCAGATAGGATTTTTAATATGTACAGAAACAGTATCTGATGTTATGCAGTTGGGTCTAGATACGGAACTTGAAAAAACGAGTTTTTTTTCATGCGTATCATTCTGTTTTATTTCAGTCTTTGCTAGGTTTTTCTACTTAACTGGCAGTGGAAAACCCTCAAATTGCACTTTCAATGTATGATTTATATAGATATAAAAATTTGTGGAATAAGAAAGTTTTAACATTATATTTCACAATTCATTTAGCAAAGTAGCAGCAGTTAGAAAATTTTACTTGGCAAGATCCTACTGGGGTGGGAGTGGGCCTGCATGTGGAAAATGGACGTAAAGAATGTTCCTACTATTAGACTGAGGCAGCACGGTCCAACGATGGGAATTTGCTTTGGGAAGTAGATCTTGCTGTAAACTATTTGAGATTAGATATGAGGCACTGACATATGACAAATGAAACTGCTGAATGAGTGGGTCATATGAGCTAATGATTTTCAATCTTTAATCAGGCACCTACCTTGGCATCGTGTATCAGATCTGAGTAAATAAGTACCTTCAGGGTTCAGGGTCAAAACTCTGATGGGAATTCTGCTGAGAAAAACTAGGTTGGAGGGACATACAGGAAGAAAACACTGGCCACTCTTCTATCATAGCATTGTGATGACAAAATGGTAACACCTTTGTCAGAGAAAGAGTAAGAGAGTAAGAAGCTGCTGAGATCCCAGCAACAAAGGTGCAGCTTTCTGTCTGAATGGCAAGGTGCAAAGTAGAAGCAGCAGGATCTTCTCAAGGATTTCCTTATAGTATCTTGTGGGGCCTTATGGCCACACCTCAAGAAAAGCCCAAGTGTGCTGGCTTGCTAGCAAAGAGGAACTCTCAGTAGCATCTTTGTGGAAAAGGAAAAAAAGTCTTACTTCAAATCTGCTAAGTTTGGGCCATACATTCCCTGACCTCCAAGTTTTTGGGCACAATTTTATACCCACAGCTGACTGTGGGCACACAAATTATAGCATTCAGGAATTTAACTACCTGATGATTGGGCCTGCACTCAGTGTTGTAACCCCAAGCATTCCACATTCATGAGAAAAGTCCTCCAAAAAATAAAATAAAAAAAACCCTGAAACATTGACTTCAGGATCACAAATTAATACATTTTGAAACTTCTGGGGTTTTTTCGAGCTTGCATGGCTTGCATTTTCTGGTTCTTTCACAATTCTAAAATCAGGAATATTTGAAAAAATACTATAGTGGAATCTGATTTCTATACAACAAAATGACTCATGGAACTGGATCACCAGAAAGACAAAAAAAAAAAAAAAAATCAAAACTTGGGATTAAGCTACTGCAGATTGTGCTACAGAGTGTGTTGGGCACTGCTGCATATAAAGGCAGTGTCTCAACAGAATACACACTGGTACACACAGTAAATAGACATGCACATACATATAAATATACATATACATAGATAGCACCTAGGACACCAGAATGGGTAATATTTTTACTTTTAAGAAACAGTGACACTCTGTTGCAGAGAGAGTCCAAGACTCCTCAAGGCAGTGTCCAGAGTGCCAAGCCCATAGAATCAGGAGCCTCACAAGCTCTGACTCCTTCTGCCTTCTGGGCAAGTTACTTGCTTTGCCTTTCGAACTAAAAAATGGATGTCACACACACATGCAAAGCCTGATGAAATGCATACAAAAACACAAGGTTGTGCTTCACCAAGAACTGTTACTTAGGGAGAAGAGGAACATAAATCAGGTGTGGTGAATCTGACCCATTTCTGCTGCTTTCTTGGAAGTTTTTACAACCTGTAGTGCTCTATAGTGATGGCATAAAGAAAGTTGCTTCTGTCCACCCTCTGCTACAAATTTTTGTAATGTTTTGTAATGTTTGCAGAGTTGGAAGAGAGAATTATAGAATCAGACTGGTTTAAAATAATGTATTTCAGCAGTATCAGTGAAACACATAAGCAATAATAATGATAAAAAAAAAGTAAATAGAAACATAATGGGCATCCAAATATCAGATTTGTGGAACAGGATTGTAATCTTCTCTGCAGTGGGAGAAGACCTCAAACCATCACATCCTCCTCACATACACAAAGTAGAGTCAGAGGAGTCCTGATGGACCCTGGACTATTTGATAAGGCACCTTTCTATTTGCTGATACTGAAATGATTCTGTCATGGCAGAAGGTGGCAATCTTTCTGTCTGGGAAGACAGGAAGGTGATACAGTTCAGCAGAGAGCAACTTATGTCCATATAAAGCAGTTCATCATTCAGCTGATTTCCTTCTAGAGCACAGCAGCTGTACTAAGCCTGTAATCCTTGTTGGAAGTCAGATTTTTTGTCTCTAAGCACTGAAGAACTGGCTGGACTTTGGCATAGGAAAGCCATTGTTTCCAGAAAGTCTAAGGTATTTTTGACTAGGTTGCCCAGCTGTCTTGTTCTTCCTACTGTATGTTGGCAAGGCGGAATTAAAACTAAATATTTTCTTTAATACTGAAACCTCAGAAATTTGGGAAAAATACAAAACATACAATTTAACTGAAGCTCAAACAACACGGAGAGTGTCCTCTATTTGCAGGGATAACCAGATCTGCTCAGCTTTTATTTTAAGGCCAGTTTCTTAAACAGTAAGCATTTTTTACTTCTCTTCTACTTCATTATGCCACTGTACTCAGATTTCGGCCCTTTTATCCTTTGCCCATTTCAGTCATGTTCTGGGATCTGCAATGAAACCACTATAGGAGATGGTCTGTAGCATCAGCAATGCTTCAAGACAAGATCGATAGCTCGTATTTCTTAGTTAGGTTCCCAGTGCAAAGGGGAAAGATCAGTTTGCTTTGTTTTTAGGCCTTGATTTTCATAAGCTAATGGTGGCTGTGAGTGCAGTCGTGGTCATGTAAGGGCAGGAAAACAGAGGTGCTCTCCTGAGGCCTGTCTCTCCTCCAGGCACAAAAGAGGCAGGAGAGCATTTTTATCTCTTCTAAGGCACACCTGATGCTGGGTCAGCCTCCTCCAGGGGCTGGTGGCAACACCTTCACTGAGCCCAGAAAGCACATCCATAATGAGAACGAGATATTTTTAGGCATTACACAGTAATAACAATAATAAATGCTCCTTCTTCTCTTTGGCTCACAGCTCAGTGGGGCCCTACATTGTATATTATTCCTCTAAAGTTGCACAACCATTGCCCTGGGGCAAAAAATATTCTTATGGATGAACATTTTTGTGAAATAATGGGCTGCCCAGGGAGGTGGTGGAGTCACCGACCCTGGAGGTGTTCAAGGAGTGTTTGGATTTTGTGTTGAGAAACATGGTTTAGTGAGTACTGTTGGTGATAGGTGATGGTTGGACTGGATGACCTTGAAGGTCTTTTCCAACCTTGGTTATTCTGTGATTCTGTGAAATGGGGATGGGTACTGCAAGAAGTGCTGCTTTTAAAGCTGATAATACGCTGCGGGTTGAGTAGTTAATATGTATGCTGCTATTGCCATTGCTGGTGTAAGCAAAATTTTTAATCATGCAGTGAACATGAATGCCTTTTCACCCACATAGTATATATTGTTCTGCAAATATTAAAACTATTCAAAAATTTTAAATATTGTAAATTAACTAAATTAACTAAATTAAATAAAATTTAGTCTTAAAGCCATTAAAACTAAATATTCAGAATCTTATACCACTTCTAAAAAGCATTTTTCTTTTCTTCTACTTTCAAAAAGAATGTGATTTGGAAAAATTTCTGAAGTCTCCAGAGTCTTACTTTGTCTCTGAAAACATTTTCTGAAATTTAAGTAAATAATTTCCAATATTTGGAAACAGAACACAAGTATTTCATAATAAAATGTCCAAAAACTCTGTTTCTGATAAAGCGGCGCATAAAACAAAATGTGCTATAAGCATTCTGCTGTAAGGCAAGGGGATTCATCAGTATGCATTGAAAATTTCTGCTCACATTAATGACCTTTAACGTGAACTGAACAGATTGAGTCTTAGGTGAGCTTGCAATGTAGTGTTCCCATGGTAATAATATTCAATATCTGTGCATGTAGGTGCTTGAAGAGAGAATGAAACTGGAGTGCAAGTGTCATGGAGTTTCAGGTTCCTGTACAACCAAGACCTGCTGGACCACCCTTCCTAAATTCAGAGAGATCGGATATATTTTGAAAGAGAAATACAATGCTGCAGTGCAGGTGGAGGTGGTACGAGCCAGTAGACTAAGACAGCCAACTTTCCTGAAGATCAAGCAGATCAAGAGTTACCAGAAACCAATGGAAACAGATTTAGTGTACATCGAAAAGTCACCAAACTACTGTGAGGAAGATGCTTCCACAGGAAGTGTTGGCACCCAGGGACGACTCTGTAACCGCACCTCTCCCAATGCGGATGGGTGTGACATGATGTGCTGTGGAAGAGGTTACAACACACACCAGTACACCAAGGTGTGGCAGTGCAACTGCAAATTCCACTGGTGTTGCTTTGTGAAGTGCAACACCTGTAGCGAGCGGACAGAGGTGTTCACCTGCAAATAATGGCGTCGTGCACAAATGAACAGAGCAAATTGCCACCAGTGAAGACAGTGGAGGACAACAAACGACAACAGCATCATTTTGCACATCTAATCTTCTTCGGGAAAAAAAAAATAAACCAATACATAAACCAACCCCTCCCCACCACTTACACCTCTACAGATGGTGCATTTTGGCTGGCTGACTGTTGTGACTGCTTTGAAAAACAGGACAACGGGACTAAGGTGATGTTGACAAGTACATGAAACTTTTCTCTCTCTCTCTCTCTCTTTTTTTTTTTTTTCTTTTTTTTTTAAGCTGCAATCTGGATGTTGTAGAGTTCTCCAAGTAAGCGTTATACATATCAGAGAAGCTGATGGCATTGCAGCTCCCATGAAATTTAAAGAAAAAGACACTTTCTCAGATTTTACGACAGAAACACCAAGCCCTGTGCAAATAAAGACTTCTTTTTGTTAAAAAACAAAATCTTCACTGACTAGAACAAAGCAGTCTTGCTGCAAAACCCTAAATTTATAAGAAAGCAGGTAGAGAGAAAACCACAACTGGTGGGGAGATAAAACCTGTGGCGGAAATACTCCACTATCAGCTTGAAAAAATAAAGTTAACAAAATTACATCAGCTGCCAGTGACACTGGAACTCTTTGAATGAACATTAAAAATAATTATTTATGTTTTTAATAGCATCAAAAAATTCTAAGCACTAACGGGTAGTTATGTCTTAATTCTGTACTAAATGTAAACTTATTGGAACTCTGACTTTATGATTTTTGTATTTGGTTCTCCCTAAGTTCTTCAATGCTACTGATCTGTTGTCACTCCACTAGTAGAGAGTTCAAATTCTGTAGGCCTTAGGCAATGACCAGAACTGAGCAAAAGATCATGTGAAGCTGTGGTTACGAATGCTTGATGAAGACTTTCTCGTTTGCCTCCTGCCTACGAGTGACTCTTTTAGATTCAGGCTTCAGGCATGGAGCACCCACCCTCAGCTCCCTGTACAGAGTTGTGGGATACAAATGCTTCAACAAACATTAAAGGTTTTGCTTTGCAGTCAAACGCACAGGCAGGATCTTCCAAGCATTACACTTTGCCTTTAATGGTTAAAACATAAGATTAGCAATAGTTTTTAAAAAATTATTAGCTCAGAATCAGCTGAGAAGTTAATAAATATTAATAAATATATGGTAGCTGAACACTATGTTGCTGCAGCCTGTGAATTGTGATGGCTTTGTGAGCATAAGAAAGCTAAAACGTGGGTTAATTTATGTCATCATTATTCTAAGGTTGGCAATAACACACCCCTGGTATAAATGTATGAATATAGAAAAGTAAGAAAGTAGAGGACTTTTTACAAGTGTTCAATTTTAATTCGCACTTCTTTTTCCTCTAAGAGATTTTTAAAAAAAAATCCTCTGATGTTTTACTACTGCTAAACCCAGTGATTCTAAACAGACACATCCATTACAATACAGCCCATTTAATTATATAGTCATACGCTTGCAGCAGGGATCCCTACCTGATTTTCAGAAAAATTGGATTAAAAATGTACTAACATCTGCGTATCTAAATTTCTAGCTTTTCTTTCATCCTTTTACTTATCATGAGGGGCTGCACAGCCACGTGGACTCCCCACCCAGTGCAGGAGCACACGTCACCTCACACTGTGCTCTTGGGGCAAGGGGCTGCTGGAGTTGCTGTGCTGCTAGCTCCCATGCTGAGTATGCGGATGATCTAGGATCACCTCCCAGATGTATGGGCTTGTGCTATCAAAAGTAACCAGACACATGAGGACCTTAGTTTGACTGCTCTCATGAAGACCTGCCTTTCTGACAGAGACACTTACTCTCTGAAAATCAGACTCCTTTGATGAGTCACTCATGGGGCAACTGAAATTCTAAGCACTCATGCTTTTTTGTTAATGCTGTTGGTTTCTAAACAACAACCCCAGGTTCAAATTCAGCCTTGGCATAAATGAGTGCACGAAAGGAAGCTGGGCCCCTCCCCAAATGTTAGGGTCACTCCATATCATTTAAAGTTCCTTCGATTCATGGGTATTGTTGAATGATAGCAAAATACTGTACTTTCACTACATTCTTGACAGGAAGCAAATAAAGCTCCCAAGCACAGTAATGCACAGTCTTACGATAGTAGATACTGTAAATATATTAGTATAGTATTTGTTAAGTACAGTTGAAGAATCCAATTAAGTTATATTATTGTATATCGTTTAAATGTCTATAGAGTATTTTAAATTATTGTGAACTACACTGCATTAAGAAAAAAAAGGTTATATATTATAACATCAGCCACTCTGAAAAGTGGACCAAAGTGATGCTATCTTTTTTTTTACACGCCCCTATTTCAAATAGCTACGTGAGGTATTCACTATTGTAACAATCCTACAATTGGATTATCTGTCTACAATATCATGTTTCAGAGCATCCTATAAAAGCTTTGCTCATGTAGGGGTGCAGCATTCAGAAAGGTACTGCTGTATGGCACAAAGCAGAGGCTGATCACAGAAGTGCATGGATTTTGAACTACGTCCCAAGAAAAAGCAGTTTTGATCAGAAAACACCATTACCACTACTGTACTGAATAAGAAAAAAAGAAAAAAAAAAAGCTTTTACGAATGTGTTTATGAACAGAAGTGGGTTACACACAACTTCTCTTTTAAAAAATGTAGTTTGATGTCAAAGAATTGTGATAATTGAGGTTTGAATGTGACCAGCAACATAGTATGGTTTAACCATACATTAGCCATGACAAAACTCAGAATACTGTACGTTATTAAAGAGTATAAGAACAAAGATCAATTTGTTTACTATGTCAACGTCTTATGGCAAACAGAAAAAAAAAAAAAAGCTGAAATGTGTTTCCATTAAAACTTAATTTTTTTCCCCTTCTAGACCTCTTTCTTTTTGTTCATTATTTACTTAGGGAAAAAGAAAAGCAGAAATGCCTTAGGCAAGGGCTTCTCTGGATGAGAAATGGCATCCAGATTCAAAATTCTAAACAGGTTTTGTGTTTATGAGAAAGAACAGTGGCTCCTGTGTTTGACATCTAAGTTCAGAGCCCTCTACTTACACCGATGGTACAGTGGATTGGGAACTAGCACCAGCCTTGGTGCTACCAGAGACTTCCACAGTCTCAAATGAAATGGAGAGAAATGTTCATTGGCAGCAATGGGGCTTCAGATTCCAAAACACTTCCATGAATCTCCAATTACAGATTAGTGAACAGAGAGGAAATGGAGGCATATAGGAGAGGCTTGAAGGCCTCTTGAGTGTGCACTTGCATGAGCTCCAGTTTATTTAAATAAGTTACAGACACCTAGATTAACCAGGACCTGGATTTTGACAGCATTTGCTTTGGTCAGAATTTCAGCAACATCCTTAATATTGAGAATGGTATATTTCTATAAGGAATCCAAAGAAAATGCACAACCTTTGTTGTATTTGCCCCTCAGGAAAGATATCCAGCTATAGATAAAGGCATAGCCAAGTTCTACATGAACACAGTCCAAAATAACTTCATTAAAATGTACTGATTTGCCCCGAGTTTACAGCAGTATAAGTATGCACAGCATTTTATCCACAGGTGCCAAAGAAAACACTGCACCTTCTTTCTAATTACATCATGAGAAACTTGTTAATAGATCTGCAGGAAGTTTTTATAGCAAATGACAATATTGCGTTTGGAATACATCTGGAAAGTAGATGAAACTTGTCAAAAGGCTGGCAACTCTTCTAGCAAATTTCAAGCATGTTGCAGATAAGTCACTTGAAGTTTCAAACACCTATTTTCATAGACTCCTTTCTTTAAGATTAAAAATTCGAAGTGATATTAAATGTAACAAATCAAGACCTTCCCTTATAGAAGATTTCCCATATAAACAACGCGTCTTTTGCTACTGAAGGCACTCTTGGCATTCAATGGAAAAAGTTTTCTATAAAGCTGGAGATAATTTGCATTCACAGCAATTGTCATAACTGACTGGAATGACGGCACATTTCCTTTCTGATCACTGGGGCCTTTTGTTGCAGTGACAGTTCCCACAGCGAAGGCAGTACAGTAAATACTACAGTAAAGACCCAGCATTTTTCTCCTAGAGTGACAGCCACAATAGGACACAAATATATACAAATAAACCTACATCCAAAAAGTGTCAAAATGGAAAGGCAGAGAAGTTTGCAAGTAATTTCACTTTGTGATACTGAGATTGTGAGAAACCTCATGCATGCAAAACAAATCACACTGTATGCATACAATAATCTTCACACAGATTTTTTCCCCTCAAATTCAGTCTCTGTCTGTATCTCTGCAAATGAAGATTTATTGGAGAACAAGTGCACACAAAGGTTTGCAATTATTTTTCTTTGTGTTTCAGCTGCTATCAGGAAATTGTTCTGGATCATTACTTGAGAGGGGAGACACAATTGCAGATTTTAAATTTGCATCTCATTTTTAAAACAAAGATCTGTATTTCTCTCCTTGTCAGTTCCTCCAGTGCAGATATACATGCTTCAGAAGATTTGGTTGGTGGAGAATAAAGATGGCAGTTTTCACATAATATAAAGTTGTTGGTTGTATTTCACAGAGCACTGAGGTAAAGTTAATGATACTGCTGTAAACGTGAAAAATTACTTGCGTTGTTTTTTACTGATAACAGTATTTGGAGACCTGATTGCAATTCTATTTTATAGGATGGTCCTTTTCGTAACTTGCTGCTACAGAAGGCCCTCAAAATGGGAATAATAAAGTTTACTTTGGTTTTGGGTCCTCCTTTCCATTTGTCACTATAAACATACCATATGATCAGTAAGAAACCAGCTTTATGACACTAAAACTTGTGCTTTGGTATGAAAAATGATTATGATCCATGATTCATGGGTGACCCAAGCAAATGTCACCACACCAGACACTGGAAATGTTTGTGTTGAATGCTGGCTGCATAATTATTCTCTGCCTTCCTTTGACATGAAATTTAGGGAAAAACAGCATTTTATGTCCAATGAAGCTAACAGGAAATCTGTAGGAGATTACAAGGTTTTGATTTTATTGTTTAATTCCTGTTTCTGTGAGAGAAGAAGAGCATTCCCTACATCATATAGTAAAGGGAAAACTGAAGACATTTTGAAGACTGTTCACACCACCCAACTTAAATGGACGCCACATGGGATGATCACTCCTCCTAGCTCCTTTCACAAAGTCACGGGTGCACTGGCTCAGCTGTCGTCTCTGAAAAATCACACACAGGCAGGCCAGGTGATTAAGCCACTCAGACAGAACACCAGAAGTTGTGCCATGGGAATGAACTCCTATGAGCTATTTGCCCACAAAAAACAGTCTCAAAGAGTGTTGAAAAACTATTCTATTGTCCAGTGGTTTGATGAGGCAGTTCCTTACAACATGGTTAGTTTATAATTTTGACTACCTCTTCAGATTTGTGCTGCGCAAAGAAATTAATTTAAGGATTGAACATTTAACAGCATTTTCCTACTTGTGAAGGATTCTAACACTGCAGTGTTCCCCTGGTTACTCTATCAGAGCCCATCCACGCTGCTATTCCTGCGCACTTCCGACTGTGCCAAAAGGCTCTCCTGGCAACTGCATCCTGATTGCCTGCATGGATTGCACTTGCCTATTAAAAATGAATAGTTTAGTCTTGTTAAAACACAGTTAAATTTAATAGTAATCTCTTTTCAACAATGTCAGCCATAGCATAGAATTCTTTCTGAAGCAAGTATTATATGTTTGTGTACTAGTACTTAAAAAGGATTAGTCTGCTCAGAGAGAGGAAAATACATCCCCTCTCCAAAACTGTACACACCAAATTAAATCCTAATACACACACATCATGCATATATTTCTCTAGACATGCATACAAACATATATCAATACATTCAGAATACATAAATATGTGTGTGCAATTGGAAAATACACAAAGACGTTCAGTGAAATTTCTGTAAAATCATTCCACATTTTGTCCCTTTCTAAAGAGACAGGATTTTTGTATTCTTGTACTGAACTGCACAGTTACAGATCTTGTTTCCTTGCTGATGTGCTGTGTCATCAGCATCACAATAACACCTGATAATGCTTATTTTATTTGTAGGTCTTTGAGTTTGAATATCTCAGTGAAAAGAAAAAAAAATCCCTCATTTTGTATTTGGAGAAAGTGGAGTTTTGTGAAACCTCTCACTCCTTTATTTATTCAGGAACAGAAGGCAGAATAATTTAGCCCTAATCATTTGCCAAAGGGTCCAGCAAAACTCAGTGGCTAGGGCTGCAGCTTAGATGTCCTGGTTTTCTGTGGAGGCTCCAACTGCCAGCCCTACCTGATGTGGTTACTGCAGTGTACGAGATTATCAGCCATGATGTACAGACATGTATTTATTGGCAAGCATATCACAGCTCTTCTTCCTTATCTCTCTCTTTAAAAGATAAGCTACTTAATATTTGCCCTGTTAACCTTTTGAGCAGACGCAGGAACTTTCAGTCAGAAAATCATCACCAATATGCTCTGTTAGTATATCTACAGTAGTGAGTCATACAAATGCTTTCTCTTTTTTTGAAAGGCTGGAAGCAATGCAGCAGGACAGGTTTGTCCACCCACTGCATTTTGTTCCAGCAGCTCTGGCACAGAGCTGCATTTGGGATCAAATAGACTTAGGAAGCCAACATGCAAAGCTTGAACAGTAGACTAAAGTAAATATATAATGTCGTGGGAAAAAGTCTCTTGTTTGTTAATATTAGGTGATACAGAATATCTGTTGCTCTGGACAAGCAACCTGAGAGCTGCTGGATTATGTTCAGCAATGCTGTCTTTATCTCACTGCACAGGTTGCCTCCCTGTGCTTGGTGCGTATGTGCAGGCAGAAGGACTGGGGAAGCATTTAATTAAAGTCAATGCATGAATAATTTTTTTTTTTTTTAATTTCAAGAATGGGGAAAAATGAGTAGGGAGGGGGAGGTTAGTAGGAACTTAAATGAGAAATAGCTGGAGATGGCTTGTAGTAACACGGTAAGAAAATACGTGCTTTGGAAGTTTCAGCTGGCTACCTAATTCAAACCACTCCTGAAGGAAGGAGAAAGAATGAGGAAGTTAGCTTGTGGTCAGCAGCTTCTCTGCCCATGATATCCAGTTCATAATTATTGCAGGGCTACAGTTCAGTCAGCTTTTGACAAATGAATTACCAAGTGTTTTCTCTGCGTGTTTTCTATTCAAGTGTGTTTAGTAATAAATACTTGGATCCAATGGCATTTTCTTAGTCAAACACAGCCACTCCTAAGCATTAATAATAGCTCTTATTCTTTCTATAAGCCTCAGAACAAGATTCTTTTATTTTGATTGAAGTTTTCTTTACAGAAGTTGAGTATCTTGGACTTTCCCCATTCACGTTAATTTTGACTAATTATAGCCCTAGCACTCTTCCTCTCCAAAACCTCTGCAACAGCCCACACACTGTGTAAAAGTTTCCAGGAAATAGAACAAATCCTTGTGAGATTTGATAAGATGATCAAAATCATTGTATAAAAGGAAAAAGTAATCGCAGAATGACACTGGCACCAGGTCAGAATACAGAATTTCCTTACTCCTTTACTCATATTCAGTTTCCATCTTTTTAGGTTTGTAAAATGATCTTTCCTGAGAATATGCAATGCTTCCATTAGTCTGGCTTTGGAAGTCTGTAAATAACAATTTTCAGTCCCAAAGATTTGAAGGAAGAAGTAATAAGCATAAACATTCTCTGGTAGTGCTATTATATGATTTGCCTGTATTTGCAAACAATATTCAAATAAAAAGGTATTCATGGAAAATATATTTTTTAAATCACTACCTAATTTTTTAGTTATATCGCAAAAGAGGGACAGTATTCAACTTCATTCAATCCATATTTACAAGCAGGTAATAGGAGGTCATATGCCTCTTTTGGTGATGGTAAATTAAAATTTAACATTAGGTGCTCTTACTACTGTTGGAACCTTTTTTATAGTTTTGTTCTTTGTATAAGCAACTCAGTTCTGTTCACATAAATGCCTGGTGGAAATACTAGCACTGACAATTTTCATCTTCAGGTATTCCTCCTTTCTTTTTCTACCCACCCCTAATTATTGACCAGCACAGAGAACAAACAGAAATACATTTTTTTACAAGCCAGCCAAATGGATGCTTTTCCAAAGACCTCAGTTTGTTTTCCTTTAATAACAGTACCCTTTTTTTTTCTTTTTTCTTTTCTTTTTTTTTTTTTTTAAACCTTTTGCATTCAAGAGATGCCTCTTTTCCCTAGATGGCTTCACTTGAGCTTCTTTTTCCACTCCAGCGTTTTAGTTACTCTCATAAAATGATGCCTGTTCAAATGTCTCTACTCAAGCTGAGACAGATCCAAAAAGTACTTGTAAAGGGTGTTGGCCACAGTCCTGAAAACCTTTCTGCTGGCACTTCAGAGCTGTGAAGTGTTTGCCTACTCTATGGTCTCCAGATGAATGAGGAGGGAACTGAGCTTCCCCTCCAGCTGTGGATGACTGCAAGGTAAGCCACAGCACTTTAATAAGCAATTAATGAAATCAGGCCCATCTCGGCCTCTTGACCTGAAATTTTTCAAAGGTGACAATCGTTACCAAATTCAGCCCCCACTCAATGGTCAGTAGGGATGCATGTTGTGACCTAAATGTCTGGGTTTTCTAAGTCCTGCTTCAAAAAGGATTAAATTCTTGTAAGTCTCCCCTCTGCAAGTTATGAAGCCAGCAGGATTGTGCACTTTCACCTTTCCTACAACATTTTCACAAACTTACCTTAGTCAGGGAAAAAATACCCATAAGAGATCTCTGCAAAAAAATTTCTTTTGTGAAAAAAGAAAGATTAATCAAGATCAAAGATGGGGTTGGAGTAAATTTCTCAAACTGTTTATAAAAATGGGAGACTAAAAGCTGAGAAAACTTTTTAGATTGACTTCCTATATTTCTTCATTTTTAGTTATTTTTATTCAATTATTTCTATATGCTTAAGCAAAAACCTCAAAAAGGGGAAAGAAAAAAGATATAAAAAGATTTTATAATTATCAGAATGAAATACAAACCAGACCCTACCTTGGATCTGCAAAAACCCAAAACTACAAATTTTTGTGCTTACTTGGAGAGAAGACACTTTTCAGGATTCTTTTTGTATGTGTGCGTGTGTGCTTGATGGGAAAATGCTTGCATTCACAGTTTAAAGAAACATTTTTGTTCAAATAGACACCATGGTTCCTTTCTGTCCTACTTTGGTAAAAATCTGATCAGGTGTCAGTGGTGTCATTATTTAATAAAAACAAATCTTTATTTTTCTTCCCTCTAGCCTTTCTCAGATCTATCTATCTGTATATTAAAAGATGTCTTTCTTCTGAGTTCAGACATCTCAAATAAGCAAAACAGGAACATATAGTCTTCTTTATCTTGGAGAAAGATATAAAAAAAAATGCATTAAGAGTATTTTTTTAAGAAGGTAGTGGGATTTTACAGCAAAACAAGAATATTCAGATAATATTTAAATAACGCAAGCTTAATACTTAAATGAACCTCATCTGCCATATCTTCCTAGAATAAGCATGAGTGATAAAATATGAGCTTACTAGCCAAGGCTTGAGATCTCACTTCTGAAGTGAGACAAGGTAGTTTACCCTTCTCCCACATTCAGGAAATCCTGGGAAAGCTCAATCCCAGTCTGGTGCAGCAGGTGATGCTTTAGAGACTGAATAAGACCTAGGAAACCAAGGAGCACATGCCCTCTGTAGCAGTTCACAGGCTACCATGACTTTTTAATGTCACCCCAGCTACCTGTGAGAGACAAAAATAGATATGTCAGTGGCTATACTTTAACCAATTGATGGTGAGAGTTGTTGTTTCCAGTGATGACTAAGGCCTGCTTAAAAGTGCTGGTCTGTTTCTCACTACTAGGCATGGTTTGTGGAACTGAGGGTGAACTAATAGAAAAGCAGTGTGCCAGTGCCACAGCAACAATTTCTGTTCATGGTGGCACTATCTCATGAGGATGCCTGGTGGCAATTCGAGAGGGATGAAGTACAGTTGGTACCCAAGCACAGAGCTCTTCCCCAGCAGTGCCGCAGTCCTGTTGCAGCTCCCTGCTGAATCCTGTGATATTTTGCCTCTATTAATGTGGGCAGCATTGGGTCATATCTTTTTTCATGCTGCTTATCCAAAAGCTGGGTGAGAGTGCCTTTAAGACCAGTGACAAACAAATGACAAACACATTGCGAGGAGGGTGTGCTGTCAGACACCTATGGCACAGACTACAGAGTTGCACCAACCAAGGATAACAAAGACACATCTCCATCTAATAGATTTCTTCATGTCCTTTTGGCATGATTGCACTGGAGAAACCCATCCTTCCCAGGAGCCGAATGGGGTTTTTCTGCCCTTGGAAGGAACTGAAGGGCTGGGAGGCAGCAGGCACCCCTCTTGCAGCTCATGCAGAAGAGATTGTGTTTGCATACTCGGGGCACAAATAAAGGCAACATTTTCCAAACTATTTTAATGTAAATACAGGGGCGTCCACAGCTACACTAGCATGGCAGTTTGACTGGGATGATTGCCAAAGAACAAATTTAATGCACTGTATTTCATTTGCTCCTGACAATGGATAAATGGCACTCTTTTTGCTTAAATAGCATGCCCACTGCTGTCTACGTGTCTGCCCACAGGTGTTATGCAGCATGAACACTTATGTCTGTTAACATAAATTTGTTAGCTTGTGTTTGCTTCCCTCTTCTAGCGTGGCTGCTAAGTCAATCAAACCAACAAAAATAAACAAGTACAAACACTTCTTGCAAAGTGTGGAGGCAGCAATTAAAGCACGCCAAGGTAGGGTGCAGGGTTTTAATCACGTCGGCCCTTGGCCAAAGAGCTTGAATAAGTGCTTCCCCAGCCATGCAGGAGGAAGGAGGAACTTCCTCCATGTCCCTAGTAGGGAGATTTATCTATAGATTTTGTTTAGGGCCATGCCCTCAGCCATGCATTTCTACCTACTGATGGATCTTCACATCTCAGAATTTGCCTCCAACGCAAGTATTTCTGCAACCATTTTAAATATTAATGATAGTCCAGTTTTTGTAATGACAGTTATTTTTGACACGCTAACAAGCTTCTCTTCGGGTGTGTTTATTATCTTCTTTAAAGAAATGGTGACAGTTGTTTCTTCAGTGTTCGTGAAACATCGGCGCCAAAACAAAGCAGATATTTTGCTCTTACACATTAACAGGGAAAATAGGTAATTTTAAAGCTTTCAACTAAGATTTTTTTTTTTTTATGAGATGAGCATGCACACAAACAGTTTGTTAAATTTAAAGTTTTGTATGTAATAGGACCAAACTCAAGGATAATGCTGATGATGGATAAGGAAAAATGTATCACTTCAATATTTTTACTTTAGTTATTTTTAGTTATTTTTAGTTATTACGTGTATTAGAATGTAAATATGAGATGCGGGGTGGGGAAGAAAACCATCATACGGTGCTCCCAGAATTTCAAGCTTTCCATTTGATTTTCTATTGCTGTGAAATAGCTGGAAGTGCATCCCAGATATTAGCATACAAATAGTTACACTGAATTGTTTATAAACATCAAACATTATTTATAGCTCTCTCACACATACATCACCATGGAAACAAAGCAATTGTCGTACTATTAGGATGCAATTTCCCAGCACAGAGAGGGAGAATGGCAATTTATCTGCATCTGGGTGGTTTCACATTACTGTTTGTGGTCACAGATCTCCACTCCAAAGCATCTCTTGGATGTGAAATTAGTTTTGATTACCGAAGAAAAGATTAGATCAATATAAGGCAGTCAATTTGAAACAGCAGAGCACATGCGAAAACACTGCAATTACTGCACAGGAGTGACAGCAGTGCTGATTCAAAGGCAAAATGAGGAATTTTGAACCTGGTGCAGGCCAGGGTTTTCCATCTTGCCGTTGCTGATGGCCAATGCTTGTTGCCATCTGCTTGCTGGCTGGCAGCCTAAATGAAGCAGTATTGATTACAGATTGCAAATCTAAAAAATTAGCATTCAGAGGCACTTATAATCCCCCCAGTTAGGTTGAAGATTGAATGGATGAGAAATCCTTTCCCTGAAATAAGATGGATTATATGCAGCATCAAAATTTAAGGCTAAACATGCATCTGTCAATATAGTGGCAGAGATTCTCAAGGATATGTATGCTCACATATACAGATAGGCCAATTAGGGATGTTTTTTGTATGTATGTGTTAAAGACATAGCTTAGAATATAAGGCATTATGATTGCTGCCTTCCACCTGGCACCTGACATGGAGAGTATGATACAAAGAAACATATTCACCATCCTAATAGTATAAATGACAAGATGATCACACCTTGGCAATAACAGCTTTCTACTTGGTCATCCCTGAGTAACAGGGGCCCTCCACGCGAGTTAAAATATAATGGATGATAATTAATCACAACAGCATCCATGGCTTAAATTAATCATGTATTTTAAACACAACAAACAAACAAAGCTCTCAACCAGAACTGTCAGTCCTCTCAATCCAGATGTATCAGAGTGGGCTGACAGAATCTCAGAATCTCACACTGAAGCAAATTTTGCTGTATTACTGCTGGCAGCACTTCCCAACTCAGGGCTGCGAGGTCACTCCAGAAAGATTGCTTGTAGAAAGTTCCATTATTGCATGAATTCCATTTATTCCCCAGCTAGACTTGATATGAATTGACCTTGCTTTGTGTCTCATTAAAAAGTGCTCCTGAACTCAGAATGGGAGATTCCTTTGTGCAGTCTGTTCTAACACTGAAAACAGAACAACTCCTCTATCTCTGACAGAGACTATTTTTCAGAAGGGGAAAAAAGAATCTTCTCTTTCCTAGCAGATGTAAGTGCTGCAAAGTACTTTGGGAGCCTTTAGGATAAAAACTGCTCGAGTAAACACAGGGTATAATTATCATCATCTGCCATCTCTGCAAATCCATACATTTATATTCCACTTGAAACAGGAAAAAAAATCCTCAATGGGATGTCTTCCAGCGAACCAATTTAGCTAATGAGAGTGAATATCAATGACTGCTGGCTAATCAGAATGGTATTAGCATAAATTTTACTTAATGAGGACATATTTGGCTGGTGCCAGGAGCAAAATGGTACTGAGCTAGAATGTAAAATGCAAAGCGTGTGTAAGTCTCAACTGAAAAACAACAACAACAACAACAACAAAAGCTGCTAGCAGAGCAAATAAACAGGAATGTATCTGAAGTCGTGGTTATACCAGCACTTTCTATGCAAGCCAGCATTTTCCCCTCACTTGAGGCTTTTCAAACTTTTTCATTACTACAGAATCTTATCATCCATTTAACTGTGATGAATAAAACACCCTGGGGAACAGCCTGACAAGAGATTCAATTGAACTCTTTTAACCTCGTGTTGGTAGGTAGATCACCAAGGGAACTCGCTTTCTTTTTAATTTAAGGCATGTAATACATGCACTGTGCTGCACAACCAAAGTATAATTTTTCCTTTGTGTATTGTATAAGGCTCTGTTTTGAAAAATGCCCAAATACTGCTCTCAGCTTCAAAAGGAGCAATGTAACATTGCCCTCTATCTGCCTGCAAGCAATCTTCAGCAAAAATTCCCATCTGCTGCTGTTGTCTTGAAGGAGTTAACTTCTTGCCACATCCAAGTGCTGCTATGCACAGTGCAATTCTTCTTTATATATCTGCTCATATTAGACAGTCTGAGAAGGCTCCATGAACAATATGAAAGATTTTTGTCTGCAGCAACATAAAGGGGTTAGAGTTCAATGCTCTCACAAAATATTTAATCTTGTGAAATGTTATTTGTAGTGTCATTCTTGTATATACCTGCTTTGAAATTCCTAACCCTAGATTCTTCTATGTAAAGGAATATAGGGCAGAAGTGTTCTTACCTTTGATATACTATAGGATCTAACAATATTTAACTGGTGAAGTCATTTTTGTTTCCAAACCTATGTCTCAAATATGCTTGGGAACATGGAAACTCACAATGCCCTTATTCATGACATCAAAATGAATTCCATGGTAACACACTGTGATGACAAAATACATAGATTGCAAGGTCACAAGTCACACTTAAGAACAGGAGGGGAGAAATTGTTAGTTTAATGAATAACAGTAGACAATTCCAATAGGAATAAAAATAAAAAAATAACATGCCTAAAGTAAACGCCCTTTAATGCACTTCAGAGTCATTTCAATTTAAGTAGTTCTTCAAAGGTAGAAGGCTTCCGTGGGCTTCACCTCTGCAGCAGATTGAAGCACATGGTAAAAATGAAAGCAAGGCACTGTATGGTAGTGGTCTCACCTGCTGCGTTTTAATTCTGTATGCACAGAGAGAAAGTGCAACTGCAAGGAAAAAAATAGCAGAAAAGGAATCAACCATCTCCAAATGGTTCTTTCACTTTTTTACAGGGACCTGGTTTTCAAACACAGTGACCAGCCACTTCTTGGTCTATAGCCAGATATTTGAAATATTTCTGTAACAGTCAGCAACAGCAATCATGTTTTAGCTTTGTCTCATGAATTGCTAGTGATTCCATTGCTGTTTGTTTGCTGTAAACTATATCACAACAAAATGATTCAAATTTACTAGATTCTAATGTACACAGACCACTTCTGAAATTTATGTCATTATGCACCCCAAATATTTGTAGGTAGGAGAAATCACCACAACTCACTCATCACCTAAGTACAGCATAAAGAAGAGGAAGAGAAAGGAGAAAAGCAAGGATAAAATTACTGGTCTGGGGTCTGACCAAATGCCAAACATCTTTAAGACTTTGATATTGCCATCAGATCAGCTTGTAACTTCTCAGTACAATGAGAGGAGAGATTTGTAGAATAAGAAAAAAATGAACAAGAAAATCCCATGGTTAAGGGAATGTTCTTGAACATGGTATGTCTTAAGCATGAAGCAGTCTTTCCATAAAGTTGTGGCACAAAAGATAACAAGAACACATTTGAATGAATCTTTCCTTCTACCTCTCATGATCAAAACCTTCTTTGAAACTGCAACTAAAATAAATCACACACAGTCCATTTAACATGACTGTGTCATAAAACTGACCCTACATGGTCTACGCTTACCACACTTTGAAAGGTCAAAGGAGAGGATGAATTTCCTTTAACCTCTTGCTTAAATAGCATCTTATTTTTATTAGAAAAGATGTTATTTTTTTTACCATATCATGGCAGACAGCCCTATCCCAATACATCCTTACATAAACAGTGACTGAAGAGCCAAAAGGCAAATTGCAACTTAAAATCTACAGGGAGAAGCTCAGATTAGCTTTCTTTCCATATATGAGAGGAGAAGATTTGAAAGGCTGGAGCACTTCAAAATAGATGGGGGAGCAGCATCTTTGATTTTATTTAAATGGTGTAAAATCACTGGATTATTCCAAAATAATGAAGCATCGTTTGGTAAGACATTAACATATTTAACATATTCCTGCACTCTGCCAGTGATGGGGATGGTAAAATTCCCTTCATATTATACAAAAATGGCTTGACGGCTGCATGCATACTCAACCACAGGTGGGGGGTTCTTCTTAAATTGATGTCTATCATGTGATGCTTCATAAGCAAAGAACAGCAGGCCATGCTGCTTTATTCAACCGGGTTATGCTTTTACTCTTTCTTCCTGCATGTGAAAAGCATAACAGAGAGCTAGTAGAGCAGAAGTAAGATGTGTTTTGTTAGTTGTCTGAAGCCCTGGGGCCCGGAACCGGATAAGTCCTGATATTATACCCTGGATTGAGCAGAATAAATCCATTTTGTTTCCTACAAACATTTAGCCATTAAAAAAAATATGAGATAGAAAAACAGACTTTGCTGTCTGCATGCCTTCTTGTAAAGCTCGTATTGTGGAAATGTCAGAATCATTAGGTCATTGGCATATATTTTGCAAGCTAATGCTTCTACTTTAATTCTCACTGGGGACTGCATGTCTGCTTTTCAAATAAAACCCAGACTGAAGAAGGTGAAGAGAATTTAAAATGATGCTGGTAACACTCTATGATGGCTGATAACACTTCTAGATATGAATAATTGGGATAGATCAGCCAACTCTGACACAATCACAGCTTTTTAAGTACCTACTCTCATACCAATCCCCCCAAAAAAGTAGTTGGTTAGCATTAAAATTGTCTCATAAGGACTTGTGGCTCCTTTTAAATACACACAGAGACATGTGACTGAATGAAATTTTAAAATAAATATGGCATGAGAAAGAAATGTAATACATGAAATGATGTACATATAAGATAAAAATGGAGGGTTAAACTCCAAGCAGTCGAATTTACTTCTGAATCACCAGACAGATGCAGAAGAGGCAGTCACAGAAACATCAGACTCCCTCCAAAAACAGTTACTCCTCTCTGAAAACACCAGTGGCTGATAAAATCTGGCACATGTTCAAGTAAAATGTTAACACAAATGGGCATATAATGCAAGAGGCAACACCCAGCAATACTTCACCCACTCACAACTGGATAAAGAAGCCTCAAACTTGGCAGAAACTCTGTTGCCTGCATCCACACTCCCAATATCAGCTTTCCAGCCCTCCCTTGGAAACACACAATTCTTCTTCTCCCATAAAGATGGACTCATTGCAGAAGATATCCAACTTGACCAGAGGCTCCTGGATGGTGATGGCAGCCCCAGATTTCCATTCTGAGCTTGGGGCTTTCATGGCCTTAAACATCTCCAAATTCACCCAAATCTGCTGAGCGCTACCTGGTTTCTCACTGTGGCTTGCTGAAAACATATGAAACCACAAGTTTAGCATGATTTTGGTACTGCTTTATAAATCAACCCAGGTTTATTTGCAAATGAATTAGAGTCAGTAGGCAAGCTAGTGAACTCAAACAGACCTTAGGACAAATGCAGTTTTTATTTCTAATTTCTAAGCAAATCCTCAAACTAAACAAATTCATGCAAATCTCTGTTTTCGCTGTGGACACCTTGCGCAGCTCTACCTAGCTGCAGATTTCTTGGTTGATTTTACAATTCTGATCCATATTCAGTGGTTGTACGCTTCATGAGAATCCTACAGGATATATCCTGACTGACTTTCACAGGAACTCTATGTACTGTGACCCACTAACTTGAAGTTACATAGCTTCAATACAAAGGAAAATCAGCTGTGAGCACTGAAAGGTACCATTTCACTGGCATCCTTCAAGCTGTCCATTTCACTTCTGAATAATTCAAACTCTTTATAGGACTGGTATGATCCTCACTAATAACTTAATAAATATAAACTCATTCTAAAATTCTTTGAAGTCAAAATATAAGACCTAAACAGATCATGGGCAATTCATAAACATGACTCTGGAGCCATTAAAGCACAGATGTGCTCTGAAGCCTGAATTGTACTCCGGCTTAGGAAGCTTTTCAAGTTTTGCTGTTCTCTTCAACTTATTCTCATTTGTTATTCTAATTAAAGTCAGTGTGGCTCTGCAACCTATGTTGTGTATTACAGATAAAATCACAATAAATGTTGAGACATTCCTTTGAATCTGTAAAAATGACAGTTGTATTGTCATGTACAAATAAAATATGGATTTTTAGGCACTCAGTTTTCATCTGTGACTGCCCTCCCTCCCCACCTTTTGCACTGCAAGAGTAGGTGAAATTGCTAGTAAATCAGAAATAGAAAATTAAGTTTTACTCAGTTCTGCCTGTGATTCATTCTTGTCCTTCAACTAATCAATTTGAGCAGTTTGAAGCTTATTGGGAAAAGGTGAACTCCTAAAATATTGTAATAAAACAGTTTTCAAAATGTGTGCACAAAAAACATTCAAAATATATACTATGAAATGTAAATAATCCTAAGCAGCAGCCTCTGACACAGAACAGAATATCATATTAACTATCATTACCTTCAGTGAGCATGTGTGCACTATACAAAGGTGATTCACAAGGGAAACTGAGGAAATCTGAATTAATTCATTTTCTTAGAAATACTGTGGAAGGCAAGTAAGCTTGGAAATATCTTCAAAAATAAAGTACATATTTTCACAATTGGCTTTGCATATAGTTTTTTTTCTCCAATTATTGGCTCAGTGGTACATATATTTTTTCTCAGCTGTTACAAGTTTGCCAAACATTAGCCTACTGTATTTTCCTTTCCAGATCAAGCACAAGAGGAACTGGAACATGATTAAAAAGAAGGCCGTATGAGAATATGTTCTTATGAGAATAATGTGGGTTAGGGCAAAAGAAGACATGCTGCAAGAGGACTAGCCCTCTAAAAGGCATGGAGCATTTTGATTTTATCCTTTTTTTAGAGTTAGCTGGCTTCATGGAGAGCCCCCTCCACTTCTGTATCTCATAAGCACCTTGTTTTCATCAGATGTGAACTTTTTTTATTATTATTCTATACAAGACTTGCTGTACTTTATAAGTTGTAATACAATATTCTCTCTTGAGTGACATTAACTCATGAGCATTAACTGGTGCTGTAAAATGGGAGGTAGCCTCCAGAACCTGAGAAAAAGATAAAGGGGTAAGTGCAGGGCTTGGAAAAGCTAATACTATTCCCAGCACTGCTTCAATAAAGGTAACAAACAACAAATTGGGAAAGGTTCAAACAATATTTGCCTCTTCATGTAGACAGTGAGTTGTACGAAAGCAAAAATTGCCTTGATTTTGAATTGTACTGGGTCAGAAGCACGAGGCTTATTGAATGGAGATGAGCAAACTAGTTCTCATTCTAGATTACAGGAACCACAATGATACAGTTGTAGGAAAAATGAATGCATGGGAAAAGAAATTTCCCAGGAGAGGTGAGAAGATGGAAAGACTTCTGAGATACATATAACAAATGCAAGGGGAAAACTGATATGATTTAGTTATAAGAAGGAAGCTTGTAACTAAAGAAAGGAAGCAGGGACAGAAGGAAGCAGGGATAGGCTACCCAGGAGGACTGCAGAGACACTGCCTAATCCTTCAGGGTTGGAGCTGTGGAAGACAAAACTCAGCTGGAACTGGAACTGGCAAGGCATGTGAAGACAAGAAGGATTTTTGTATACTGACAGCAAAAAGAAAGCTAAGAGCAATATGGGCACTCTGCTCGAGGGTATTTAGTGAAGAGGGTCATGGAAAAGCCTGTTACACAGTACCTTTTTTTCTCAGTAGGGTTTGCCCTAGGTCTCCCAGATCCCTGGGACCTAGCAGTGTCCTAGGGCAGGAAGAAGTAAGTATCCTCAGCAAAGGAAAAGTGAGATAGATGATTACTTAACATATATGGACATGCAGGACCTCATGGAGTGAAGAAGATGGATGTTGAAGGAGCAAGCCAACATCACTGTGAGACTGCCTTGCCATTTCCCTAAGTCATGGAAACTGGGAGAGAATTCTAATCACTGAAGAGATGCAAACTTCACGTTCATCTCCAAGAAGGTGGAAAGTAGGATCAAGGTTGATCAGTCCTTGGTCCTTGAGAAAGTTATAGAGAAAATCCTCCTGTAAGCCACTTGAGTCATGAGGAGGACAAGAAGCTGAACAGGAGCAGTCAGCATAGATTTACCAAGGGCAAAACATGCTCACCAACCTCATGCATTCTGTGGCAAGGGAAAGGCATTGCACACTGTATATTTTGGCTCTAGCAATGCCTTGACTGTGTCAAAGCCCAGAATAAAAAGAAACACATTGTGTATTCCCATACTGTGAGGTAAAGGAGAAGAAAATGAGTAGGACTCTTTTCAAAAGACAGCTAGAACCAGTAAACAAACTAACATGTTTTTATAACTTAGACGCATATATATATATATAGCTTATATATAAAAAAAGCTATATAGCTTTGATGCACAAGTTATTCTCATATGCAGAGAGTGTATACAGGCTACTGGCTAATTGGAGTCATAGAAACAGTTTTGAAGAAAAAACCTATATATGTTGAAAGCAAGTTGATAAAAGCTTTCTTTGATACCACTGGAGTGAACTCAAGCCGTTATGTGTGAATATGAACTTCATGTGAAAGTATAACAAAATCTTGAAGAAATAACATTTATAATTGTTTTCTTATAAAACATTTTCAGGAAAGGGAGTACTTACTCAAGGGGTGAAAATGCCTGATATTAGGTTGTTAAGAAATCGAATGCAGTAGGAGAGAAGCCACTAAAAGGTAGAAAATATATCTTCAGATGTTTTTAATGGCATAGAAAAGCTATCAACAGAATATAAAATGAAGTTAACAGAACCCAATTTCCTTGTTACATACGTGCCAACACATACCTAGAAGTGTACTTAGACAATAACTTAAGGAAAAAGTTAGACTTATTACTCCAGTCTAGCAGAGAATACTGATGCCCCTTTAGAATGGGTCTTTTCTATGCCAGCTCCTGAAGAGGAAGGAGAAAGTCTTCCTACACTTAAATCCTAAGGCAAGACATTGCTATTTAAAAAAAAAAAAAAAAAAAAAAGGTGATATATTTTTTTTTTTTTTTTTTGCCAAATACTCTCATCTTACCATAAATCTGGGTTGTAGAATGTTACTTTAGAAAGATAATTCATTTGTGTGAAATTTTAAATTGCTCGGTTTGAATACAATGCTATACTGTAAATTGCTCTGCTCCCATATGATTTCACAAAAGGATGTCCCAGCATGGGAAGATATGGAAGGCAATAGAGTTTATTGATGGTATTTTGCTGTGGGTATAAACTTGATGTGGTGTAAGCCAGAAACTTAAATTGAGGAGTAAGGGCAAACTGAGGGATGAATTCTTAACATTTAGGTAAAAAAGGAGTAATGAAGGGGCTCTGGAGGTGGTGGTAGAGGTATAGTAGAAAATATCAGTATTTTTCTACTTACAAAGAAACAAACAACAGATTTAAAAGAAATATATATATATATATATTCAATCTGATTGCCATAACTATTGATCCAAGAACATTAATCTAAAAAAAAAATAATATTATATATATGTAATTATAACAGGTAGTTTAAGGACAGTTAATGAAGAAGATGCCTTTCCTTTTATTATCTGATCACAATTGCTATGCAAAACTGCCCACTGAACTCACTATGAAGGCCCTGCAGCATCTTTTCCAAAATGCTATACACCAGAGACTGTAGTTAGTGCCATTAACTACTTCTAGCTTTAACTGGATGTCAGCACTATGGGCAGAAAAATGAAAAAGTTCCCACACTTACGCACATATGAAGAAAAGGCTCCTGTATGAAATGGCAATACTTGCAGAAGTAGACTGCAAGCCGTTTATGACAATGGCAGAGAAAAGAGCCACACAAACACAACTTTGATTGAAGAGGTTACTCTTTCATGTGCAGTTAGATGATCTGTAGCTAGAACATAAACCTGGAAAAGACTTTTTGTCTTTTCCTTTCTGTCTGAGTCTTAAATAAAACGGAGGTAGTACAAACATGAAGTCTGATGTTGTTCATGTAAATATGTTCAAGAAAATATTTTCAGTGTCAGACAGGATGCAATCAGTCACTGCAAGGGACCATAATGCAAAAATGAGACTTTGCAAATGGTAATACCAGTGATTAAGGCTGGCTGTTTTAAATGTAAGCCTATTTTTTTAACAGCTTTGGAGGAGAAATGTATGTTGTAGATGGTACTTTACTCAAAGGCGCTAGATCAATAGTGAGTAAAAAATTTAAATAGGAAATATGAGTACTTGAAAGATTGGAGAATATTGGTTAGAAACACATAGAAATTGGCTAAGAATTAGTGCAGATATAAAGGGAAAAAAACATCCCACCATTTGGCTCAGATAGCCCTCATTTGGCTTAGATAGGCTTTACATTTTTAGATGAATAACTCTTTCATGTTTAGGATTTAGATTATACCTAATTTCCAGAAATATCACCAGTAGATTACATAACTGTGAAAGGCATGATCTGACATATAAAATTTCTGTTTACATATAAGAAATTACCTGCCTCGGAGAAACAAAAATGCTGCTTTTGAAAAATTGTTGATTTTTGAAAATCTTTATAAATAGATGGAAAATAATTGCAGCAAAAGCCACACCATGTCAATACATCATATGATTTAAAGTCTTCGTAGTCACAAAATAGCACACACGAGGTATTTGAAAGCAAATGCTGTTATGAAAATCCCTTGTTCCTTGTGTAAAATAAGTTTGTCCATTTCTCTGATGATATTACTAAGGGCCACATGAACAGTGGCTAACCCAAACTTGCACAAAAGAAAGAGGAAAAAACGAACATTCAGAGGCTCAAAAGCTCCATAACAGAGTACAGTAAAAAAGAAAATGAGGATCCAGCAACTGTGGTGGAAAGAACTGTGAAGAAAATATTGTACAGAGCCACAAGCAAAGGAGCACAAGCTCAGGCTTTGCAAAATTTACTGTACTGTCAATCTTTTCTCCCTCTTTCATCAAGAGATGAAAGGGCAATGTCTCCTCAGAGATGTCTGACACTGTTTTGCCTCCTTAGTTCAGAGCTATTAATGTAAGCAGCTTGACTTTAATCAGGGGTCCATCTCTTTTTCTTCCAAACTCCTTTTTAAAGCAGCCACTAACACGGAAAATGCCAACTGCTTTTTGGTCATCACCTAACACACATGATGACAGGGCTCAACTACCATACAAATTAAGCTACACAACCAAGACGATGTGAAAAGGGAAACAGAAACAACCAAAGTTGACTATCAAGAGAATAGCATGGGAAAAACAAACTTACTCCTTGACCATGGTATTACAAATTTGTTTCCCTTCCTACTGCTTCCAGCTTCTTTCACTACAGTTTAAAGATACAAGTCATTTCTGGGCAAAGTGAATTTTGAAAACTAAGTGACAAGACTCAAATTGTACATATGGATTTGTCCCAAGGAAAATTGCGCCAAGACTGCAGGATGCAGTCCACTCACAAAATCTGCTTCTGTGAAGTTGGATCACACAGCTAGAATTGATCAATGGTAGGAGCACAACATCTCTGAAGTACGTTTCTAGATTTGCAAGTAGAGACTTACTGAACTTTTACAGCCATTTGGCTGATCTTGGCCCCTTCCTTTTTCTCTGCCCCATTCTATGCATTTAGACCTCAATGAAGGAAAATCATTTATAAATGCACTTACCTTTAAAGAGGTGATTAAAGCCTACAGGCATCAGTAGCAAGCAAGCATATAATTACTTATGTCTAAAATAAAGATTAATAAGTGCATTCCTAAAAGAATTTCTTACAAGAGATATTTCCATAATCCTGTTTGCCTATAAAAAGCACAAAATATTTCTGTAAATAAATAAAAGCAGAAATGTGCTCTTGGCAAGTATGTTTAATTAAGAAGTTGTGCATTTTGATTTATTTGGAACATGATATATTTCAGCATGCATTAATTTCTTTAAACATAAGCAGTGTCTGTGTGAAGTGATTTTCAAGACAGCATAGTCTACCTTTTGATTTTTCAAGTATAACATCTATGCTTCTACTGTTGAACCAGTCACTAATGGTCGCTCAACCACAGTAAACAAAAAAGCTTCCTTCCCTTTTTGTATGGCCCATTTGATGCTGTTTCTTGATCTTGAATTAGTTGTTGACTCATATCAAATGCAAATCAAACTCTTTCAAAGTATGAATCACTGCTGCCCGTGGTTAAGGGGGTAAGAAGAGATGAGAAGGGAAATATTACATTTCTGGACAATGCTGATGACTGAGAGCCGGTATGACTCATACTTAAGAGGGCTGATAGGCCCTTTCAAGTCAACAACTTATGAGATTAAGAAGCAACTTCAAACAGGACTTTCAAAGGGAGAAGAAAACATGAGCTGTAATAAGCAACAGAGTAATGCACACAGCCACATCCGGAAGTCCTCGCTGATGCAAGATTCCCATTGACATGAATTTCATGGTTTGCAAGAACTGCTCTCAAAGTTCATGGTTTAGAACTGTTTGTCAGTTAGCTGGAAGCTTCAAACAGATGGAAGTCCACTTAGAACAGGTTTAAGGTAATGATTATTTTGGTCAATTTTTGTAAAAGGAGAGTAATCAAGAGAGCTGAATGTCATTCCTCACAACCTCCTTCCTCTCCCCCCCCACCCAAAAAAAAAGAATTTCTTATCATATATATGACATTGCTATGAAAAAAGTGAGCATACCTGTAGTTACAAGGAAAAGGTTATGGGGTAGGATGAGGGGTTCTATTTGCTGAAAATTAGATATGGGAGATAATAGAAAAAGTAGCATTCAATTAATCATTTTGGTGTTAAATCTAATTTTATATTATATGGGAAATTACTGTTGAATTAGAAAAAATGTCCATCCCTACAGCAAAACATGACTGTTGAGGAGAAAGAAGCAGCAAAAAATACATCAGAAGATCAGTAAGTCAGAAATGTACCACTAAAAACTGAGAGAGATTTTTGCTGTTATTTTAAAGATTACTTTTGTGTTGAGATGTGATATTTAATCAAAGCTCGTTTTGTGCATTACTTTCCTACCTACCACATACATTACTGCACATGAGCTCCTTTTATATTTGACTATGCCGGATTTAAATGCAAAACTCATAATGCTCTCTTTGGAGGACAAGGAATCAACATGTCTTTTGTGTATGAGCAAGATTCTGTCTTAATCCTATAATAATTTTCTAATTCCTTTCATATTCTTGTCAATAGTGCTTAAGACAAAAACTTGGCAAAAGAGCTTTAAAATAGAGTAAAGGTGTTGCTCAACTAGTGTAAAAAGACCAAGGAAGCAAGGAGATTTACCTAATTTTAGAGAAGCGGTGAAACAAATATTTTTACTTAGAAGAGGGTAGTGGACTTGGTTTCAAGTCTTTAAGAACATTTTGGATTAAAGAGCAAACACAATTAGGATTACTTGGCAATTATACTGGGGTAATCAGCCAATGATCCTGCACAGAGATATGCAACTTCTATCACTTCTGCCCAAAGGAGGCATTGTACTGAATGGCAGTGACCCAATGAGTGGCTGCTATCTGCAGGCAGCCATCCGTCAACCCTCCTCCTCTGAAATCTCTGGACAAAACCTTGGCCCCTCACCCCACCAGGCATTCCTGTGGAGGGGGGCATCCACAGGGACTTTCTGCCCAGCCACAAGCTGGGGCTGTACCATCTCCTGGCTTCTCCTTCCTGCTCCTCCAGACGGTGCCAACTGACTGCACTAACCACACATTCTGATATGACAGATTAAACACCAAGAATGAGGAAATCAAACAGCACACAAAATCCACAAGGCAAGCTCGCTGGACAAATATTTCCAATTAACTTTGCAGTTGGGCCAAGCTGAGTCTGAAGCTGGCTCTGTAATCAGAAACCTCTCAGTCAGCCGGGCGGGTTTCATGTGGTTGGGCTGCTGTGCTCAGTCTGGCAGCAGAGAAGCTAGTCCTGTGGAAAGGACATGGTGGGAGGATCATAAAACTGGTGTTTGTGCACTCTTTAAGGCAGGCAGTCGCTTATTTTCGTTGCTGTTTAAGCAGGCAAGTTAAGGGGATTCAGGTGCAAAGTCCCATGGGCACATCTGGAAATCCAGGGACCCAGGAGCTATGCCACAGCAACGCCCCAGTTATTTCCAGCTCTGAGAAGATGTTTTGCCTCAGCCCAGCCTTTCTGGGAAAGCAAGGTGGGACAACATGTTCATTCAGCATGGACAACACAGGCACGTAACTATCTGCATGACTTGTAACTAGTGCTTAAGACCTGCCTGTCATAAGTACTCCTGAATGCAAGTCAAGCACATACAATGCTTGAACCAACATCAGATCCCTGTCTTGCCAGACCCTCAGTAACAGCAGCTTTGAAGTTTTGGCTAGCACTGAAACAGTTTCTGTAAAATGCACCACATATAGCTTCTAATTTGAAAATATTAGCATGAATAACAATGTGTTTGATATGCATTCAAAGTTATGCACTTTGTTAAAAAAAAAAAAGCCTCTAATAAATGTTTGAGAGAATCTGTCTAGAGAGGGGACTGATACACATTTGTGGTGTCACTTCTTAGTTGTTTAAATTTGAAATGGGAAATTAGATTGATTAGATTTTCCATTTTAACTTTCTGGTTATCCTCTGATGCTAAGTTGCTAATTACATGCAGGTGGTGTAATATTCAAGTGATGAAAATTTGTGGCACAGAATACTTACAGTCTTGCATAGACCCGAGTCAGCAATGCTCCACCAGATTTACAAAGTAAAGCCACAGATTTAACAATGAATTCCTGCTTGCGAGGAACCAGCACAAACAGTAACAACTCCTGTCACCCAGCAGCACCTCTTGTGCACCTCAGATCAGACTCTGATGGAACTGATGCGTATTCATCATTCATTTAGGTCACCTTATGTGTGCTGGGTTTTCAGCTTTAAAACCTTATTTTTAAAACATAGATTCAAGTATCTTAACATGTACCTGGAAACTCTGGAGGAATAAAATCCCTGGCAATATTTATGGGTTTTGTTTCTTTGCTTATTTTTAATTGTTTAGTCATATTTTACATATCAGTATTTTCTGTTTCCTCAACAAAAATGAGGGAATAGAAACCTGGAGTAGCTCACAGTCCCACCTGCACATTTTGCCCTTCTCTTTCTATCAGTGGGTTTGTATTTCTTTAGGACAGCTATTCTTTGCAGCCTCCCTCCCTCTTCTAGTAGCAGCAGCACTTAGCTTTGAGCTGTGCATAGCCATCTGTCCACATCAGGACTTAAGATGTGAGTGGTGCATGGCATTTGCAGGCCTCGAGGAGCACCTCTTGCTCTCTCCACATAGGCTGGAGACACCTCCCACACATGGGCATTCTCAAGGACCCCAGTACTTTGCAGATGCAAACTTCTTCTACATGTTAATCAGGGCTGCAAACAGCCCTGAATAAACCATTTTGTTCAGTCCAACATGCATAAGTGATTAACAGAGAAGAACATTGACAATAAACATTCCCTGATCAGAATAGACCAGCCTAGATTTCAGATTCACCCATTGCAAGTTCCAGTCCTGTCCTGCATTTATTTGCCCCAAGATGCTGTCTGCTTGAAACCAGGAGCCCATTACATTAGGCTAAAGATGCACACACAGAAACAACAACAAAAAGCGGTGGAGCTTCCAAGAGCTGGCAAGAGTCTGAATGAGCAGTGAGGAAGAGAGGTGGAAGGACAGATGGAAAGTGAAGGCATGGAACAATGCATTGAAAAGCTGGAGTGTCTTAAGAACAAAAGTCTCACTTACTTTCAGCAGAGCTTTTGAAAACTGCATCCAAAATGACTTCTTCATGGTCACAGAAAGGAAGCCAGCAATGAAGCTGATACAGGAGCAGCAGTCCAGTACCCACAGAACCCCACAGCTTTCCTAAGAGAGCTGGAGGCAGGCTTCATACACTACAGACTACCAACTCAGGATAGTAGACCCATCTCGGAAAAAAGTTAAATACTCCAGCAGTGCTGCTGAAAACAAACAATATGGCACTGGCACTAATGCTAGCCTCAGCATCCAAACCACTAAAAGGAAAACCATGGCAGCAAGGCTTGCTGAAGAAGTCAAAACCTCATGAACAGTTATGAGGGAGGAGGAAAAGGATTTGCAAATTCTGCAATCGTCTGTACAAAGCTGCATCAAGATGTACAGCTAGTGAGATCCTCATGGTGCAGTGAAAAATATGCACCTGGCCCATGACTTAGTGCAGGCTTAAGGTGAGAAAACTGCAGCTAGGAGAGAAAACAAATATTAACTAGAAGAAATTAGAAAATGGAAGGAGGGCCAAAGGGCAGGGAACAAACCCAAGTTCCTCTTTTCTCTCATGCAAGCAACAGAAGATTTCAAATTTAATGAAGAACCTTGAATTCTGTTGCTTTTTTTTTCCTTTTCCTTCCTGTGGGGATTTTTTTTTTTTTTCATTCTAATATAAGGTTGACAATTGCAAATTATGTTCTTCAAGAGATGGCTATGCAGTTGTAAATAATGAAGTGGCAATCCTTCCCTACCAAAGGGGTGGCCTGGGTCCCAAGTACTGAAGAACAAGCCTATGTGCCCAGTTCTAGCCTTCAGCACAGTCTGTTGTGACCAGGAAGGATCCCTCCAGGGAAGCACACCAGGGAGCATGCTGCAAACATGGCTGCTCCCTGTTCTGCAAATACTGCCATAGTGCTATGCCAGAAAGGAAAAGACATCCAAGACACTGCACAACCTGCACAGAAGCTTGCTTTATTTGCAAGCTGTATTTCCTTGACACAGCCATGAAGCTGTTTTTAGCACTCTCTCTCTAGATGACTTCTGACTGTCAACTGAGGCTTATGCAGGTTTTTGCAATTTTCTCTAATATGACTTTGGTAATATTACCATATGCAATGCCAGAAATATAAAAATTCTAGTGATGCAAGAGACTACAGAAGTGATGTCAGAGGTTGAGACACAAGTTTTTAATCTAACCACACCAAAAACCCTTATAAGTCTTTCAAACTCTAACACTGGATTGATTCCTCCATCTCCTACCCTTAAAAATATTCTAAAAGTGAGACAGAAGAGGATAAATAGATTAGAATCAATTATTTCCCGACCTGATTCCTGTGCTTTTACAGGGTGCATATTCTGGGGACTTTCCACCATCCATGGTTCTGCTTACTGGGAGGCAGGACCTATCTGGATTGCAGCAATCTCAGCTTATCTCAAAAGTCCATTGGTTTCAGTTGTCCTGCTTCTTCTCTGAAGTCACCACTCCCTGCTGGTTTATAAACTCCTTGCCCTTTGGCAAGACCTTGAGACTTCAGCAGTTTTTACGTACCCAGTCTTCCAGTGGATCCTGCTAGGCTCTGGAATCAGAAGTCACCTGTCTGGCCTTTTTCCATGAAATATGGTATTATTATGAACAAAGAAGCAGAACACAAGGAGGAAATACAGTCCAGAATAGTCAGCATCCTCATTAAAAATTAAAGATTTAAACAATTAAATATATATTATGAAAAAAATTATAAAAATGATTAAAAATATGAGTATATTTTAAAGAATAAATACAAAGGAACAATTTAACCAGTTTGCTGATGGAAAGCAGGTTCAAGCATACCATCTTACAAAGCTGTGTGCTGCAAGACAAGGTTGACTCAGAAGCTAAATTTTGTGGATCAAAGCTCACCTTGCTGATGGCACGAAGAACTAGGAATAGTGAATTTAGTGTTCACATGTCAGTGATATTAGGAAAAGGGAGAGGACAACAGAAGATATGAACAAGGGGTTGTCCTGAGAAGACATAAGTGAGAGCTTCCAGAAATGTTGCAAACAGAAAGGACAAACTTGGCCTTCCTCTGGCAGTGTGGTGTGGATCTTCACCTGGCAATCAGGGCCCAGTGTGGCCTCTCCAAATGCACAGCTTTGCACCAAAAAATATTACTGGCTTGCATCACTAGCTGTTATGAAAGGTTCAGTTAGGCTTGGCAACCACTGCACTATAATGACTGCTGTGGTTTAACCTCGCAGGTGGTTGAGCACTGCACAGTCATTCATTCACTCCCCCCACTTCCCAGTGGGACGGGGAGAGAATAGGGAAAAAAAACACAGAGTAGAACTCATGGATTTAGATAAAACTATCTACAAAGATAAAGGAAAAGAGAAAGGAATATATGTACATATATGAATGTATATAACAAGTGATGCACAAGGAATTGCTCACCACCCCCTGACCAATGCCCCTGAGCAATAGAAGAGCATGAGATGAACTGCCACCCCCTTCAAAACTTCTTCCATATAATATCATATGGTATGGAATATCCCTTTGGCTAGTTTAAGTCGGCTGTACTAATTCTGTTTCCTACCAGCTCCTTCAGCCCTTCACTGTGAATGGCCTTGGCTCTGTACGACACTGCTCTGCAGCAACTATAAGCATTAGTGTAATATCAACACCGTTTTTCTCCTAGAATAAAGACATAGCAGATCATACCAGATGCTCTGAATAAAACAATTCCATCCCAGCTGAAACTAAGACACGTCTAGAACAATATTGTTCTTCTGTAAATTAACCTCTTAAATATACTCAAGCTAGTAATTATATTCATTAAGTTTCCTACTATTTTAGTCGGGTCTGTTGCTTTTTGTTCATGATGGTGATATTGAACAGGAAACTTTCTTTCTTTCTTTTTAAATAATGACAGGTATGCTTCTCCTGAAAAATTCAGTCCTGCAATTTGGTTTTGCTTCATGGATACAAACTCTCAGGAACAGATTCTAAGGGACAGCTCTTGAATCTTCTTGTGGGAAAGACAGGTTACTTTTCCTGAGAGACGTTTTAGAGCTTAGAGAAAGTGCATTTGTTGAGTGAGAAGCATACAGTTGTCAGGGAAAATAATTCAAAATGAGGGAGCATTTTAAAATCCTTTCTTTGGTCAATGCTGGCAGTAAAAGTCTCACTTGAAATACTGCAAGAAAATACAGCTAGCCTGCATGGGGGAGCTGTGGCTGAGCAGGAAACTAAATGCAGTAATTAACAGAGAGATTTTAACTATGAAGCACAAAACACAGCACAGCACATGGACGAGGGCATACTTTCAAATATGGCAAAGGACTTCAGTGACAGTTAATCACTCATCAGCATGTCCCAGCAAGGATTCTCCGATCCTTTCTTATTGGGGTGATGCTGGGTTCTTGAGTCCACATTAGGAGATCACATTTTGTGAAAATGGTGCCAGATAGACGAGCTAAAAGAATTCAGCCTCATTGCTTATGCAGAGAGTGGTCTAAAGTAGCGACAGTGGAAGTATGAGGAACGGGATACAGAGCCTGCTGATTATTCAACCATGAGGGTACGCTGAAAGATTTCTTTCTAAGCCTACTCTAGCACAACTTCTGCACTGGGCCTAGACAAGTCTGATTACTGTACACACTGTGCACTAGCTTGGCAGTGAAGTCATTCAGTAGTCTGATTAAAATAACATCTTCGAATTCCCTTTTTGTTGTAATTTACAGTCTCTCTCCTTTGGCTGAACCTGCCAGCCATCCTGGAGGTGAACAAAGAGAATGTGCTAAAGTTGCCAATTCTGGAGCCTGGTGTGAGAGAAAGTCTTTGTTTCCAAGGCCTGTATTTACTCTGGAGACAGTTAATCAAAGCTACGCATAGCATTGTAATTCTTGTGTTACTTTCTTCATACGGGTATGAACTTGGTGTCTGATCCATGGGACTGTCTTTCAAATCCCCACAGTAGGCAACTTAATTGCAACTTACTCTAGGACTGGTTGAGACAAATTCAAGCTTTTGCAAAATGGCTTTAGGTAATTAGATTACATCACTACTGTTGTTGTATTTCATATTAGCACCATGGACACCAGCACGGCTGAAATGAATATCGAGACTGTTTCAGCAAAAAGCCATTTAACACAGCACAAAAGGAGACTTGCAGGAGCCCATCCCCATAGCAAGGAAGAAGTGAACATTTGGGACAATATGATCAATTTATCAAATGTCTAGCATAAAATCAAGGGACAGTATACACAGACACATCTAAAATGAGAGGGTGATAAAGGTGTGCAGGTTAGATGTTCTCTCTTTGCTATAAGCCCTCCTTTAATAAGCCAGATTGCTTCCTACCATGCGTAAAAACTGTACATGTGGAACCAACATCTGATGAATCATTTGTCTTATATTCAAAAATCATATGGAAAACTTTTCCTAAAGTTCTCTGCTGACTCCAGCAGACACTTATTTTTTATCCAGGTACAGCTGAACAAAATCATAAATAATTTCAAATGACCAAGTTGCTGATTTGCTCCATTACACAAATTCTGAAGTCTCTGATTCTAAGGCAAAGTAAAACTACACTGAAGCCACTCAGGCTATTGCAACTCTGACAAATCTAGTTGAGAGCTTTGCTATGAGGCTCTGCAGTCTCCTTTCAGTGTAGAATTACGTATGGAAGAAACTTTCCTCACAAAAGAAATGGTGTGCTGCTTAACATGCAAATACTAGAAATCTCTTTTGAAATACAGATACTTGAACAAACAGATTTGTAAAGCTAGTAAAGGCTTTTTAGCATGGGCATGGATGCAAGTTATCCTAGATAAACATTAAATATGAAGATCACTGATTTATTTTTAAACTACTATTTATTTTTTAAATGTCTCCATTACACAAATGCAAACAAAGCATACTAGAAACAGAGCACTCTGTGAAAAGTCCCCTGAGCACTGCCTATGTGCGTACATCCAGCCCAGAATATGCCTTATGGGCAATGACCTCCAAATAATTCCAGCCAATCTCCTTGGAGAGGATGCTGCTATATCTAGGATCAGTTCTGGGTGGTCTCCAGTTGCACCGGAGAGACTGTTTTAATGCAGATGGTGTTGTAAAATATTTTGTGACTCTTAAGGAGATGGTGGTAAAAACTGCAGTTTGTAACATGGCTTCTTCACCATCTTTATGAAATGAACCATACCAGCACCTGCCTACGTCATGTTTGTTTGCAATGAACTTTTGCCAGTTTGTTCTGCCATTATTCAGATGCAGAAATTAGGCAAAGAGCACTGCATGCCGGTCTGCAGGGCATTGGGCTAGGAGTCAGAGGTATGGATTTGTCACAGGTTCATTGCTTACTTGTGACCTTGGTTCACATTGTCTGCTTCAGTTTTAGCTTTTGTAATCTAGCAGCATGCTTGTGCAGAGATATCTGCAACTGAAAGCAAACTGGGATTTCTAATGTGCTGCAGTACCAAACCCTAATAGCAGCAGAAAAGCACCAAAGGAGTTGCAGTGTCAAGTGCAGACAAGAGTTTACCTACAAACTAAAGCATGGAAACAGATCTGAAGCCAGCCACTCTCCTTCTCCTGCCAGGAAAGCATAGGAGCAGTGCAGTTACGCTCCACATTCCCTAGATTGTGGTCTGCTAAAAATTGCCTCATCACATGGTATTTACTCCTTCATTTCTGAGCAGCGGAAACCATGAACTGATGATACACAATATCTTTCCTGCTTTCCCAGTATCATGTTTCAATTAAAACCATTGCAACAGATACTGCAGAAGCACAATATGTGCTCAGAAACAGCAGGAAAGGTGATCTGTGATACAAGCTTTGTCTTAAAATGTAGTCTACCACATGAATTAAATCGAGTCTCTGAAAGTGAGAGGAGGAGAGCAATACAACCCCAGTCTACAAGCCAGTGCATTCAGATGCGTTAACAAAAGATCATGGTCAGTTATTCTTGAGCACAAAGCCCTTTTGTAGCATCAGATGATGATTGTGATCTAATAAGACCAGCTCTATACCCACCTGAAGCACTCTCAGCTTGATTTTATGCTTACTCCCTTTTGTTTACTAATCTCAGACCCACCTCAGCATCTGAGAGAAAGCAGTTTCTAAATCAACTTGTACATGCTTCTCCTGCACATTTAATTCACATTGTGCTAATGCATACAACGTGGATAAAGGAATAGAAGTGACTCTAAATCACAGATGGTTAAATGGGGCTGGTTGTTCTCTGAAGTGGCAGTTTTTTGACTTATTCTCTCTTTGTTTGAAGTTAAGATTGTGTCACTAGAAATCTATGGTGAATTCTGTCTCCTACTGAATGGCAAAACTCCCAGCTACTTCAGCAAGGCCAGGAACAAATTTCATCCTCTGTATCTATAGCAACTGAGAGGCATAAATTGCATCCATGAGACCTTAATGTCAGAAAGCAATGGGTGGCAATCATAATGAAGATGTTTTTCCCAGGATTCTTAGAAAACAGAAGACAAATAAATAAGAATCTAGAATATTTTAACATTTCATTTCCCAGCCCCTCTTCATGAGCAGCTACAAATCCTAAGAGTTTCCCATTGCCAGTGGTCAATGATATCATTCAAAGCGATTTTTCTACATCCTCCTTTTGCTGGTCTTTCTTAGTGTTGTTACAGTTTCCTGTGGGCTTTAGTTTGATTTGTGTTTATCTTGGCTGTGAACTGACCTAAAAATATGAGGCTATTTCAGTAAAAAATACCAAAAAAAAAAAAAAAAAAAATAGTAATCTGTATTTTAATTCCTATGCTTTCTGCCACTCAGCCCACTTAGCATTTTTAAAATACATTATTTATTTATATGTGCATTTGAGGAAAGCTTTGGCAGTACATGATACAATCAGAAAGTGATTACAAGGGCTGTATGTGGCAATAGAAATCAAGTTCTTTCACAAAGACATCACCCTGCTTTTTCCCATCATCCAAACCGGGCCTTTGCATAATGCCACTGATGCCACAATGAGCTGAAAAGGCAGCCCTGATGATGAGGAGCACCTTCCACAGTGTTCACTTGTGGTTTTCCTTCCAATGCTTTCCCCGTGAGCAGCCTTTGAGGAGATGGCAGCTCTAGGTGTCACTACAACAAATGCTGAAGGCTGTGCTTCCAGCCTCCTCTTTCAGGAGCCTTTCCAAGCTTGCCATAGTACAAACTGATATAGTATTTTAACAGACTTCCTGTATCTGTGTGTACATCCAAACATATAATTGAGAGGATATTCTAATATTCAATTAGTTATATTTTTCAACTGCTACAAGTTTAACACTGTAATCATGACATTACAGGACACTTGTATGCTTTGATGTGGTCTTTTTATAATAATATACAAGGCAATGGCATCATTTTGTCCAGCTGAAAATCTGTGTGGTGGCATTGAATCTAAGTTTTTCCACTTGCTGAAATGAATCTCATCATTCTAAGAGAAGAAAAAGCCCCCAAATGAATTGTATTTCTAATGCGTTGAAAGCTTCATAAAAAAAAAAAAAAAAAGCCAAAAAACAAGCAAAAACAAAAGTAACAAACAATAGCAATAACAACAACAACAAATTTCCCACCCAGAGACCAATAAATTGGTCTCCTTGCGTGTTATAATGCAGCTATGAAGCAAATGGAAATTACTAAGAACTGCAGTTGTTATGATTGATGCTATTGCAGTCCTTCTTCCAGAAGAAAGGCAGCAGTGCAGACTAGTTGAGTGCTGAAAAACTACTTTGAAATAAATGAAATAGAGTGATTGAGTAGCACTTTTGCCAGTAGGATGTGGGAAGGGCAGACTGTGAGATATTCTGAATTTTCTGCACTGTCTTCTGATGTATTTGTGGTGGAAGTCAGTTGCGCTCTGATCCAGCAAAGCAGGTGAGCATACAAACAACCCTCTGTTGCAGCTAAATTCATATGAGTTACCAGGACTCGGGAGTAAAGGTGGGTATCCACAACCTGTGTGTTTCCTGGAGAATCTTAACTCTATTACTGGTTTGGAAAACATTCATTTTGTGGTTTAACACTGGAGTATTGACTGCATATCCAAGTCACTTCTTCACTGAAGAGTTCATCTGCTCCTAAGACCAGAAGGATTTCCCTTACAAAGTCAGTCATTAACCTATCCTACTACCTCAGCACTGGAGTTGTTAGCTTGTATCTTGTCAGTGCCAGCTCGAAGACGTTAAGAGATTGAGGATACTGAACTTCCTTTAGTATTTTTGTTGTAACACACAATTACTCTTCATTTAGTCATTTGGTTTAATTTCTCTGGTGACTCATTACACAACCAGCTTGGTGATTGATACTCAACCACATGTACACAAATACACAGGGCTTCCGACAAATAGCATGCAAAGTTTTCTGTCTGTTTTTCATCTGCAGTTGACTTCTCTCCAGCCTTGCTACTGCTGCTTTGATCTCATGTTGGCTAGCTTCCATGCTATCCTTCGCTTATTTTTGAGAAGATTCTCCTGTTTCATTGTCAGGATTATTTTGTGCCAAGTTCCTTCTGTTCAGAGATGAAATTTCCCAAAGTGGTGCCTACTTCTCAGTTCCTAAACCCCTATTTGAGCACTTCAGTAACTGGCTTTGGCTTTCTAAAATTTTGAGGATAGAGCATCCCCTAACAGAAGATATCAGGTGCAGGTCCAGCTTCATGTGAAATATTAGGTCTCATTTTCATGTTCCTAAATAGGTAATTAAAATTACAGATTTTCACATGTGGGCTTAAAGACCTTGACAGGAATTCCTATACATTGAATTATAGTTCTACATCATTTAGCAGCAATTGCTCAAGTTGTCATAAATAGTTTAGATCTCCACCAGTTACACAATTCAGTTTGTCCAGGGAGGTGTTAGAGTCATCATTCCTGGAGGTGTTTATGAAAAAGGGCAGATGCAGCATGGTGACATGCCATTGAGTGACGTGGTTTTTCCAACCTTAGCTGAGTGGGCTTTTCCAACCGTAATGACTCTGTGATTCTGTAACTGACTTCCAAGCTTTTAACTAACATACAAGTTCTCCAGAAATGTAATAATCTATTCCAGATATTTCATATAGTTAGCCTGAACTCTATGAGACATTAACTTGTATAGTTAGCTTGGATTGTTATCTTTACTGTAAACCTATTTTGGGGGTGAGGAGGGGTGGGGGGAATTTTGGGCTGAAAGTTCCCCAGAATCTAAATCAGTGATAAATCTCTCCAGAAATTTAGAAGCACCAACAGCTGAAGTGATAAATCATCTGGGGCATCTGTGGAAATATTTCAACTGGAGTTACTTCAATTTCCTATAGCTGTATTGACTGCTATACCTTGATAAAAACCTCTAAAGTTATAGAAGAAATTTGTAATGAACTTGAGTGGGATGCAACTATTTAACTTCTCAACCATGTCTGGACTTCTGTTCTGCAAAGCAATCACTACACAGTGTCACTTCCTGCCATCAAAGTTGCAGCTTCAGGTCAACTAGGCAGAAACTTTAAAGGGAGGATAATGGAACTGCCCTCTCACTCAACATTCTTGGTTGTTAGTTGGACTCCAAACAGAGGCTTGGCATCCCCATGATCCTGCTGGACAACTTCTACCAAGGAAACAAGCTGCACTTCCTCCAGGTCTAAGAAATGTGTTATTGCCTTGAGGACAGCAGGCAAAATGAGGACATTGACACCCCCATCAGACAAAACAAGGCTCCTCTTTATCAGTCTCCTAACTCTGGTGTTTGCACAAAACTCACTAGCAGTCAAAGCCCCCCAAAAGGCCAAATGATTCTTATCTTGCACTTAAGCTACTGTTGTTACTCAGACTTGGACTGGGTTGAGTGAGCTAGTCATAACAAGCTTTGAAAAGTGGAAACCCTGCAAACATCCCCCCAGATTTACACTTCAGATTATCTTTCTCATTGTCTATGATACATAAAATATTTGTTAGGAGGCTGCATTAAGCTGATCAGATTTCCTCTGTGTCCCTACCTTTCTTTGTTGCTCGAAGGTAGCTTCAAACAATGCAGTAAAAAATTGGAGGAAAACTTAATTTTGGTCACTGCCTGTCAACAAAAACTTGTAGGTTGGATGGTACAAATTTAGAACACTTCCTATATGTCTGCTCAGATTAATAGAAAAAGATGATGCTTATTCACTTCAGTCTTTTAATGGGAGGTGTAATTTCAAATCATACTGTAGTTCATCTCAAAAGCCATTGCTTTTGAGACACTACTCTTTATTGTTTTAGCAGTAACTGAAAAGTTTGCCAGCTTGACATCTCTGTGATATAGCATAATATCTTCTCCAAGTATGCAACTGAAGGAATATGACTTGGTAACCTAGGAATTGTCCTTTAAAGTTTTATCTTCCGCTCCTGAGTCAGAAAGCATCTATGGCTTTAGACCAGAGAAAGATGACATTACAGTCTTAGGGACGTAGTCCTAACGCCTACAGTTACGTCCTGTGTTAATCTAAGATAACAGCATGCTACTTCAATTACTTGAAAGCTCACAGAAGTCAGGAAAAAAATCATCAGTATGATGTGAAAACAATCTTGAACCAATGTTATGCTAGAGCACAAAAGCTTTCCAGCTGGACTGTAATAATCAGAAGTGCATGATGTGAGCTGTATTGGAAAGCTCTGCAGAGTTTGATTTGTAGATTTTTCTTTCTTTCCCTCTCCAACTTTGGTCTTCCTCACCCCCACCTTAATTTTATCATGTCCTTTTACCAGTGTTCTCAAAGCTCCCCGTCTGAGTTTGGTTCCTTTGGAACAGTGCCCTGCACATAAAATTATCTAAAGCAATCTTCCTTTTATTCTAACACTGACATTCATAATCCTCTAAGGACTTAAAAGAAAAAGAAGGAATAATATCAATTGTGGGAAAAAGGCTTTCATAAACTTAAAGGGGTTTTGATCTGTTAAAATAAAATTTTATAAATCAGACATTTGTGTAACATTTCCCAGGCTAATCCCTAACATAATTCAGATGAGATGGTTTAGCATAGAGAAAATAATAGAAATTCTTTCGATGGAATCAAAACACAAGGTTTTGTTTATTTAAAGTAATTGCAGCTGTGGGATAAAAACTTTAACTATACCAAACAAACAGTCTTTCTTCAGATGTAATAAAAATTGCAGCTCCATTCTTTTTAGAGCAGAAAGGTGATTACAAAGAATCAGAAATCCAGAAGATCCCAGCTGTTCACTGTTTCAGATCTTTGGAAGACGCAGGGTCACCTGTACTCTGTTCAAGGGTACAGGAAAGGATAAAAAAAAAAAAAAAAATAAATAAAAAAAATGCCTTGCATAAGTAAGAGGAGAACATCCTCCTGCTCCCCAGAGATGTGTATTAATAGTCCTCTGCAAGATGTATAAGATGTACCCTGAGAGTAGGCTTGTACTGTGCTGATATCTAATTCCCCAACTCCACAACTGTTCAGCTATGACACTGGTATATGTGGTAGGTAAGATCCACCAACACATAAGAGATCTTTAATTAAGAATAAAAGCTTGGTCTAAATTGCCTCTTGAAAACTGAAGAATCTAAATCTAACAGATCTAAAGCCTAAGAAATATGGTTCTTCTCCACACTTTTATCTCTGCCTTGACTTTAACACATATCAGCATGAAAACATCCGCTTTGTAGTTTCATTTGGAGATTAATATTTGGGTAAATTTAGCTTAACTCCTTGGATTGTTTGAACTTCAACGTTCTTCTCTGCTCACTGAAACAGTCTGTCAAACAAATAAACAAAACCTTCAAGTCTTTTTTTCCACTTCTCTGAAGAACAAACTAAGAGAAATCACGAGGTCTGGTAGCCATGTGTTTTTTAATAGCTGGGACAGCTTTAGGAATTGTGAATCTAAATGATGCTATCATGCTGTGGTTTTCTTGTTCAAAGTGAAGGCCTAATCCTTCCTCTGAGCACCTGCAGTTAGAGTCAGAACTGGGACTACAATTCACATTTCTCCACCTCTTGCCCTTTCTGCTTCTCTGCATCAAGGCATCATTGTTTGACCATTGAGCATTTGCTATCAGATCAGGCATTTTCTTAAAGCTCAAGGATCATACAACTCATTCTCCCTTCCCCACTGAAAGATGACAGCTTGGAAAACTTGTGAGATTTCATTCACTTCTGCAGCTAGACAGATGACAATCAATCTGAACTAATTTCTCCTGCATACCTGTGTGAGAGTAAAACAGGGAGGAAGATAAAACAGAGCTCTTGGACTGTGTAATGCACTCAGCACTGTCTCATACAAACATCCACCAGGGTAAAGGGATTAGCAACTCTTGCTATCTGTACTTGAAACAATCCCTGTATGAGGCTGGAAGTTCACTGGGAAGGACAGAATCCATGTCTGTCTGTCGGCTGAGTGGGCTGTATGGGATGACGAGGTAAGATAAAAGCTGAGATTTTCCCATTTCATGCCCTAAAGAACACTGGACTCTTAAGGGACAAGAAATGTCAAGAGGTTGGACAGTGTCCTCTAAATGAAGATCAATCCATCCTCAGTGACAGGGAAACAGAATTTATATTGGAGGACCACATATCTCCCATGTGCCTTGGTATGGTTGAGTCATCTAGGCCTCTGGGGTTAAGTAGGCTGGTTGAGAAAGTGATGTTTCAGGGAGATTCAAATCTAAACACTGAAAGGGGATGTAGAAACCTCAAAAAAGCTACCCAAGTTACTTTCTCTTTCACTGCTGGACACAACTTGTCAAGCCTCATTGGCTGTGTTCTTCTGCAATTCCCCAAAGACTCTCCTGGCCTTCTGCTGTATCTACTTCTGTCTAGAAGCTAGAGTTTCAAAGGCACACACAGACGGAAAAGTATAGAAGCAACGTTAGTACTAGCTTTTCCAAACATTGTGCTAAGCTTTCAGACAGCACATAAAGTCACTTACAGACTGAGTTAAACATTTTTTTGAGTGAGTACTGTTACAGCAGCTCTTAAAATCAGATAATGTCTGTCACATTAATATACTGCAATAATTTATATTAAAAATAAATCATAAATATAATTTATTATAAAGTGCTTTCCTATATTCAGGTGAATATGGACTATGTAGCTGACAGTCAAACAAGTAAAGTTTTTGGCATTAATTTATTTCTATTGAGTTGCTTTGTTTATCTTACAGTATTTGATGTTGATAATTTTTACAGGAATATGGACTTCTAATTTTTAAACAAAAATATGTTTCTGAACTGGATATCTGGGAAGAGAAAAAACAAAAAACCTATGATGAAAGATAAACAACTTAAAAGATCAATCTTTCTAATTTCATACTTGGAAATTCAATTTTTTAATCCAATCATATTATTACTAGACTTAGAATTGTTTAAGATCCAAGTAGGTCTGAGAGATATCATGGATATCTTTCCACAGCCTTCTGCCTTGTAATTCTGTGGAATGAACAGAAAAATGTATCTTTGCACTACTTGGTAATGAACACAGTGTTGTAAGAAAGAGTCACTCTTTTCCCCATTATGTTCAGCAAATGCAATGCACTTAGAAGCATAATTTTCATGTCTTTACAGTGGACTCCTATTCATTTAATCTTTGGATACTCTGTAGACAATTATTTTTAAATCTCTTGCACTAAAACATATAAATCCTTCAGACAATTTAAAATGCTCATGATTTCTGCAAGACTCAGGACTTCAACAGTCTAGGGACAATTCCTCTTGCTTATGTTCCCTATCAAAGGCAAATAGATGTTGCTATAACCTTTTAAAAAAACCTGCTCTTGGAAGTGTTATAGTAAATATTTAAATATGCTTTGAAATCTAATATCCTTCCTGAAGTGGAAGCCCTGGAGTACAAGAGCTCTTTGAGAGTATGTTTTGGTTTCATAGGATCGTACATATGTGATACTTAGCTGTGACCAGCAAGGCCATGAGTCATTACTACCATACCCTCTTGTAAAGAAGGTTCCAGGGAGGAAAGCTGTCCCAGTGCAAGGAGAGGGTAAGGAATGTGTTTGTATTGTGTCCCATATCCAGAGGCCTCTGATCAGAAATTCAGAATCTAGTACTCCAACATATACCACTAGTTGACAACATATACCACTAGTTGAGTCTGCCTGACTATAAAATCATCTGAAACATTTTCCATGGTGCTTCCTATCTCCTTCACAAAGAATTTCTTCATCTCACAAAAGTTTTTACCTGTCTGATCATTAAGCTTCTGCTTGCAGCAATAAAAGGTCTTAGAGCCAGCATAAACTACACTGCCAGCACTGTGATCAGTAAAGTTGTACTGCTCTTCACCAGCAGAGTCCCTTTGAGAATAATTTGTCTCAGCCACCCCTTTCACTACACCAATCCACACAGGCTGATGGCTCTGATGAGTTTCCCAGGGAAGGGTACCCATGAGTGAATCCCAGAAGAAACTGCCTTTTCAGCCAGAATCTGAACTGAACAAAATTTCCTCCTCTGACAGTACAGCACTCTTAGAAATTAGTTGCACCTTCTCTTACCTATGATGAAAGATAAATAAAATTTTTGTTCTCCCTTGAAGGGTTTTGGCTCTGGCCCACCAATACACTGAAGAGGATTGGGAAGTAGGAGTAGCAATTAGTCTTTGTGCTCTGGAGGCTATTTCTAATTGTGGAACATAGGTTGGTGTTGTTACAGTGAGTAATGACAGTTATGGCATTTCCTGCAGTGCAGGAAAGGACATTTCAGGGCCAGAAGAACAGTAGAATGAACTAACTTGTTTCACAGACTTGGGAGAGTCAGCAAGAACAGAAACACATGCACTGTTTGGAAGAGACCAAATGGCACTATGTCCAGATGAAGCTGTCTAAGGGGTACACAGGTTGATGATAAGTGTTTCTGTCAGGCCAATGCATGGAATAAGTACCGACCAAGAGCACTATTTTGTTCTTGCAATCAGCCAGTTTCAACAGTGGGTAGCTCATGATCAGCTTGAATGACGGAAACAACATCATGTTACAAAGCATTTCATCTTCTGCCCAATTCATATTTCATAAATTTGAGGCAGGGGATTCATAAGTTACCCATTGCTTGTGAAGTATCTTCCACAAGTATTCCCTTGGACCACCTCCAGGGGAAAGAGCAGTCTCTTTTTCAGTTCTGACTTTTAACTCTTTAAGAAACTTAAAAATAACATGTGGAGAGTTCTTACACAGAAACCTAGGGCCATTGATTTACACCCAAACATTTCAAACAAGTTTATCCTCTGCGTGGTCACAAAAACACTCTCTGTTTCCAGATAGGGTTCTAAGTGCAGTGACATTCGCAGAAGTGCCTTTTAATGTGATATCAGTTATATTAAATTGGAGGTGCAGGGAGGCACAGATAAGCCAATGGCATAGTTGTGAGATATTCCTGTTTTAAAGTCCAGATTGGGATATATGCTCATGTGGCCAGGCACAGCATAGGCAAGGACTAAGGGTGAGACTAGATGCAAGCCTTGAATAGCAGCTCCTGGTAAGGCGCTGATCTGTGGCCCTTTCCCCACCACTCAGCCTGTCATCTTCTGTCAGAACTGATGTGCAGAGGGGCCAACCCTGGCATGGAGCTTCTGCTGGGCCTGGTGCTGCTCTCAAGATTCTGGCTAAAGGCATTAACAAAGTAAGCACGAGGATGAAAAATCTACTGTTCTTTTCTTTTCTTCTTCTTCTTTTTTTTTTTTTTTTTTTTCCCCCTCCTTTAAATGAAAGAACAAAAAAGATAGAATATGTTTGATTCCCCCGATCACGCTTCTAATTTTCACGAGAAGAAGGGAGGGCATACACTGCCATTGCTGGAAAAGCCACCACAGAACAAAGCCACCAAAACTCCAGCCTTGTCCTTTATTTTTGTCTTTTCTGCATTCATGGAGAGGTTGGGAAGGATCATGGAGGAGGGGCCTTATCTGCACTGCCCTGATTTGCAGAGGCAGTCATCCAAAAATAATATTCTGGGTTGAGTTCCTGGAGGGGGATGTTGGGGTTTTGTGGTGGGGAAAAGCTGGCAACATTGACTCTGGTCTGTAAAAATCTTCCTTCACCCCTTACACATTTATTGGCTTGTTTTCACACCTTGCCCCCTTTGAAGGATTATATACAGTAACATGATGCTGTCTGGACCTTCAGATTTTTTGAAGGTTCATTCAAGCTTGAAGCAATCCCTTACCTCCAAAAAATGAGAAAAAAAAAAAAAAAACAACAACAAAACAGCTCTGCCTTGATTGCCTTCCTAGACTTTCCCTGACTTTTGTTTTTGAAAGAACTGTGGCACTTATGTGTGTTCTAACATATCTTTCTTAACTCTTGAAAAATGCCATATCCAAAGATTTAACTGCTGTATGTCCTACATAGACATATGAAGTATATTTATTTTTTATTCATATTTTATTGGAAGTTTTACAAAGCACACAGAACAGATGCCAGTACATCAAATTCATCATGCCGAGCCTTGATTATACAGACCCCGAAGCCCCAACACTGCCATACAATCCTTCCTTTCAGGAAATAAAAGCCAAAGACCAGTTTTCCTGCAGGACCACTTGTGGGTATGAGCTGAAGCCCTTATTACTGGAGGTTCCTTGGATATGATTTAAAGTTTGGAAGTTCCTTCTGTTCACTCATCATAACGTACTTCTCCAAGTCTAGGCATGCTGCTAAAAGTAGGAGCATTCGTCCAAAACCAGGGAAGCACTCAGCCAAATATGTGCTTCCAGCTTAGTAGCAGCCTTCTTTTCTCTAAGCAAGAGAGCAGCAGATGAGAGATAAGCCTACAGCAGTTCATACAAGGAGTATATCATCCCAAATAGCTGCCACCAGAAGATGCTGCTGTGGGCGAGGACCTGTGAGTTGCAACAAAGCAGCACTGTCAACAGAGCCAAGCCTACTTTGCGAGGAAGAGATAAAAGATCTCCCTGAGAGCTTGATGGGCTCTGCCATGACAAAATAGCAATTAAAAATGAACAAATAAAGCAGATTTTCACTGGGCCGACATTTCCTCCTATACTTTGTGGTGTAAATCAAAGCAAGCATGACATTCTCCGAAATTTTAGATTTATTTACATGTGTTTGGGTTGACCATGTTTACTCACTCGGGGTTTCACTCCACCACTTGTTAATGCATTTGGCATGCTCTCGTGTAAATACATCTAGGATTTCAAAGAAAGGTCATTCTCTATTCCCCCTCCACGCAGAGGGAATATGCCAGAACTGTGCTGAGGATATGGAGTGAGATCACTCGAGATCAGAGTCGCCATGGGTGGGTAATGATGAGGTTACCCCTATGGTGTGTGTAAATGCATTCCAAAACCTCACTATAGTTATGATATAGTCTCATGAACACAGCAAACCCATCTTTGAAACTGTTCCTTGATTTTAAATCTACTTGCTGCTTTGTGGAAGCCACTACTACAGAGATTTTCTGCTGATGCAATGCTAAATGGCTGCAAATGGGGCAAAAAAAGAGGTGGAGAGAGGAAGGAATAGAGGCGTACCGAAAAGGAGTGGAAGGAACTGGGGAGAAGAATATTAGAAAATAAAGTTCCCCCATGCATTTGAGGATGCAACTTCAAATACTTCTAAATCTTTATTAATAAATCAGCATTAGGAGCCAGTTGTTTATGCAGATTGTAGTACCTACATGCCTGGTTGGGTCACCGGATGCTCTCTCATCAGCTTCACTGCATTCTGAATTAGATCCTGCCAAGCTCCATGCTCCTTTTCTGCTATTTAAAGACTTTTAGACAAACAAGAGATTCTTGTAAGTCAACCAAATAATGGAAATTGCAAACATTTCAGTTTCTTGACCAAAAAGAATTCAGTGTTACACGGGACAGGAGATGGCTCTACCAAACATGAAATATCACTGCTAATTGACTGTCTCCATTAATCCAGGTGATTACAGTGGTCCTTGCTAAAGCAATATCCTGCAATGCATAAACATCACTTCTAATCCCATCTGACATATATTTGGTTCATATTTATTCTGTGCTATTGTGGGAATAAAATGTGTGTTGTCTTTTAGCTTTATTTTTTAAACTTTATGGTAAAGAGCTTTGAATTTATTTTACTTACTGTAGAATTTTCTTTCTTTTAAATACATCTGGCCGGTTGGCACAAACATATCACTATAGCTGGCAGAATCCCTAGAGTTTAAAGGAATATTTCTGGTCACAGGGGATTTAGCTGAAAATGTATTTCAGGATTATTCACTCAAGGATTAAGGCAAAATGAAATCGATATAACACTTACTATTTTATACTTAAAATTTAGAAACTACTTTGAAAAACGCAGCCAGAAAAAATGTATTTTCTATTTTACAGACTCTGTTTGCTTGTTTGCTGAATTTGCTGAAGTGACATTTAAATATTTTTTTTGCTTGATTTTGTTTATGGCTTTTTAAAATTTTTTTTGATTTTTTGTTACTTTTGAAAAAGGTACCACAACAATACCCCCTAAATCTTCTCCTGGACTGAAGATGGAATTTCTGAAAGCATGTGAATGTTGTGAATGAAGCTATCCCAGTTCAATCCAAGTGGTATTACAATCAGGCCATTAGGGAGGCCTTCTGAAAATCCTACCCCCTCATTTAAATCATGATAGCTCATTTTTTTTTGCCTAGTAATGAACTAACTATAAAGAATAAAAATTTTCAGGACTCAAGAAGAGGGCCAGGAGGGAACTTCAATGAAAGCCCAGAAATACTGGGCTTTTATCCAGTTTTTGGAGTGAGAGAATAGCAGGAGGACTTATGCCTGGCATTCTGCAGCTCTGATGAGAATCTTCATTTAGTGAGTTGGCATAAAAAGCCATGACTCTACTAAAACCAGCACTATATTTTTTTCCAGAAAGGATCAAAGATTCATCTGCAAGGAGTAACCTTCCTGTTTTCAGTAATGTGATATACCCAAGCATGAAGCCTCACCATGCTTCTGTGAAATGAGAGGACAATGTAGTCTGGAACTACCAGCAAAACAGCAAAGACTTCTTTTCTCTTTCAGATCAACAGTAGTTAGAAGTGCTTTATTAAAAAGCAAAAACATAAATGTAAAAAACCAGCCTGTTATGTAGCAAAACATCATTTATATGATATTCTGATGCTTTTATGATTCTATGATTTTATCATTTTCTCTCCATTGCATCCAGCTGCAAATATCATTTGCTAGTCTCATTTTTCCTAGCTGCCACTAAATCTGACCACAGCAAAACTTGTATGTCTCATTACTTCAAGGCACTAATTTAGATGAATTATTTTTTGTATAAAACTACTCAGCTCAGATGAGGGACACTTTTACTAGTTCTTAGAAAGTCAAATATCAGTGCTAAAAGGGATAAAGCACTTCCAGCTGCACTTCCAGCAGCTAGAGAAAGGAGGAGAAGGTCAGAGAAATGTGTCACATCAGTGTGAAATCATAGCAGAGTTCTAAGAAGGAGCCAAGGTGGCACATTCAGCTCTCTGCTTCCCTTTTGGAACTGGCATTTTATAAAATCTGTTTTTCTCATCTAAATTTAAAGGTTGATTGAAGTTTATCTTAATCAAGGCCACTGACTCACCCACTGTTTCACAGCACTGTAGTTGGGTTTGAAAGACATGAGTGGTTTTGTGGACATATCTGCTGTGGGGAGAAAGAATTAGTTTTAGACATATCCTGATGCATCATGGTGTTTATGCAGAAAATTTAAAGAGTTAGTCAGTGAAACTTTGATCTTTACCACATTATCTCATGAATGAGAGGTGACTTTTCAGAGTGAATCTCAACTACAGTAACCATCATTTCCAGTACTCCTATCTTCTCACACCGTTGGTTATTCCTCTGTATCTATATCCCATACAAGTTTCAACTTTCAAGAACCAAGAATAAGGGAAGTGGAAACACCCTATTCATTCCAGTATGTAAAACAAACCACTGTTTTTGGGTTAAAACATGGAAAGTAGTTGGAGGACATTGTTAATACTATTCAGCATCTCCCAAGTGCTTTGTGCAAAGGTGCTGTTGAGGATACACAGAGAAGCCTCAGGAAGCAGAAGCTGCTTATCTTTAACAAAGAAAAAATCTTTGCTAAACTATTTTAAATAAAATAAACTATGTTGGTTACTCCAGAAATAATGCCTCCTATTTATTTTCATGGAAACTACAATACATTTAATGAGCACAATAACACTATTTGATAGAGAAAATTATTAGCTACAATACAGTCAAAACCTTTAGCTTTGCATTTTCACCAGTGATGAACAGGAGTCTACATGCTGTACTTGTAGAAACCTGCACCAGTGGAGGCGACCTACCATTACTGTTGACACTGCTGAAATGCACCACCCACGGCCTCACTGTGTCACATCCACTGTTTGGTCTTCATAAACAGTCAGCAAGCACTGATGAATATTCATACACATTCATACAGAAACATTTTTTTACAACAAATAATTTCCTTAATAGCTATATTCTGTGGGGTGATGGTAAAACATATTGCTAACAATTTAAAGCACACTGCCTGCAATCATTTTCTCTTGTCATCATTGCTCATTATTAGATTCTCATGAGATTTTTTGGAACAATATGTGAAGTTATAGAATCAAAAACACTTGAGATTAGACGAACAATAAATACATTCCTGTTGAGGTAGCAGATAATTTCTATTGATTGTTGCTAGACTTCTTTCTCAGGTGCTGTGCAAAATTCTTCATGTAGTTATGCCGTGATACTTCTTTCTCAGTTCATAATGACCTCTGGTCTTCCAGTCCAGGCTTTCTTTCAATCAAAAGTATCTCATTGGGTGGTACTGTTGGGTATTTTTTCAGTGTTGACAGAAGTCCACTAGCATGCAAACCACCAAACTAATTTTCGCCCTTACCTAAATCAGGATTTAAACTTAGGTCTCTGAAGTTGAAACCTAGATTACTAGCAAGTGATGGGTGCCCCTCAAATCACTTGGTTTAGATAAGAATATAAAAGCTTAACTTTTTTTCTGAAACCATACTGGTGCAGATATCAGCCTTTTAGTCTTGTGACAGTGGTCTGTCTTGTATGATTAATTGTATATCCAATCTGGAACCAGATTTGTGACACACCATAAAGACAGCTTTTTTTCATAATGCTTTTAAGTAAAGCCAGCAAGTAAAAAATCATGTTTTAAAGAAAAAAAACCTCACGTTTTGAAATGTTAAGTACCAGATTTATTTATTTATTTTTAATTTAGATTATGTCTCATTCGTTTTTTTTTTCCATAACAGTAAGCAGCAGTGTTAGAAGGGGAACTCTAGCGCTCACACCAGAGTAATGATTTGGCCAAGGACTGTGATTGAAAAATCTAGAAAACAAATTCATACTAACAATAGTGAACCACTGAGATGGAAATGAGGAGGAAAACTGCACAATTTCCACCGCCAAAAATGTGAGTGGCTTGATAAAGCCTCAATAAAGTTTTGAAAAATGTAGGGCTGATCCTGTTCTAGGTTGGAAACATGCATTATATGATATCTCCCAGTTTTTTGGTTCTGTGATTACTTGACTCACACAACAAAATTCTTATGTGTGTTAATGTTCAAGTAAAAATGCCTCAGTGAAAAAATGTGGTTTTTTTTTTTCCATTAAAAATTATTTAAATGAGGGCTGCTCCAAAAATAATGTGTCCATTTCCGTTATGTTGGCCCATGAGATCAGAGGTGGATGTTGGTGGTATGGCAATAGAGGCTGTACCTTCCTGCCAGTAATCCATTATGTTTTGTTGCTGTGACACAGATAGCACAGGGGTAGTCTGTCAAAATGGTCATATCTTTCCGCCAGACTTTTATATTTCTCTTACCAGAAATATCCCTCATTTAACAATAACACCTTATTCATGTCATCACTTTTTAGCAGCACACAGATTTGTGAACAGTTGGTTTTCAAGGTTGAAGCAAAGGAAAAATAAAATTTCATTACAAATCTCTGATGAACATCTTGAGATCTCATTAAGAATTGAAACTACTGCCATCACTAGTCTCACAAAAACAAGGTCAAATATCTCACTAGTTTTTTCCTTTTGTTGCTCTCCTTTTCTATGTTTTAACAAAAAAAAGTTAAAAAAAAATAAAATGTTTTGATACTTATATATATTAGTTATAATGTATATTCTATGAGGGCCACCACAAAAATAATCTCTCCTATTTTATTATATGGCCCACAGTGTCAGAGGTGGAGGGGTGGGTTACTGTGCAACAAATGGCAGCAGAATGACAATGTGACAAAATGATGCCTGACATGGAAGTGTGAGTGAAGCAAAGGTGTGTCCCTGAATTCCTTCATGCAGAAAAAGCAGCACCCACTGACATTTACTGACACCTGCTGAATGTCTATGAAGAACAAAACAATGGATGTGAGCACAGAGAGGTGGTGGGTGGTTCTCACTGTGTTACCTCCACTGATGCAGGTTTTATGAGTGCAGCATGCAGGCTCTTGTTCATGGTGAAAATGCAGAGCTGATGGTGGTGACTGTGTTCAAAAACACTGTTTTATAGCTGATAATCTCTATCAAGCAGTATTGTTCTTTTTGTATCTGTGGTAGTTTCCATGAAATAAAAGGAGGCATTGATTTCAGAGCAACCTGTGTACAATAACAAAAAACAAAAAAAACAAAACAAAACAAAAAAACAACAACCAAAAGCCCATGTTGCTACAGTAGTTTTCATTTACTCATTTTATTTCATAATGTTTGTTTTGAATTGCCAGTTGTGGAACTGGATCAAAATTCAGCTCTTCAAAAACGTGCTAGTAGTTTTGATGATATAAAAAAAAGTATTTACTCAAAGAAAATCATAGGGAACAGAAACATACAACAGCAACAAAAGAACTGACAGAAAGGACACAAGTCACAACAGGAAAGCAACTTTTTAAGAGACTCAGAAAATAAAAGAGTACAATGAAAGCAGATATAAAGTAATACCCTCAAATTATGCGCACTGAAAAATGACACAGCAAAAGCACATCTGACTTCTATAGGTGAGAGGACAGTCAGAGAGACCGCTGATTCACATATTGTCTATGGACGTCTGTAGAAACAGGGAAATCTCATGAACTGAAAAATATGAGTATGGAATTTTTTAAGTTAATAGAGGTGTCCTTGTGGATTATGCTGTTACGTTGATTGTTTGATCCTGAGCAAAACCAAAAACAGTTGAGTCGCACCTCTCAAATCCAGCACTATTTGCTCTCTCTGCTTGTGGAGCTCAGGTACTAAGATATAACATTTTTTTGTGAAATGATCTAACAAATTATAGGCTTGATTGCCATAGAGGAGAAAACAATCAAAACCTACATGGGGACAGATGAGAAGAATACTTGGAAAACTGGTACTTAGATAAAAGTTGGTTGGGTTGATTCACAAAAGAAATCTCAAGTCTTACTGCCATTCCAAGGACTATTAAATTTCTCTAGAAACTTCTGTTTATAACTGGCCAACATTTTTGCCAGCCTACAAAAACAGACAACATCAGTGTAGAAGGGCACAACAGATGAATGAAAACAAATGATTTATGATTAAGCCACAAATATACTTACCAGTAAGGGTTATGACATTGAATTTTTCTTTTATGATGGTATTTGTGATGTTCTACCTAGTTTCAGCACCA
>NW_024885088.1:5886831-6047171 GCF_019232065.1 Centrocercus urophasianus | reverse complement strand
TGAAATAGTTGACAACACTAAGACTTACTCCAAAACTAAGATATCTGCACATACGGCATTGTCCAAAGAAATAAAAGTGGTAAATGCTGTTTTCTTTCACTACAGTAAGAATATGGAGATATGTTATCAAGTGTTTGTAGACCATGGTATGTTATGGAACAATAATATTGTATGGAAGAAAGGTGATATTTCCTCAGAATGATTTTTTAAAGTAGAAATATCCTTTGGGAAGCACAGTGTTATCTAGAACATTACTGATGATTGCTTCCCATTAGAACAAATATGTATGCATATGCATACACACTACTTGTAAAAATGCCCATAAAATGAATATACTAGCATCGCACACATCCTTTTTGAAAACTGGGGTAACCATTGGAATTTAGTAGGTACTGGGCTCTACACAAACTATTTAGCGTCAGACCATAGCCATTTAACTAAGATTTTGGGCCAAGTGTCATCTTTGGAAAAGTTGAGTTTAGAGCAGTAGGCTAGACTCCCCAGGGTCACCAACCTCAAAGCATGTACTATCAGAGAGATGAGAGTCAAATATAAAATGCACTAATTTTAAGGTGAGAAGTTTGAGAGAAGCATGCAGATGATGATGAGATGTTTTGCAAAGCTCCCTCCCAACTCAATCATTTGGAAAGCAGGAAAAGAATGATTAAAGGAAAGAACATAAGAAATGTCACACAGCTCATGGAAGGCAGGAAGTGATTCAGAAGTTTGTTTAGTTCTGCTCTGGAAGCAGTTTGAACTGCTCTCCAAGGGAAACTGATATCCAATAAGGAAAGAAAATCAGATGAATACGTAACTTATGTATCATCTTGATAACTTCAGATAAGTTTAAATTCAACTACTGAAATCAAGTATTTCCGGTTTCCAAAACTCTTGTGACTTAGACCAACATCTTAATAGCTCTAAACCATGTTGCTGTGATGAAAAAAAACAATAATTCAAACATAGCTTGAGATACTTTACGCTCCTTCTCAATCCGTTACAGGTACAGAGCAAGATAAGGATAAGGAAGTCCTCAGATAATCTTCTGGTTATACAGTACTCCAAACAAAGAAATCGTCTTTTGCTTGCTCATTATATTTAATCTGGAGTGTTTAACTAGAAAGTGGGATTATATTAAAAAGAAATTTCCAGGGACAGTTGCATTTCATTTGCACTCCAAAGCTTAGTGCAAAATATTAGAATGTGATTTGTAATGGAAAAAAACAAATTTCCACTCTTGTATTTATATACAAGTACGTACGTAGCTCCATATGTAACTCCTGCTATTTTACTATGTTGGCCCATGACGTCAGAGGAGAATGTTGGTGATAAGGTAGCAGAAGCTGAACCTTTCTGCAAATATTCAATTACATTTTATCACTGTGCAACAGATGGCAGCAGAGGGGCAATCTGACAAAATGGAGTCTGACATAGAAATGCGAATAAGCAAAGGTGTGGAACTGAATACCTCCATTTGGAAAAAATGGCACCCATTGACACTTATCAATGCTTGCTGAGCATTTATGGGAACCAAACCATGGATGTGAGCACAGTGAGGGAGTGGGTGGTTGTGTTTCAGCAGTGGTGACAGTGACATGAAAGACAAGCCATTTTCCAGGTGGCCGTGCAGATTTTTATGAGCGTGGCATGCAGCCTCTTTTCATCATTGGTGAAAATGCATAGCTAATGGTGGTGGCTGTTGAAAACTAGTGTTTTTCAGTTATGATTTTGCTCTGTCAAATAGTGTGTTGTTGTGCTCATTATGTGTGTTGTAGTTTCCATGGAATTAAGTAGAAGACCTTACTTTCAGTGTGAAATACACCGCATAATTAGTAACAAATCTACATGGACAAATATTTTAAAAAGATTGTAAGGTTTAGCAGCACCTTCTTTTCTCATTATGTCATGTTATTCTTTACATCAACTCTAACCTCACTCAGTAGTAGCTTTTGATATTAAAGAGGAATCTAGTAGTACAAAAGGATATTAAGACCGATGTAAAATGCAGTATAACATGCTTTTCAAGGCATCCTTAAAAATCGGTGTAGGTTTTCTCTCTGTTACTAGAAGCCTGTTTCTTTGCTGATATGTGAAAAGCTTTTAAAAGTTTCATTCATCTGTGACACAGAAACATACTAGCATAATAGGCTGTAAGTGAATCGTGTAAACCAAATGAAAAAATACCCACTGGATTTCAGTGTGTCAGGAAATCAGCATCAGAAATGTTCTCTTGTTCAAATTTCTTGCCAGTTTTATAAGCCCAAAGAACTCGGGCAGACAAAACACCAATTGCTCTATTTTGGACATCATACCTACAGCTCTGAGGTTTTGGTACAAAAGCAGTGTGGAAGAGAGTAGTGCAGAGGAAAAGGGGAAAGCCTAAATAGTTTCACAATGAACTAACCATCTCTTCTAGGAGTAACGTCATGCAAAGTCATCACAACTTTTGCTCCCAAGGTACAATTACATAAAAATGAAAGAGATAACTGAAGCAGACTAACCTAATTCCATCCGTAAGCAAATACTTCCTTATTCTTAGGAAGTATCACATGATGCTGGATATATTGATAGTGAGTCTTAATTACAGACAGGGATCTAGGTGCACACAGGGTATAAACTTAGTTCTTGCCTCAAAGAACTTCCAAACAAAGAGTTCAAGTGAGAAAATGCAGGTATAGGCAAACAGGTAACAATAGAAGATCCACAGAAATCAAGAAGGAGAAATGAACGTGAAACTAGATGCAACTAGCTACAGTAAAACTTCTTGTATATATTCTTGCAGAGCAAAGGCTCAGTGAAGATTCTTAAGGAAAATAACGTATGATTTTGTATGATATATAGGAGTTCTCTAAAATATGAATAGCAGCAGGAGATAAACTTGACATGCTCAGTATATAGGAATGCACTGTGTTTAATAATTCTCACTAAAACAGCTCAAGCTGTCACCAACATACCTTGAGCACAGAGTGACTTTTTTTACAATCATCCTTATTTGTTCCGACATTTCAGCCTTCATTGTTTCTGTTCTCTTTAGAACTGGTGATAAACCACTCTTGCTTTGTTTTAGCAGGCAACAATTCATTAACACTCTACAGTTTTTTTTAAGTTTCCCCAGAAATGCTTTCTAACATGCAACTTGGATGACTGCCAGGCATGAAAAGTCACATCTAAGTGAAAAGTATTCAAAAATGGAATGGACTTTGGAATGGAGAACATGTAACTTTTGTTGCCTAAGCCTTACAAAAATAGAGCAAATATGAGGAGTAAATGGCATGCCACAGTGAAAAGTCTTAAAGAGGTTGATTGCCTAAATCAACACTTCTTTCATGGGTACACTGACTCACATACTGACTCACCAGCATACTGGTGAGTCAAGCAGTGCCAATACTTTTGAGAATTACCAATGCCAATTTGAACTTTGACAGCATTTAACATATTTACCTCAAAGAAGAAATATCCCTCTGGTAGTCTCACAGTTTACCTTGAACCCTCCACCCCTCCAGCACCCTACAAATGGAAAGTGATAATTTTCTGCAACATAAATGGGTGTGAGAAAATATACTTTGAAACATTTAGCTAGCAATTTCATAAGGAGTAGTTTACCTTGGATAAGAATCCTGGTTTTCCCATGCTCATGGGAGTCAGCATGGCAGAGCTGGAAGCAATATTGTGGTGACTCTCTCCACTTGAACTCCAAAAGCTGTAAACCTTCACTACTCATTTGCTTCAAAGAGAAAAGGTTTTAAAGTAATGAAGGAAAAAACAAGATCCTGCACCAGCACTGTCCTTCTCACTTCTGCAGCAGATCAGAAGTATGGATCAGCTTCCTTTCCAAGTGTTCAAGCTTCCTTCCAGTGTTTTGCCTATGCAAGCCCAAAAAGTGAAATTTTTCTTGCCCCTCTTCCTGTGGTTTTTAAACATGAGCTGACTTAAGGAACAGAACCAGTGGGAGCAGGAAAGTGTTCTCACAACTGAACACCTTCCTTGCATTCTTTCCCAGCATTCATGGGCAGAAAAAAAAAACCAACAAATAAACAAACAAACAAAATAATATAGGCAGACCAGAATAAAGTGCCACACCTGGCCATTATTAATTCCATAGTTAATCAATCTGGAAAAGCAACACAACATGATTAAAGCGGAAACTTGGGCAGAACTAACTTTTATTTCTTACTGTTGATCTTCCACTACTCTCTACATGTAGGCAATAATAAGCTGTCGTTTTCAGAATGTGTGGATGGACAAAAGTCAGAGCTGACATGTTTAACCTGGGAGGAGGAAAGGTGAGATTTATGGTGAATGGCAGGAGTCAGTTAAAAGCTAAACACTCGTCATTTTAAATTGAAAGAAATTTGCTATCTATTGAAACTCTGCTGAGCAAGTTTGACCCCACCTATGGAGAGCTTGAATTACAGGATATTTGTTACAGCGAACAGTAAAATACAGAGGAACACGAGTTAGGAATCAGACTGGGGAGTACATTGCTTTTCTTTCCCCAAGATGACAACATTTCTCCCAGTTCATATGGCAACCCAGCCAAGGAAGATTTAATTATGAATCAGGACTTGTCACTCACCCAGGATTGGTCTAATGCAGCAAGGAGCTGCTTGCTGTGGGAGCACAGTACATGCATTTACTTCCTTGCCCTCAGCCCACTGTATGCCCTATTTTGTGCCTAGCTGATGAGAGACTATGGGCATGGTTATACAAACAAATCAAAAATGGGACTAGCATCATCAAACATACTACAGCAGGGCACAGGCAGCAGGAGAAGAACAAGCTATGTGATTACTTCACATCAAGGTGAAAAAATAGATCCAGCTTGGGAAATTATTATATGAGAGTAAGCTAGGTCAGACCTAACAACTGTCTAATCCAATATCCTGCCTCTGAGGGCTTGAGTGGGTGTATAGGAAACATAACAAGAATAAAACAGTCCTCCTTGAGATATTTCTTGTCAGCTTCCAGCAATTCAGAGCATTATGGAGGGTTTAGAAAAAACATCATATTGGTGCTGATAAGCTTTACAAACCTGTGCTTGTTCTCCTTTCCCCAGTTTTTCTTCCTGCTCTGATACACATATGAATGGTACCTATTACAAAAGCAGGCCCTGATCTCTCTGTAAGGACTACAGAACACCCATCTCCATCTAGAAAAGAGGGGAAAAAAAAGTAAAGAACAACTTATATTTTGCTCTTAATTTGCAAAAACAGAGTGGTGATCAACAAACCCCTTCAGTATGTAATCCCTCCCCACATTTTCTGCTCCTGGAAAGGAACTAAAGACAAATTTTCTTTCACAACTTTTTTTTTTTTTAAATTTCCTGATGGAATTTGTCCCAGGATACTTAGAGAGCTGGCTGATGTCATTGTGAAATCTCTGAATTATTTTTCAACAGTCTTGGGAATGTGGAGATGTCCCAGTTGATTGGAAGCCAGCAAACGTTGCTCCAATTTTCAGGAAGGGCAAGAAGGATCCTGATAATTACAGGCCTGTCAGTCTCACTTCAGTGCCAGGTAAAAATTATGGAGCAAATTATGCTGGGAGTTATTGAAAAACATCTGAAGGACAACATGGTCATTGTCCACAGCCAACACAGGTTCATGAGGGGAGGTCCTTTTTAACTAACTTCATTTCCTTTTATGACAAGGTCACCCATCTAGTTGAACATAGAAACCAGTTTCTGTTATCTTTTTGGATTTCAGACAGCTTCTGATACTGCTTCTCACAGTATCCTTCTGGATAAAATGTTCAGCACACAGATAGACAAAAGCATAACGTGACAGGTGAGCAATTAGCAGATGGCTCCGACCCGAAAGGTTAGGTAAATGAGGTTACATCAGGCAGCCAGCCATTAGTGAGATTCCTCAGGGCTTCATATTAGGACCAGATTTCTTTAAATGACTTGCATGTAGGACCAGAAGACATTTTGAGCAAGTTTGCTGATGATACTAAGTTGAGAGGATCTAAATTGACCCAGTTTGGAGTGGAGAGGCCTCACAGAAAGATCTAGACAAATTAGGGAGCTGGGCAATCACCACTTGCATGACAAGAATAAATGCCAGATTCTGCACCTTGAAAGGGGCAACCCTGGCTATACATAAAGACTGGAGGATGAGACACTGGAGAGCAGCCCTGCTGAAAGGGATTTGGGGGTCTTGGTCAACATAAAGTTGGAAATGAGTCAACAGTGTGCTCAAGTAGCCAGGAAGGCCAATTGTATCCTGGAGTGCATCAAGTCATTGCTACACGGGCAAAGGAAGTTATTGTTCTGTTCTGCACTGCACAGGTATGGACTCACCTTGAATCCATCTGGATAATGCTTTCACATGGTCGGATTTCTGGGTAGTGCTGTGTGGAGCCAGGTATCGGACTCAGTGATCCTTTCAGGTCCCTCCCAACTTGCGATATTCTATGATTCTATTCTGTGATCATCCGTAGCAGAGTACAGATTCAGACAGTAAGCTGAAATGCAGGAGGTATAACTTAAGAGCTGCTATGTTTGCAAAAACTGGATAATTTGATGAGCCATTAAAGAGTGAAGACAGCACAGAAGACTAAAAGACCTATCACCTGCTTTTTAAATGCGAACTGAGTATGCTATTTTTTTTTTTTAAATCTTCTTACAAATAAGCCAGAATGTCATTTGAAGGCAAAGTTACTCTTAGAAAGTAATGGCAAGTAGAAGCCACAGATTTAGCATAAACTACTTGCTTTCAAATGTATTTGGATACCATTATCATTGCATGCAGCTGTTGGGTTGAACAGCTATAATTGAGGGGTAAATTTGGCCTGTTCTCTAAAATCAGGCTAAAATGATAGTTAGAGCCATATTAAGTGTGGATTTTTTTGTTTTGCTTTGTTTTTCTTCCCTAAAGCATCAAAACCATTAGTTTCCTAGCTTAAATCTCTCCCTGAAAATACACTTTAAAATCTGACACTAAACAGCCCAGCTCTAGTCCCAATGCAAAATACAGTACTACAGATGACACACTGGGAAAAATAAAACAAAATTAACATACCAATGTTTGTGGCTGGACCACTATACCATTACTGGCATTTTGCTTATGTAGTGATTCCATTGGTGTTTTGCATTACATGGCAAAACCATAGGTTCCCCTTCTAAGAAAAGAATAGCTTAATGTGCCAAATGGTACATCTGGAGAGAAGTACTGCCAGTCTGCAATGCCAAAAAAAAAAGAAAAAAAAAAAAAAAAAAAAAAAAAAAAAAAAAAAAAAAAAAAAAGAAAAAAAAAAAAAAGATGAAACTGATGCCTGCTGACTATGTTTCTAAATGATGATGTTCCTCACAAAATTCCTATTGAGAATCATATATTGGTAATGTATTGTCTAAAGGCTAGAAAGCATCTTTAATCCATTACTCTATGGCTTTTTGATTGCTGGTTTTTTTTAGCAAATCCTGTAGCTGCAGGGGAGATGAGTGTGGTTTTGGTGAGATAACATTAATTATTACTGCTTTGCTTTAGCTTTTTAATTAAAATATTATGTTGCCTTGCACTGTTGGTGACTCTCATCAGGCACAGAATTTGTTTGATCTGAGGAAAATGTAAAATGAAGTCTTGCTTTACTAGTGTGAATTTTGTGTTATATGGTACTTAAGGTTCAGCATATATATCAGAAAAAACAGAAGTAGAAAAGACTGACTAGATCCTATGTGGTTGATTATAATATACTTCTCAGAAGTACATTACGCTACTACTGTATGATGCACCTCTTCCAAGGCAGAGACTTCTGCTCATCTCTGGAATGTTACTGCATGAATCAGGCTGTTGCTGGCAGTGAGATTCCTGCAGGGGGGCCTCTATCCTCCCTGTCAGCTCTTACAAGGCTCTGTCTGCATCTCCAAATACAAAATACAATCCATCTCAGCAAAAGTAATGTACCATATGTTGTAGAAGATGCTAACACAATAAGGTACAAGAGTAACTCATGGTAGACTCAGAACATCACCAAACATCTGTCCCAGCAGACAAGTAAGGGATACAAAGGTTCCTTGGAGCAAAACTGTGCTGCTAAATCTGTGCCAAACCATCTGAGAACACAACTGTACAAATTTTTTGGTGGCTGCAGAAGCCAAAGCAACTCTCTGGTTTTGAGGTTTGTAACAGCTCCTGCATTACAAAAGGCAATCCAAAGAATATGTATGATTTGTTTCCAGTAAAGGTGAGTGACTTTCCAACTGAATGCCTCCCTGATTTAATGGTTCTAGGCGTGTTTTCTAGAGTTTTTGGAAAGAGATCTATGCTATAGATCTCTAAATAAACGTTCCCAAAAATGTTGCTGTAAAGTAATCTGTAACCAGTCTGAAACAGTCTGTGGGCCATATCAGATACTCACTGAAGAAACGATCTCTCAAAGATTATTTTACCTCATAAAACTTCAGACAGCAAGCTGAGATGGCTGAGACAGACTCCTTAATCCAGAAACATGAATGGTCCAGGGATTACAGGTCAGTGCGTGTGACAATATAGACAGCTGGCATATTTAAAAATCTGTAAAACATGATGGGTCACTGTTACTAGCTTGCATTGCTGGGTTATGACTGTAAGGGGGAGGTAAATGTACATTTCAGGGTTACATCACTTGGAGGCTACCATTATTCTGGGAAATTTCTTATCAGTTAGAACTAAGATATCAATAGAGCCAGTTTGGTCAAGCTACTGACTATGAACGTTACATATGTTTCCGCACCAATTGCTTCACTACCAGTTCATTTGAATGTAATTGTGCTACAGATGTCCCTGCATTTCTGCTGGATAGATACACTAGTTAAGTCTTGTGCTAGATAATTACCAATTCCCATATTTATTACTAATTATTTAAAATTAGAATGAACCCATTGCTGACCTTTTCAAGTCTCCATAATCATCCTACCTACAAGGACGTGTAGCCAATCAAACAGGAAGCTTCCCCATTTCATTAAATGAATAGTGAGGATTTCTTTGAAATTCACTTGTTCTCCCTCTATCTGGAAGCACCTCAAAACAAACATACTATGCATATTCAAAGAGAGACAAGGTTGGAAAATAAAGTCTAGTTTGGGAAATGGGTGCTAGTTACTCACCTGTCCTCAAAATATAGTGAATTTTTTCCATTTTAGACATCGGATTTAGTCATTTTTAGGATCACTCCTTAGTTCATTTCTGAAGGAACACATTAGAAAATTGATCTTATCTAAACTATTTCTCTTCTTTGACAGAATATTGATGGAATTTGAACAAAGAATTCACAGTGTATTTCTACATGTGGATGACATTGTGCCTGCATTCAGACGGACACAATCTACTGAACACTTTGAAAAGCTTTGGAAGACTGATATGTACAGAGCCTAATGATATCTATTTTGTATGTTTCTGTGCTTCATTTTATTGAACAATGAGGAAAAAGAACGTAATAGCAAAAGAACGAAGTTCACAGTGAGAATAGATGTGGCGTGGTTTTATCCCATGATAATGTAACAGTTCCTTAATATTTAACTTTTATAATAACAGCTAAATTAGATACATGCTTTCAGAGACAAACTGTTCCAGGCCTTGTTATTTCACAGATGGTGGATGTAGAGATTAAGTGACCGGCTGAAAGTAACACGGGAAGTCTGTGGCAAAGTCATAAACTGATCCAAGGACTCCTGATTCCTATCCAGTGACTGAACCACAAGATTACCACTTCTTTCAACACTGTATTGTCATTTTTTACCTGTATATACTGTTGGACATGCTCTGTTAAAAGAGCTCTCAATGCAATTAAAAAGCACCATTTCTTATCTCCTGTAATCCCCATGGATGGCCTCAAAAGCCCTGACCCCTCCCAAACCTGGATGGAGGTCCACGAGCCCCTTACACCATTGTTTGTAGATACACAGCACTGTCAGCCCATTTCTTGCCTGTTCTAACAGTCTGCCTCACAATCCATTTGCTAAACCTGCAAATTTGTGTATTTGAAAAGCTCCCCAATGCAATTTGTACAGGACTGCAAAGCACACACCAGAAATAAAATTCAGAAATTTCCTATACCTCTCATGAGCTATCTACCTCGGTTCCAACATAGAGTACCTCAGGTTTTTGCTAGAAGAAAACAGAATGCAGAGGTTCAGAAACCACAAAATCCAGCTTCTGCAAATCTGCTAGAAATTCTGACTGAAAATATTAAATATGAAAAATGCTTGTATAGAGTAATAAATTAATACAGAAGGCTACAGTAAATATAAAATTATTTTAAAATGGCTATTATTTCACTTAAAAAAATTCCACAATATTTATAAACATACACACATGCGTTTATTGTGCTATAAAACCAGTTCATTTTCAATTAGCCAGATTCCATAATGTATGGTAGATCAAAACTGAAAAAGTGTATCCTTTCAGTGAATGCCAGGCAAGTTATGATTAAGATAGATTTTGGAATGGACTTTCCTGAGCAGCTATGGAAAAATCACATACTGATTGTTTTAGTTGTTCTCCCTTTCCCAAGCATAAAAACATGCTTTTATTAAACATGGGTCAGAAAGGAAGTGGCAGAAGGAATGGCTCTTAATACTGTCCTGTCCAACATAACTTCCCAGCTCTCAGCATATTCTGGTGTGTGAAGATAACCCATGTCAAGTGTACCTTCATTAAACTTCTTGAATTACTTGAAATACCTGTTAGCTATTTTTGAGCAACAAAATCAAAAGTTGGTGGTAACAGATATACAAAAATGCCATTTCCTCACTTAGTTCAAGAGTAGGAACTAGCAAGTCCTACCTGAATTTGTACTTGGATGCCATCTGCATCAACAGGAAGATGTAATTCAGACTAATAATTTTCAGTTGCCTTCTGCACTTTGACCAGTTCTCACAGATAAGTGAGGAAGTTCTGCAATGACAATGACAGCTCTTAAGGCAAGAGGATTATCATTAAAGAGAATTAGCTGAGAGTGGTCTCTTGTCAACATTTCAATCATGTCTTTCACTATCATGGCATTTGTCACATATTCTTTATATACACATAGAAATGCCAAGAAAACATTAAGTACGAACTATTAAGTTAGTCTAAGAGTTCCCATTATGAATAAACAGAGTACCTTACTTGTGCTACTCATTAATTTAGTTGTGCAAGACAAAAACAGGACCGTGCTCATACAGACAGCCATGAAGTGGAAACAAACAGGTCTGGTATGGAGAATCATGCTGTAAATTTGATCAGAAATCTCTGGAAGGCACTCTGTCATTGGTACATTATTCTACCTCATATCTGACAATTTACTGAGAGTTGACTTATGTGGCAATTTATTATTACCCTTGGGTATGCTGGGCAATCCATGCACACAGAAGCCAGTGTGCAGCAGTGTCCAAAACAGTACACTCCAAAATTCCAGAACCTCGTGTTCTCTAGCAGTGATAAAACAGGAAGGAATAAGATGCAGAGTATTTCTATGAGGGTCCAAGAAGGCATACATACATTCAGACAGATTTGCAATTCCCCCATTGGCACTATTACCTCAACAATAAGCCAGGATTTATTTTTTATTGTTTATTTTAACAGAGTGATAGGAGATACTTGCACAGAAGCAAATGAAACAGGAAGTATCTGTTTGGCGTTCAGGTCCTGGTAATTGCTAATGTTGGGGGTTGGAAGTTTAGTCTACAATTTGTCTTAAGAGCGGAGAGAAAAGGGATAATAAAAGGAATATGAGGAGATTTGTGACTGTTGCGGAAGAGCTTTTGGGGTCTGGCATTTGGAGACTGGTCAGTGTATGGGGCACACAAGGAGAAGTAGCTTCCACACAATCCTCCTCCCATCTCTAACACATTTTTCACAACAACAGATTGTCCTTGGCATGACTCACGTTTCCAACTTGAAAAAATCCTCCACTATTCTCCCCTTGATCCCTCAGAAGGCATTCGTTTAGTACTTTAAAAATATCAGGTCACACTATCTCAGCTGCATTCTAAACAAAGACAAACAAAACAACCCAGAACAGTTTTTTGTGTGTGGAACAAGAACAAAACACTTCAAACCCAAAGAAGTTTCCAATAAGTCACTCATTGAAATTCAGGAAGAAAAAACCCCAAAGGGTAAAAATACCCCCACGTATCCAAGTTCTCTGAGGCCATTTCTTTCCCTCATCTGTGTTCCATCATCTTCTTCCTTATCCAAAAAAGCTGTGGTGTCCGTGGGAGTATGAAAAAACATTGGTGTGACCACCAAAATGAACTCTCTGTCTGGCAGCACAAAGCCACGCGTTATCCTGTCTCCAGGAACTCAGCCTTGCTTCAACAATCATAAATATTGTCTGATGAGAAAGCAAAAGGTAATCATTCATCCAAGCTGAATAATACTTTAAAACCTTGAAAAACACACTGGGATGTATGCTCTGTCATCAGGCAGAAAGTAAGTGCCATGGAAAGCAACTTGTGATTGGCCTTATGTGAGGATTACAGCCTGAGGGACAGTCAGCACTATCCATCTCTGACATGGGGTTATCTAGGCTGGAAAGAGCACTGGGTTTTGCCCTTTCAAAGGCCAGAATCAACCCTGTGGTCATTAAGTTTATCTGAGGGCAGTATGAATCTTTCAAACTTTCCTGACTCCCTCACATGGTGTCATATTTCCCACTTATTTTTCTTGTCAGCTCCATCCCATCTTGAATATTTATCAGACGCCAATCTTCACATTACATAGCCATCACTAGGCATAATTCCTCATAATTCCAGAAATTAAAATACTGTATTAGCAAGAATGATAAGCCTTGACTACATCACTAAACGTGGTCACTTGAACACTGAAGAAAGCACCTAAGCACAGGCTGAATAATGATAGTTAGACCATGCTATTAAAATGTACCCAGAAAGCAAGGTCACTCTTACAGATACACGCCGCCTTCAAAAGTTTACAAGATTTTACAAAACATTTACATACATGTTTTTTAAAGAGAAAGAGAGAAAAAAAACTCATTACAATTTTGATACATAAACACTCTGCTTGTGTAAGCAGATCCACATGATCTGTAATGTACGTCATAGTCTTACAAAAATTATTCTTGAGAAGATTATCTTTACAACTTGCTTTCATTTAGACAGGGAAATAAAAGAGATCTAAATGTAAATCGCTCTCCTCTCTTGGCCTCTATTTCCATATCCCAGCAAAGAAGTTAATAATATATTTGCAGCGAATAAATAGTAACCTTATGCTTACCCATATGCATTCTCCTTTTATGTTAATCTTTTACATTAAATGTGATGTTGGCACTCAAGGTAGAAACAGGTAATAAAACTGACCTGGTTATTAGTCAGTGTAGTTTCAGAACTACATTCGCTTTTCTTCCTTGGAGAATGTAACTGATTATTGACACAATGGAGGCCAAGCATGCATTTATGGTGCATGATATCATTGTGTGTCTAATAGAGGGAGTTCACTTATTTCACAGATGACTGCCACAAGAGAATGTAATTGCTCAATAATGTGTCAATATACCCACGGGAAGGATTTAAGTCATCTGAGACCTGTATTGGTACCTTGCCAGGGTCCCCAGCAGTACATCAAATTTGCACAAAATGGAGGAACTGTGGCCATTTTCCACAGTAAAGATAAACAGAACAAGCGAGGAAGTCAGGAAGCGCAAGAAAGGCATTCAAAATCAAGAAGTTGGTTAGACTTTCTGTTGTCACGAAGAACTTAAGGGCTTAATGCTAAAAAGAAAAAAAAAAAAAAATCTACTTCTTAAGTTTCTGATTTAAAAAACAAAGAAAAAGAAAGATTTAAAACAAAGTTTTGGGGTTTTTTTTTGTAGAGGACGCAGATGCTGCGTATATTGCAAGGTAGCCTTAAGCTCTTAGAAAATGTAAATGTCTCCTCATGCAAACTGATTATGACGTGCTGCTTTAAGGAAAAAAAAAAAAAGAAAAAAATATTTATCAGAAATCTGAATACAACTAGAACAAAGAAAAAAATGTTACCCAGATGCAAATAAAAGCTCTAAGAGTAACACATTTTTAAGAGGAGAAGTACAGAGGATGTTCTGCATCAGCGAAAAATTATCTCGGTAACAAAGGCATAAAACCAGATAATGCACTTGACTGAAAAACTATTTATTGGAAACAAAATATTTAAAACACCTACACTTTGTTATTTTTTTATGTATCAAGTTAAAGTGAAACATCTGATTAAACCTCAGTGAGAAAAAAACAAATTAAAAAAAAAAACCCAAACAATAAAACAAAGCAAAAAAGACAAAGCAGAGTTCCAAGCTCACTGAATATTGCAAACCAAGCAGTGTAATGCAAAATCAACTCAATAAACAGAAATATTTTCTACTACTCAAGAACACAAATCGTCATATGGTGAGGATCAGCTTACCGGATACCAACGGAAGGCTAATCAAACAATTGAAGTTCAAGTACATTCACCCAATATTTTGTATATTAAGTTCTTGATTAGAATTTAATCTTTGGACACGTTGAGAAGCATTTCAAGCCAATGGAAATTGCAGCTCTCTTCACTGAGACCCATAATAACATACAGAAACCCTGAGGTTGTAACAAAGAATGATCCAGACAACCCTCACTGGCCAGGGAAAACCTGGAATTTAAAGCTTCCCTCAGTTTCTCACTGGAAATTTATTCCTACATTTTCAAAATATGGTATGGGAAGTTTTCTTCCCACCATTCTATAATGACAACGGTCAGAAGAACTAGCTCATTCTCAGCATAAAGTGGTTCAAACCTCAGCCCCCATGTCAAATGATCTGATTTGATGAGATGCATCGCAATAGGGCCTAAACGTAACCTATTGCACTAAAATAAAATAACATCTTATGCGACTTCAGCTTATTTCAGGTTAGTTTTTCCAATGGGTCCTTTCCCTACAGCCCATAGTCTATCCTCTCCCCCTCTTTTCCTGATCTGATTTTTTCCATTTTCAGATACGATTTAGAAATCTGCCCAATGGCAGGTGGGTGGAGGTACTTCACATACTATGTTTTGTTGGTAGTGTAGCAGTTATATGTGCCCAATTCTTTTAGTTTCCCACAGGCATTTCCAGGGTGGTGTAAACAGACAGATATGGGGTCTTTTCTGCTGTAGATCACACCATAGAGAGATATCAAAGGAAAAATAAGAACCTATGTATAATGTACTAGTGGTAGTGTTTGAAGTTCAGAACTTTAAAAACATGAATGCATTGTTTCAACTGCTGGGTATGGACACTTAGGCCACTGGATAGCTTCTGAAATCAAAACATCACTGAGAATTTTTCCAAGTATTTGAAAGGCCATACAAATGAAGTGAACATAGGCTCAAGCACCAGCGTGTCAAACCTACTTGCATCTTCACAGCCCTGCTGTATTCTCAAATGCAAAAACTGGTCTTGCCTTCTCCTAGGTTTGGTTTTACTTTAGTGGGGCACCTAAACATCCATGATCTCTGTACTGTTGGCAGAGTAAAGGGGAAGGCTTCAAGGGTACGTATGACAAGACAGACATTCTGTAGGTATAGACTATCAAAGCTCTGTTATCTCTGGCTAGCCCCTATTAGCCAAGAAATTTTGCTCCTCCTTCTCTTCTTCATTTTTACTAGTACATTATACATAAATCATTTTTGCCGTGTGATGTTTGTCTGCCATAATGGCATTTCATCCCTTGAGATCAACAAGCAGCACATGATTAAAATCATGTTGACTCAACAGTCACTCTTACTCTGGAATTGCCAGCTAATGCTTTTTTCATTGTTGATTTTTTCAGGAGAACTTATGTTAGGAATTATATTAGTACTTATATTTGTGTCATTCCATTTTACAACATGTCAGGTTACAGAAGAGCTTTTATTCATGGCTGGACAAAGATTTTTTTAAGTAGAAGGAGAAAAGAAACTTGCTTTTAATAGCACTGTACTGATACCTTGTGCTCACAATGCTCAGTTCCTAACCTTTATTTGGAAATGCCTTGAATAAGAATTTCATGTGAGCAGGAAGAAACTGGGGATTGTCACACCCCTGGGCTTTCGTTTGTTACAAGGCCTGCTTCCTCCTTTGGAGAGTATAAGCACGAGGGGGTGTTTACATGGGTGGACAGTGATAGGACAAGGGGGAATTGCTTTAAACTGAGACAGAGGAGGTTAGATATTAGGAGAAAGTTTTTCACTCAGAGGTTGGTGACACACTGGAACAGGTTGCCCAAGGAGGCTGTGGATGCCCCATCCCTGGAGGCATTCAAGGCCAGGCTGGATGTGGCTCTGGGCAGCCTGGTCTGGTGGTTGGCGACCCTGCACATAGCAGGGGGTTGAAACTAGATGATCATTGTGGTCCTTTTCAACCGAGGCCATTCTATTATTCTGTGATTCCTGTCACTCTTGTGACAACAAGAAAGACAAATGTTGCCACTACTTTGGTTCTTTCCATCTCCTTCCTTCACAAGATGAGAAAAAAACTTCCTCCATAAAAATGTAATTATTTAGAAGACTCCACCTCCTCCTGCCTCTAGTGTTTCTTCTATAAACAGTCAGTCAAAGAGACATTTTTGGTGCAGTACTTTGCATAGCTCTCTTCTCTGCTTAAACTCTGAAGATGGAATGCAGTCACAGTCAGCTCCTGAGAGACAGCAACAATTTTTTCTTTATCTTGACTGCTTTAAGATACCAGCCAATTCAGGATTCTTCAAACAGACCCTTCCAATCAGCTCAAGAGTTAACTTCCCAGGCTTTGCAAAAACAAGAAGGAAAAGAAAGCCCTAAGCTGGGCTTTTCAGAAAGAATTGCCTACAGCTATTTCCATGTATCTCTATGATCTTGCAAATGGATTACCACAGGTAGAATTATGTGTCAACGCAAATGATTTTTACCAAAAAGGGGAATTGTCTACGGGCCTTGGGATTCATATATATGTGTATCAGGGTATATGTGGCAGCTGTATTCTCACACTCCCAAAACACAGTATATTCACTGCATTACTTTTCCCAGTTGTGCATTTTCTAAAATGCTGGAATTACCCACATTATCCTCATACCTTCAGTACAGACATATTATTTATTTATATATTTATGTATTTATTTATTAGCTTCAGAAAAGAATGAAAAGATGTAAAAATGTTTCTGAAAGAGATGACTATAAATGATGGGGATTTTGCAAGTGATGGCTACTAGTGGTGTAATAGCTGCTGCAAAACTGAATAAAATGCCAAGAGTTCTAACTGCGGTAGATTTAGCTCAGATGTTAGGAACTATCTGACTGATAAACAGTCCTGTCACCAGGTATAGAGATGCTGATGAATGCAATAAATTGCAGAGGGAGAGAAAATAAAAGTAGACAGACTGATACTGTGTGAGTAGGAAAATGTTAGTATCTCCAATGGGACAAAATGCACATGCAATTCAGACAGCATTGAACCAAGCTCCTGCTGCACAACTCCAGAAGAAGGGTGCCTTGGCTCTGTTTCACAGGGACCACCTCTAACAGCTGAAGGCAGTTCAGTGGCTAATTTAGTCCTTCGCCTCGCTTACCGATACTGCCAACAGGGCTGCTAATTAGTACTAGCTGTGATTGTGGTTTCTGTGATGTGGACAGATGCTTGCGAAAAGCTGGATGGAGACCACCAACTCACTTCAGACAGGCCACTAAACAGCTATCTGAGGGTAACCACTGGGTCTCTAGCAACTTTGGTTAGGTTCAAACTAGTGACTTCAAGGTGAAAAGGCTCCATATTCAATTACCAGTCCCCTGAGTCATCCCATCCACCCTCTATAGTTATTCCAAAGAGCTTTGGTAAGCAATATCTGAGGACATTACATGTGTTCAAAATGCTAAAAATATAGATCTGAGAGCGCAAGGGAAAGATCAGATCACCGAAAATTTTCTGTTCTTTTGATTAAGAGAAAAAAAAAAAAAAAAAAAAAAGAAGAAAAAAGAAATCATGATCCTAACACCTTAGGAAACAGTTTCTATTTTTTCCCTTTTTTTTTGTTCTTTAATAAATGGAAGTTTTTTGTCATTGTTGTTGTTTGTTTGTTTGTTTATTTTTCTCTTTTGCTGTCCCAATTAATTTTGTGCAAATATTAGAATACTAAAGAGAGTGTGTTCTTGGAAAAAATCTACATTTCTTTTACCTTTCTATTTTCTAAATAGACAAATGTGTAGTAGAAAGAATGGTGGGGGTGTGAGAAAGCTTTCAAGAGCAAAACATGATTAAAACATTAAAACATGGATTTAAAAAAGCCAAGCACTAAAATGACAATTCCCATGGATTCTGCCCAGGGCTTCTTAAACGTACAGATTTGTTTTAAGAGTGAAACTGCCCTCTGGAACCCTGGGATATGGTATTTTCAAAGCAACTCATGAGTTCCAGCAATCTATTTTTTTGTCACCTATCCTGGGATCTGACAACTCTCACCAGGAGCTCAGTTAAACAAGCCTCCAGTTTTTAAACAAAGTGGATTTTAATTGAGAAGCACCTGTGGCGAGAGGCTACTGGCATTATTTAAAAGCAAAAAATCACAGAGGGGGAGGCGCGGGAATGAGCAGGAAAGGGTGGGGGGGTCCAAGCATACGTCATACCTGCAGCACAGTACCACTCCTTTCATAAAACTCCCTTGAAGAAATGTGTAGGATTTGACTGCACCCCATGAAGAGTGTTTTTCCCAACAAGCTGTTCCCAGGGTGTTGAAAAGCTATCATTCATAAAAAATTATTGAGGGGGAAGGAGGTAGCAAAGGGGAGTTCAGAAGGCCAGGGATGCCAGTGGAAACCACAGAATGAGACCCTCTGTAGAGCATGCACCTGTTTATGGCGACCATAATAGCTTAACTAGAAAGCTTAAAGTTCTAAATTGTGGGGGGTGGGAAAAGGGGAGAAAGAGGGAAAACATAATGAAAGCTTGTTCTAATATCAAAATACACTTTAACCCATGGAATGCAGGCTCATAGTGGATGTTGCAATTTAGAAGAAAGCATTGACAATGGAAAATATACTGCAGACATATCTTGGTATCATCAGAGACATATAGGCTCAGGCTAGGGATTAGAAGAAGAACCAATTTATGAAGCATGGAGTAAAGAAATTGTTCATCAAATAATATTTATCATTGGCCAAGACAGCTGTTGAAAATACAGAGTGGGTGTCAAGGTCTGTCTAAATGCAGTAATGAATGTCTCCTACAACAAGGATTTAACAAGGAAAGTAGAAGAGAGTGAAGCATGAGCCATCCTGCAAAGACTGCATGATACACAAATGTTTAGAATGACAACAAATGTGCTGTAGTTTTAATGACAGTATTAGTGACATTCCTTGGTGATTTGTAATTGTGTTATGAATGCAATTTGTCCTTAGAAAGTGATAAAAATGTATTTGAGCTCTTTTGTCCAACTGAGAAGAAAGAATATGAAGACTGAGACTCCTCGCAGGTATTAGTAACATTGCTGGTTTCCAAGCAGGTAGGTATTTTCATCCATAATTCTCCTATAGGTTTTTTTTTTGACATTTTTGCTAAGAATTCTCAAAAGTTCTTGAGAAAACAAATCTTGAAGTGAATTGAGGGAAAGCACAGGCAGAATGGACATAAGCTCTACTTAATGTTTTTCATTAGGCTTTTATCTTCTAAGGCTGGATGGTAGCATTTGATGCAAAGAGCATAGCCTACATACAGATGCACTCATATAGATGTATGTAGATATATATGTACACACCTATATATATATGTGCATATCTATATACACATAGACATACACAGCTTAGGCTGTTTAGGTATTAGAAACACAGAATGTATTAGATTGGAAGTGACCTAAAGATCATCTAGTTCCAACTCCCCTGCTATGGGCAGGGTTGCCAACCTCTAGATCAGTCTGCCCAGGATCCTATCCAATCTGGCTTTAAATGTGTCCAGAGATGGGGCATCCACAACCTCCGTGGGCAACCTGTTCCCACACTGCACCACCTTCTGAGTAAAAAATTTATTTCAAACATCTAACCTAGATCTCCCCTCTTTTAGTTTAAAGCAATTCCCCCTTGTCCTATTACTTATCAGACCATGTAAGAAGTTGATCCTTCTCCTGCTTATAAGCTCCCTTCAAGCACTGGAAGGTTACAGTGAGGTCCCCTAGAGCCTTCTGCAAGCTAAACAAGCCAAATTCTCTCAGCCTATTTTCACAGACGTTCTCCAGCCCTTTGATCATCTTAGTGGCCCTCCTTTGGACCCTCTCCAACAGCTCCACATTCTTGCACTGGGAACCCCCAGGCCCTGACACAGATGGGGCCTCACAAGCACAGAGTAGAGGGGGGCAATCACCTCCCTTTCCCTGCTGGCCACCCTTTTTGGTGCAGCCCAGGATACTGCTGGCATTCTGGCTTGGGGATGAGTGGCTGGATGATTGTGAAGAAGAAAGGGACCTGGGGGTGTTGGTTGATGCTCGGCTGAACATGAGCTGACAGTGTGCCCAGGTGGCCAAGAGGGCCAACAACATCCTGGCCTGCATTAGAAATAATGTGGCCAGCAGGAGCAGGGAGGTGATCACCCCCCTGTATTCAGCACTGGTGAGGCCGCACCTCGATTATTGTGTTCAGTTTTGGGCTTCTCACTACAGGAAAGATGTTGAAGCCCTGGAGTGTGTCCAGAGAAGGGCAGCGAAACTGATGAGGGGTCTGGAGCACAAGTCTTGTGAGGAGCTGCTGAGGGAGCTGGGATTGTTCAGTCTGGAGAAGAGGAGGCTCAGGGGAGATCTACAACTTCCTGAAGGGAGGTTGTGGTGAAGAAGGGTTTTGGCTTCTTCTCCCAGACAATGAACAGGACCTGGGAAATGGCCGCAAGTTGTATCAGAGGAGGTTTAGGTTAGACATGAGGAAAACCTTTTTCCCTCAGAGAGTGGTCAGGCCTCACTGGAATGGCCTGCCCAGAGAGGTCATGGAGTCGCTGTCCCTGACAGTGTTCAAGAGGTGTCTCGATGAGGAGTTACGAGATATGGTTTAGTGCCAGTGGTAGCAATGGTAATGAGAAGATGGTTGGACTAGATGATCTTACAGGTCATTTCCAACCTTGTGATTCTATGATTACTCTGGCTTACATCCAGCTTTTTGTCCATCAGGATCCCCAAGTCCTTCTCCATAAGGTTGCTCTCAATAAGTTCTCCCAGTCTGTTTTCATATTTGAAATTGCCTTGACCCATGTGCAACACCTTGCAGTTGGCCTTGTTAAACCTCATTAGGTTCATGTGGGACCACTTTTCAAGTGTGTCTATCTCCTTCTGGATGATGTCCTTCCTTTCTATTGTGTCAACTGCACCACTCAGCTTGGTGTCATCAGCAAACTTGCTGAAGGTACACTCAATCCCACTGTCTATGTCACCGTTAAAGATGTTGAAGAGCTCCAGTCCCAAGATGACCCCTGGGAGACACCACTTGTGACCAGCCTCCAGCTGGACATAGAGCCATTGACAATGACACTCTAGCTACGACCATCCAATCAATCCTTTATCCACCAAATAGTTCAGCCTTTGAATCCATATTTCACCAATTCAGAGGTAAGAATGTAGTGCAGGACCATGTCAGAAGCTTTGCACAATTCCAGGCAGACAACATCAGTTGCCCCTCCTTGGTCCACTGATACTGTCACTCCGTCATGAAAGGCCACCAAATTAGCCAGATACTGTCTGCCCTTGGTAAAGCTGTGCTGGCTGTTTTGGATCACCTCCACATCTTGCATGTGTAAGCTGCCTTAACACAGCTTCCAGGAGGCTCTGTCCCATGATCTTCTCAAGCACAGAGGTGAGGCTCACTGGCCTGTATTCCCTGGGTTTCCCTTTCCCACCTTCTTGAATAAGGGAGTAATGTTTCCTTTTTTCCAGTCACTGGGAACTTTGCCTGACAGCCAAGATATTTCAAATATGATGGAGAGCAGCTTGGCAACCACATCAGCCAGTTCCTTTAGAGCCCTGGGATACGTATCATCTAGTCCTATAGATCCCGTAGACTTGTACACATTCAGTCTTATAAGATGGTCTCAGACTTGCTCCACTCTTACACTGGGAAGAATTTTGCTCTCCGTTTTGGAAGTTCAGGGACATAAGAGGCGTGGAAAGCCTGACTGACTGTGAAAACCAAAGCACAGGACTTGTTAAGTACCTCAGTCTCCACCATATCATTTATCAGAGGAGATACACAAAGAAGGATGCCTTTTTGTATTCCAAATTTCTGAAACGGCTGGAGTCTGGTAAGAAATGGAGGCATATTACTTTCACAATTGCCATTTGATTGCCATTTGCCTACAAGCAACTGGAAATGGATCTCAATATGGAAAGCATTATTTAATCCTAAACAGGGACACTGCTAACAGGTCTGCATGTAAACAACAACTACCTAAATATCTCCCACATATAAAAGAACAAGAAACATTTGTCTTCAGTCATGTCTTTAGCCTGCTGTGACTTCAACATACCCAGGAGCAGCTCTTCAGGAAATGAAGTGGCAATCCACCTGGCGAACAACCCGGCGCTTCGAATATCTCCGCATACGAATAGCTGGGAAGGAACGGCATCAGCACCTTGGACAGCGCCGCTGGGCCTCCAAGTGGGAGGAGGCCAGCTTCGAAGGCTGCGGCGCCCGGCCGCCCTTTGCCGAGCTCAGCGCACTTTTCCCTACGGACACCCCCTCACTGACAGAGGCCAGAACGGTGGCATAAGGTGGAGACCTTAGCGATTTTAGGGAGGAAGTGAAAACTGAAAGAAAGAAAAAAGGGTTGCTTCTGCTTACCTCTCAATTTCTTCCTCTCTAGCATTTAATATGAAGAAGCAAAGCCTCTGATAATACTGTAAGACAGCAAGTTCTAAGACAACATGAGACAATGATGCAGGTGTGGCTAGGTATAAAGAAAGGTTTCAGTCGTTTTAGGTGCCACCGGACATTTGCATTGCTTTTATTTGTAAATAAAGGGGAGATTTTAAATCTCCCTACCCAAACACTCGCACCAAGTTAAAAACATAAAATCAACTACTAAATAAAGATGGCGACAATGGCATTAAGTGCCAGGGATTTTATTTTTTGTTGGTTACAGTTACAAAAAATGCATTTTTACAAATACTTAAGGCAAAAGAAATATAAGTCATTAGATGAAGCAGTAAAAATTCAGAATTCTACAAACATTTAAAATTGTTTCTCACAAGAAGTAAAAAGAGGCTTTTAAAATTCTACTCATTATATAAAAACTAGACCTTAAAAAAAGATCTGATCACTATTGTTTGAAAACACTCAAAAGCAATAAGATGGTCACAAGACTTGATCTGACTATTCTGCCTCTTTACAAACTCAATAAAGCTTGCTTTTTATGACTGATTGCTGTGCTGTATTAATCCCCTGCCATATAAAACAAGCCTATTGGAGTCTAGGACTCCACTGGGGGAGTACAGGGAAGCTGTTGTGTTCTGAGAATTAATCCATCTAGGAAAATCAAAAGCCAACCACTCACAATACAGTAATCAGCGTGTTCTCCACCGTGAAAGCCCTACATTTCCCATTTAGAAAACACAACCATTACTCCATTATGCACTGAAACACACAAAACGCTTTCACTAATTTGTGTTTGTTATTATTTGCTTTATATTTACAGGTTTGTGCACATGATGAGTACACAACGATTAAGTTTTTTTTTTTTAAAAAAAAGGAAGAAAAAAAAAAGCTTCCTATTCCCTATTGCTTAGAAGGAAAAAGGGACTCCCACTGTTTTTTCCACTACTGAAGGTCTTTCTGGATTTGCTTTGTGGATAGGATTTTAACTCTTTGTTACCCTAAATAAAAGAAAGTTATCTGCATTTTTTTCTCCTCAAATATGAAGTTTATTTTCTGTTCACAATAAGTACTTTTTTTCTCACTTCGTTAACTATCTGACATGAGTTTCCTAACTAGCATAGCTAAAGTGTTTGAGGTTTTATAGTTCCTCAGTTAAAAACCTTGTCACTTAATTTCTAGGTGCTACTATAGTTGATGCTTCTTTGTTAATAAAAGCTTTGTCTTTCCTTTTCAAGTCAAAAGATGTTGCCTTCTAAATAAAAAGTGAGGTTTTTTAGAGTCTTTTGTTTGCTTGTTTGTTTGTTTTTGTCACTTAGGTACTAGAACTATGAATTTTCAGATAATGCTATGAAGATTGCCAGCTCTAAATCGGACGTGCTGCAGTAATTTAACTGTGAAATGAATTCTGGCCCAAGTACAAGAATTGAAGCTTAGGAAAATCATTAAGAGACCATAATCTGATAACACACCTTCTCAGGAAGAACCAAAACCATAAGCTCTTCCACTCAGGTAGCAAATGGCATTTATCTGTATAAAAAATTACGCACTGGATTTTAAACACAACCATTTTTAATATTCTCTGAAATGTTCCTGTCAAATTATTATTTTTTTAAAAAGATTTTTTGCTAAAACACTGTTTTTCTCCATTTTTTAGTTAACTTGTCACTAAAAGAAAAACAAACAAACAAACAAGTACAGTCTTTTTTCCTAGCCATTATCCCTTTACTTATATCCTTTACTTAATAAACACATGAAGACCTTGCAATTTTGTATCATGGCCTTGAAAACCAAAATGTGACTAAAATCTAACTAGATCAAGTTCATAGTTCCATCCATTCAGAATGAATGACATTGAAGTCTTACAGTAAAACTGAGAAGATCTTAGTAACCTGGCTAAACTCCTTATCAGTTTTAAGCAGCAAAATAAATTTCCCAGAGTTCAAAGTACTTTGTACTTTTTTTTTCTTTCCATTTTTAAGTACAAAACTGGATTTGAGAAGTGAAGCTGATGCATGTGGCACAAAGTCTGTTACAAGCAGTTTCAGGACATAACCTTACCTTTCCAGTTGAGAATGGATTCAATTACAAAAACATAAACAATTTAACTTTTCTGGGACCTTTCCGTTCGGACTGAAGATAAGCAAATGAAAGCAGCGATACATAAGAGCTAGTAACATTAAGTTGTAATTCTTATTTGGTTGATACGTGGAGGACTACATTTCTTCAATACCAGGGCAAGGTATGGCAAACACAGTGTTAACCTTAACTACCCCCCCTAACCCACTCCCACCCCACCCCCACCAATCCTCCCCTTTCTCAGCCCCCCTTCTCAAGCCCCATCTCATTCATGCCACATTCCACAGTGGCAGGGTCCAACAACAATATAGGAGGGTACCCAAAATGAAGAGGCAGGGCCCTCCATTCTTCTGCCTCTCTTGAATTAATTAACTGGAAATGAGTTTTGTCAATGTTTTGGAAAGGCAGAGGGGTGAAAAGAATCTGCTAGAATTAATCACAGTGAGAAACTACCTCTTCAGCAGTCTGCCAGAGTTCAGAAAACCCATGAGAAGTGCAAAATAAAAGGAAAGTGGGCTGACTTACCATCCAAAGGAACAAATAAAATTCAAACAAACACCAAAGTCTCCAAAACAGAGACATGCCCCAGTGCAAAGGAATGTAGCATCTGTTGCCACAACAGCTTCAGCTTTGTTTTTAATATACTTGTCACAAAGAGTGAAAGGTATCAAGGCAGAAAACACAATTTATTAACAATTTAATATGCTGAAGGCATGTTTTGTTTAATTCACTAAATATTTACGTACATTCAACATTCCACTGATCTTTATGTAAGGACAGTTATTTAAGCATAATGAGAGAAAACAAAAAACTTTCACTGTTTTGCCCTGGTTCAGCACAGATCTTGTAAAATATAGAGGGCAAATTGCAAAGTAGTTATTTTAGTTGTGTTTTTTTAATGATAGTTGCCCTCAGGCTTAGCAAAGGAAATTCTAACTCAATAGGTCATCTTTGCACTAATGAAACAGGAAAGTAATGACATTTCAACTGTGTGAAAAAGAAGGATTTTTCTCCATAAATTCATCTACCCTACATATATAGAAAAAGCAGACATATCTCTTTGTTTACAACAGGAAGGGAGAACAATTGTATGGCAGTTTCTCCAAGAATGAACAGAACACATTCAGCCAACTGGAACTAAAATTGAAGAAGTCTTGATTGTCTCAGCAGGGAAAACATTTTAAAAGAGAAATCCTCTTTTAATGAATCAACTGTTCTTGATTTTTTTGTTCATGAAGGCTTTTTTCTGGCAGATCTCAGAATTAACTTCTCATCTTGTTTCTCTATTTGTAAACCCATACTCTCAAGGGCAGAATTATCTGCCAGCCCTTTCTCCTCCATCTGGGCAATAAGCTGTTGGTTTCTTTCATTTTGTTCAGTGAGATTTCGGATGGCATATACTGCCCACTGGTTCAGAACTGTTGAATAGAGTTAAGGATCATTACTTAATTTTTTTTTTTTCTTTTTCATTGTAATTTGCTAACATCTTTCCCCCCATTCCCTCAAACCCAGAAAAACTGAAGAAATCAAGGGTTTGAAAAAGTAAGATACCTACAGATTATGTCCCTGTACCCAAAAGACTTGCATATGAAGTAATTTACGTTTAAATGAGGTACATCCATTAACTTCAGTCAAGTTTACTAGGTTTTATCTTGAATAAAAATTTAAAAAGAACACAAACTGCAGGAATTAAAAGGACATTTTAAAAAATAGAATGATAGCTAATTGAACTGTGCTAATAAACTTCTTAATAAAATTAAAATAGAAGATAAAATCATTCACTTCACTGTGCTTACAGTCCTAACACCTCAACACTGCACATCCGAGAACCGGCAAACAACATGAACTGCACGGGTACAAGCAAGAAGATGACTGATTACTCTCACTGCAAACGTTGAAGAAACACAGATAAAGAGAAACACATCCATGCTAACAACTAAAAATAGCACAAGAATGTGGGAGACACTTAAAATATTTAACCTTTAAAATTATCTAGATTCAGTTCTTTGTGCCTGGATGCTTTTACAACCTTGCCAACATAAAAGACACTATGATCAGCGGCAGGTAGTTCCTGCTCGTGTTTAAATGGGCACAAGCTGCAACTTATTCACCTTCTAAGGTGGGCCCTTGGAGCCAGGATTGAGGCACACATTAGGGACATAGGCAAAGGATTTTAACTCCCAGGATTATCAGTCAGGCATTTTCCAAATGAGCTACACTGTTCATTTTATGAACTGTCAGAGTTGTTAGCCCTAATTCTGTAACTGAAAAGCTGTGTGATGATATAATCTTTCCCAAGTTACCCATACGGGAGGCAAGCAATTCTGCGTCACACAAAAGTGGTTTGCCTGCAGGGCACCAATTATTTAGTACATGTAGCTTCACATCCAGTAGAAGAATATGCATAATTTACTCATCTCATTGATGTGTTTTGGGCTGGACAGTGTCTAAGCAGAGAGATGAGATAGTGCTGCCATGGGCATTTGCCAGGGCGTGACTGGAGGGGAAAATCAATGGGGGAAGATGGGAATCCCAGCCAAAAGAATAAAATATGCAAATTGGACATTGTTACACAGTCTATCATGGTAAGATTTGCAAAAACTGCTATTTCTGCACCAGCCACTGCACATGTATTCTTACAACAGTCTTAATACTTTCTGTACATATCTTGCACTGAATGTTGTGCCCACCTCAATCCTGTCTCCTCATAACCACAGATATAGTTTAATGCCAAAAAATACTAGACTAAAATAAAAAGCCCACAAGGAATCCTCAACAGAGAGAAATGTTTAAATGAAGAGTGTATTGGCCAAACATCAGAGGAAACATACATGCTAGGGAACAATACTGCACTGGCATGCATTAGTGAAACGGCCCCCTGCCCTTTAGCAGTAATTCGTATTTACTTAAACATTCATGCAGCACAAAACTGGAAATCAAAAGTGGTAAAGCAGCAACAAATATAACACTATTTTTCCAACAGTTTTTCAAACTGTCAGGGAACACGCTGCATACTTCATATACTGCAAATTTTGTCATTTATTCTGGCCAAAGGCTGGATCCAAGTGGGGTATTGACAAGGTAGAGAAATGTAGAAAAGAAAATCGTATTTCACATGGAAACCTAAAAAGGTGAACCTGACAGAGAATCAATGTATTGTCTTCTGACAGTGTATCACTACTACAGTTAAATGAAAAGACAAGTGCCAAAATATGTATGTAAGTTAGATAAACTGAGTATTTCCACTGAAGATTACATTTGTGTATAAAAAACCTAACAAAATATCACAGAAATCCAATCATACAGAAGCAGAATCTCCTTAATCAGCTTCAATGGAGAGAAAAAACTTCAGAATGCTGGAACATGCAACGAATGGAGATGAATAAGCACATGGAAAGAGGCTGATACCTATCACCCGTAGCTCCAATTTAGGGCATTTAATGAGTGCCAGAAAGTAACATGAAGTTCTTCCAGTGTATTTGAGAAAAATGCTGTCACCCCCATGGCTCTTCTCCTAGGAGGAGGTGCAGAGTTCTCTGGTGCTAAACCACAACACTGAATTTCACTTGCATAAAAAAATATCTAAAAAAAAAAAAAAAAAAAATCAAAAACTGATAGTTTTCATGCAAAGAGCCTCCCAGAAAATAAAAAAGTACTCTTTTTTTTTTTTTAATTTTTAATTTGTCTTGGGAATACTCCTGCTGCACTTCTAAAATCCACAGCAAATGATGTTTTCCTATTATCATATCCATTCATGCTTAGATAATATCTAAGACACCCCCATTATTTTATGAACTCTGTCAGCATTATGGCATTTATCATTATTGACTACTGTAGCTGAAGCTGCAAAATGGTTTCAATAACGTTTTTCACTCATTCAAAAACTCTTTTCTGTATACAGGTTTTCCATTGTAAATTCAGGCATGAATATGCATGATTTCCCTTGTTCACATGCTGTGTGAGGCTAAGACCTTTGGATGGCTGTGTGCAGAACTAGACAGCCTTAAGTGTCAGCAGAGATTAAAGCTAGTCGCCAGTTAATATTCACATTACCCTCTTGCTCCTCTCCAAAAATAGAGACACACAGAGAAAATTAAACATATTCGAGAGTCTCTAATCCTACCAACAATTTAAGCACTTTATTGTAAGCTCAGCTTTAGAAAGAGAGCTTCTAAAGTTTCCATAGTTACCACAAATAACAGCATGAGCCTGTTTGTTGTCATACAGCATAAAAGAAATGTAGCAAGCACTGTAGAGCTGACTGGAGCAATGCTGTCTAGATTTTTCCAGCAGAACATACTGCAGTGTCAAATTAATGTTACAGACAAGGAAGTGAAGATTACATCTCTCTACTGCAGTGGAGAGGGCATACAAAAGAAATTAAAATTTAATTTCATTTTTGCAGGAGCTTCACTACTAGACCGTGTCCAGTAAACAAGTATATGTATAGAAATTCTTTTCCAATGCAGTTTAGTACTGTATGCTATATGATTCCTAAATTATTTTTACTTACACAAACAATACAGAACCACCTTGTTTTGTGTTTCACACTTGTGTAACAAGTTTTCAAACAGCAATTTAACCATCAATCTCTGGATCATAACTTCAACTGTCAGGGAGGAGGCAAGGAGGCAGAAAGGAAAGGTGTCTGCCCTAAAGAATAAAAAGTGTTGCTATCTGTAATTAACAAATACAAAAACTATGTCCCGTGAATTCTCTAGTAATTTTGCCATTGACTGCAAAAGGGAACTTTTCATAATTCTATTCTTTATTTTCTTATGGACTCTGCTACCACAGGCTGCAAGAGCAAGCTAGTGCTAGCAATAAAATACTGACTGATTTAGGAGTTTACTGCCATATGAAAATACAATTGCGTGTTGTCAGGAGCCAATAACCAATACCCTGTTGTGAAGCATTACTGGAGAGGTGGACTGATAAAAAAAAACAACTCCACCTTTTCATTCTCATCTCAGGTACTCAAATTTGCTAAGTCTGTTGTAACCTCCATGACCGCTCTTCTGTTCCTGGAAAAGTGATGGAACAATAGGTTTTGTATACTCTCTCTAAGCAATTGGAAGAGAAGGTTATCAGGAGTAGTCATAATGGATTCACCAAAGGGACATCTCTTCTTGGTGCTGCATAGCAGCAGGACAAGGAGTAATGGCCTAAAAGTTGAACACAGGAAGTTCTGTACTAACATGTGGAAGAACTTCTGTACATTAAGGATGATGGAGCGTTGGAACAGGTTATACAGAGAGGCTGCGGAGTCACCTATGGGAATAATCAAGATCTGTCTGGATGCCTACCAGTAAGACCTTTTGTAGAGTACCTGCTTTAGCAGGGAGCTGGACTCAGTGATCTACTGAGGTCCCTTCCAACTCCTGCAATTCTGTGATTCTGTGATCTCTATGAACGGTTCTGTTCAATAGTATGGATTCTACAGATGAAAAAGAGTTGACATAACTATTAATGAGTTTTGAATCTGACTTGGTAGATAAGCATGAATACATAAGTAATGCTGAAAGTACTTTGCTTGAAAAAGGAAAGTAATAAGTTCTCAAGCAAGTTCAGTATTATCATTAACTGATATAGGACATTAAAGAATAGGGGCAAGGAGACTGAACTATGTACTTTGTTCTTCTTAAGTTCTCTTGATGTTTATTATTTCTGAGAATTTCTATATGCAACGTAATTGGTGGAGGCCTGATATGCTACATAGTTCAGATACTTTTGTTTGTTTCAGTTTGAGAATTACCTGCACTACATTAGTTTTTCTATAATTAAACAACTGCTTTGCAAACTCCCTTCCACAACAGTCAGTTGACGAAAGGAGAAAAAGATGATATTCCTTGTCTGATTTCATTAACTCATTTAATTCAGATTTTTTGACTACTTAAACATTAAGTTTATTCAAACCAAATATAGAAAGAGATACAAAACATTACCAAGACTGACAACCCACACAATTTGGAATCATAATTAAACTGACATTTTATGCAATAGCTAAAGCTGTCTTTCTTCTCAAAAAGCTTTTCTGGAACAGGTCTATAGGACTGGAAACCAGAGTTAATCAAACACAGTCCTTGCTAACTATATTTTATACTTTCCAGTCTTCAGCACACAATCCAATTCTTGCTACAACTTCTACAGACAAGAATGAAATACTGAAGTGTTAAATTACAAGAATTACTTCCACTTATGGACCTGACTGGATCACCCTGGCGAGAAATAAAAAGATCTTCCTGTTAAGACTTTCAAGTCATTTTAAGTACTTTCATACCACAGCAATTTCAAAACAATTTTTCTCACCATTAAAACAGGTCTCTAGACAGCTACTGGCACTGTTAATCACGTTTGTTATTAATGTGCTATGACTGACCACATGTAGAAGATAGTCATGATTTTGGTCCCTCACTGTCAGACAAATAGCTTACAAAGTTCTATACGTCTCTTCCTATTGGGGATTTTAGTAGTTTTTTTGTAGTACTAGAAGCTGTAGAAAATGACATCAATTTCTTAAAACTTTTCCTTCATCTGTAAATAAGTTTTATGCAATAGTTAAAGCTGTCCTTCTTCTCAAAAAGCTTTTCTGGAACAGGTCTATAGGTTGAAGACATTACCTGAAAAAAGTAATCATAGAAAACAGAAAGATCTAAGGATCTTAACATATTTACTTATTTTGAAGAAGTTATATAATATTTTTGAAGCACATGTTTGGGACTCCATTTATTCCCGACATTTGATTATCACCATCAGAAAGGAATTCAGTCTATGCAAACTTGGAATATTCTGCGTAGAAGCTACAACAAAAAGGCCTAAAATTCTTTGGTTGTTGTATTTTTACTTAGCAGATTCCACAACAGTCAATACCATCCATGTCTGCAGTTGCCACATCCTGAATTAAAAGGCTGGAAACAGGCAGTGCCTTATCAGCCAGGAATGTCCTTCCCTTCACCCTGCTTGACCTGGCTCTTGCAGAGAGTACAATCAAACTCATCTCATATAGCAGCTTCAAAGGTGGAAGTACTCTGGATGCTGTAAGAGGCATTTATTCCTGATCTATAGCATCAGGGAACTGAGAACAGAGGTTCAATTTCACTGCAACTCTCATTTGCTCATAGGTCAGTAGGAGAGTTGGACCATCCACCTCCAAGCCAGCTTCAATCTTGACCACTATGTGGCAGCAAAGCTCTGCTGGAAATGCACTATTAAGGTGCCTGCAGCCGGCCCTGCCCTTCTCTTCCTCCTCCTTCTCACTAGGAGGGAAGGAGTAGATTGGTACAAGCACTTCAAGTCCAAACCCACCTCCATGAGCTATTTAGATTAAGAAAGAAAGCCTACCCATAAAAATATGAACTAACGTTTACAGTTAGAATTCCACTCTGCAGAATAATATTGCTTTGCCAGAGCAAAATCTCAAATGATATGATTTCAGAAAAGATCAATGGGCCAAACTACCAAATAGTTTCAATATTAGGACTGCGTATAATTCACAGTCTAAAGAAATTAAGAAACATCTGTAGGAGAAAATAATTACATACTGCATATTTTCTGTTCCTCAACCTTCCAGCAGTAATTTTTTCCTTCACCAAACATCATCTTCTTATAGCTACATATACTTCTACCAGTCTCCAAACATCCTACCTGTTAGCTGTTTCTTAAAACATGCCTTTGGTATACAGTTTCCTTTAAAACTGAGCTGATGTACTATGTATAATAGGTATATTACAGGTATGTTATGTCTCATGTATAACTTCCAGTGAAATTTAATCCAACTAAACATCTACGGCCAACAATTTAAGACCCGAATGGGCAATTACTGATCTTTAGTCCAACACTTCTGCAAAGAATACAGACCACTGAAATTTAAGGCACTCTTGAAATCGAGCCTGTCAATTCTGTTTTATGCATATTTTTTATGTATTTTTCTGAAAGATATCCAGTATTGACTGGGAGATTTCACTGAATCCTTAATATTCCACTGGCTAAATCTTTTCACTCATTACAGTCTGAGATTTCTTTACAGTTCAGGCTTTTTCAAACACTAACTTTTATTATGGATGTGAAAAACAACACCACCACCACCACCATTACAAATCTTGATCACAGCAATCAGTACGGATCTTTTTTATGAACTAAGCACAAAAACAGAGGAAGACAAAAGATGCTTTCCTACATTCTTGACCCCTCTTCCTTCCATTTGTACTTTTCAGTGCTTCTTCTGAAGTTCAGGCACCGGGTTTATGTGACGAATTATGCCAAAATTTGCTATTTGGCTACAAGGGCAACACCAGCTGCCTGCTCCTTTCAGCTTTTTTCTGAGTAATTTCATTAAAATGAAAAAGATAACCCAAAAACATCCAAGTGGCCTCTTAGCACTGCCCTCAAAAATAGAGTTCTAGCTCTTCATGTTATTTGGAAATACTTTTCCAGCACTACTTAACTATGCAATGGACAGATCCAGATTTTGAGACTCTTTCTTTCAGGGCTTGCTTGTCTGATTTTAGTTATACACAGCCCACATCAGTGATGGCCAGATAACTGGTACCTGATTTTCGTTAAATTGATGTATACTACTTCAGTAATTTGACTTATTCGAGTAATTATATAGATTTTTTTTCCACCTGTTTCACTTGTATTTCTAGGTTAGCAGATCACACTAGACACCACTGAAAAGTTTACTATATCCAAGCTCCTTATATATATGTTTTTACATTTGTCAGCTAAGAAACATTTAATCCATATTCTATGCAGCTCCTTTCATTCTCTGCAGGACTTAAAAGGAGAATGTCAACACACCTTAGCACACTAAGAAATTAAACATAATTTCTGTCAAGTACTATGAAGCTACTAAAGCCATACTACATACTTAGTTACACCAAGCTATGTTTTTACATTATTTTAATAATGTCTTATGCAATGGCTTAATTTTTTTTTTTTAAATGTAAGCCATAACCTCTACTTTGTTACACTTTTTCCTATACTTGGACTTGTAATACCAGCTTAAGACCATGAATATGACACATTCATTTTCACTGCTTAGGTTGCCCATTTTTAAAAAAATTGTGACTTACTTTTAATAGAAACTCATAATTTATGAGTAATAAATCACCTGTTTTAAAACAGAAAGAATCACGCTTTTGATACATTTCAAGCTAATACACTACAGTTACCATATTCTATTACACTACTCTTGTTTTAAGAATTCATGACAACTAAGCTCAAGCACTAGTTACCTATAACAGGTACTAGAAAGTTAGGAAATACGTACAATAAGAAGAAAAAGCTTCAATTACTGTTACATGTTCAAAATGCCTCAGCTTATCTTCTTTTCCCAAGTACAGAAAGCAAAAATTAAAATTCCACTATGTTGAAACTCATGTATCAAATAACTACTAAAGCTTACTGCAAGCACTGAGGCTTAAAGAACTGAAGCAAGGGGGATGGTAATCGCGTTAACAAACTCAACAGATATCAGGAAGATTGTGGTCATCTTAAATTTCCTTAGACATACAAACAAATAAGCTCCACCCATACAGAGACATACACTCATGCACATCTGTATGTATACATACAGAAATAAACAGCTTTTCTAAAACCCTTATTAAAATGGAAATTAAAGAGGTCAAATAGAACTTCAAACAATCTTGCACGAGACTGGAAAAAACATCTTAACACATGAAATGCAGTCACGACAACTCTAATCTATATTTCTGAAAACTAAGAAAGTGAGATAAGCAGAATCACAATTTGGATAGAAGCTTTTTCTATTTTCAATAGAGATTCAACTACATGTGTAGATTATTCAACAAGGATCTCTATGCCTACCCACTTTTCAGCATAGCACTCAAATACTTTATGGATTAAGGGCTTCTGAATAATGCAGATGCTCTAACTCCCACACTAATGCTTTCAAATATAATTTCAAATGTCACTTCATGACAAATAAAACAACGAAGGTAAATGAAACTCCAGTTCCAGTGTCATAGATATTAGATGAGATCCAGCATGCATCTAAAAATAACATCAGTCAAATCAATGGGTGTTCTGAAAGATGCAACTGAATTATAACCAACTAAGCTTTTTCCATCATGTTTTGCAGATAGCCACTGGCCACCATTACAAATGCTGTGATCACAGGAAATGTCAGCATTTCTTTGAAGGAACACTAAGAGATAAGAACAAATCATCAGGGTAAGTGGGGACTGAAAAAATACACTTAGGGAGACAGAATGCAAAGGCTAGATTTTGGAAAACATTTTGGAAATTACAAGAACAAAGACTATGCAAAGATCCAGGGAAGAGAAGGAAAAAGACAAAAGGATCAGGAAGAAGCTATGTAAGACAATGCATTCACCAGCTGAAAGTACAGACTGTTTTAACAATACTGACAGATAATGGAACAACAGAAAAATGTCAAAATAAAGATATTATGCAGAGCATAATTACATAACGTAATTATGTAAAAATACAATAATTAGCCATATTACATCTGAATTTTTTTTGAGGCATGCAAAAAAACAACATCAAGAAGAAGGACTGAAATACGATAAGGCAGTTGTAGGAAGCATTCCATACTCAGCAATATTTTTGAACCATTCTTAGGTTTATTTAAACAAGCAAACAGAACAAACAAAAAACACCTTTAGGACTCAAATTTTTAGTCTCAATTCAGAGAATTTTTTTAAAAGCCTACCAAAAAATTAAGCAAGCTGTTCGAGCTATAAAAACAACAAAAAAATCTTCTATTTGTTTGTTTGTTTATTTTGTGCTCTTGGTAACTAAAGATCTGCTTTAGTCTCAAGCCTGTCATGAATTTCAGTCCACCAAGACGATTAGGACGGAAGATAAATACGACAATATTTCATGTAGAAACAGAATCATTAAATTCTTTAGTTTTACATGCATGAGTTGGTGCTTACATAGACTACTCTTTTCAAGGGACTACAAGTATTTTAATGTGACATTTTAAACAGTCTTCTTGCTTTCTGTATAGCTCTGTTAAACATTCTCCAGCACACACATTATTGATTACAGTTGTCATTTGTTGCAAGTGAGGAGAAGTAAAATACTAAGGAACAGACTTCATATTTGCATGCCATCAAATCTGCTTTAGTATTTTATGTATCCTCAAGAAAACTAATACTAACTTCCCTATGAAATTCGTATTTCAGTATTCTCACCAATCATTCATGAAATTAAGGAATCAGCAATTTGAAATATGCCACCGTTAAACGCTCAAATAAATTTGATCTATTAACAGTTCTCGAAGAAAAAAACTCTATAAATTAATTCTGAGAGTTTGGGGATTTTTTTTGTTATCTTCTACAAGAGTTGCGTGTTAGGCAAAAACTCCAATATGCTTGGCAACTGTGAACTAATTAAGACATCACAATGTAGCATCAATTTCATTTACCAGGAAAGTACCTTTATGTACTCTAAAGAACTCAAGAAAGTCATGTTATATATGAAATGAAGCTAGAAATTTGATACCAGAATTGTAACTCCCAATTTTCTTCCCAAATCAAGAAGCTGAGAAAAAAAGGAGGCAGAACTTTCATTTCCCAGACAATCTCTCCATGAGCTGCACACTACATTCCTCCCGTGGTCTTATATTAAGGAGGACTTTGTATTTATAAAAAAAAAAGAAACTTTATTACTGATCCAGCCAACTGATGCAGAACATCTCACAAGAAAACCCTACATTTTTTGTTCTCAACCTCAAGTAGATATTTTTCCTCCGACAAAATAAATGCTTCAGAAGTGCACTCTGAGTCAGAAATTAAATCAACCAAATATAAGGATTAAGTCTTTTTTTTTTTTTTCTTGGTTCTTTTTGTTAACTCTAGGTGGGTTCTGTTCCAAATAATTTTCAAAATATAGAAAAGATAAACAGTGGGTTAAGACATGGAAGTTACATTCCAATTCTTAAGATGGGAAGTCAATGTCAAGAGTGATTCAAAGTAGGATTAAGTTACACAAATGCCTTCTGTGCCCTTTTCAACAGGGACCACAAACCTTGATCTTGTCTCTTTATAGAAGTCCCACTTTGGATACTTCACTCAATATCCTATTAAAAAAAAAACCAACATAACACAATGCACTACTTATGATGGAATCCACACTTCTTTGGTCCCCTAACACTTCTGTAAGAACAAGACCGGCTACTTGCAATGCTCCTTTCATGAGCTTAAAGATCCCCACATGTATAGTGACAGAAATAGACAATGGTGGGCAGATGACCTTCACAACTAAAACCAAAAGCATCATTGAGGAATAGCTTTGTTTTTCTTTTCATCATGATAAGTTTGAAGCCTCTTGGGAATCATTTACAAAGTGGGCCCACTGCAGCTGCTACAGAATCCATTACTGTACAACACTAAAGGACTCCCCTGTGTACCACGTGGACCCCATAGGCTCCATTAGTATCAAACAAAATATAGCTACAAAGAGTTCACAGCAACTTGCAGAAACATGATGTCATCTGCTGAACAAAGTCAAAAAAAAACGCCCCTCTCAGGGACTGCACTTGCTCAGCAAACAGTCATACTTGCACCTGTTCTAACTTCTGACTGGTTCATCTGAATAGAAAACAGAGAAAGGAACCTGAAATTTGTGTATATGCCATTAACCAGAAATTCTCCATGCATTCCAGGGATTTAAAAAAGAATTGTCAGCATGTGGGAGTTCAATTGGATTGAACCAGCGTATGCCACTACATGATTTCTTCCTGCTTGACAATTTTTAATTTTCATTTTATTTCCACCTATAGTAGTCACCTGCTACTCAGATGCTATTTAGCTATTGTCTCTGGCAATATGAACCTAAAGGTCCAGGTCAACAAGTTTCTGCTCTTCAACTGTGCTGACAAGTCCCATTTTTTTTTACTGCCAATCTGTAGCTCCTCAGCCACTGTGGGGACACTAAAAACTGAGTCACTACTACCTTTTTGTTAAAGTCACAGTGCCAACCAGCACTGGTTTGGAGCAATTAAGATTCTCACAGTGTTCTGTATCAGAGGATCAGGGTTGCAGCAGCAGCAGCCTGCGATAATGGAAAACCGCAGCCCTCTGCCAAAGAACACAATTCTTTTTAGCCCAAGCAGACTTCAGACTTATGCACCAAAGAAGCTGTCTATGGGATGAGGACAAGGGTAATTTCTTCCAAATGGACAGAACTTGACAGGCTATGGAGAGTTTTCATCAGTAGTTGAGTTCTTTTGCATTGACCATAGCCATTGAAATAATGTTGTTTTATGTATGTCATGAAAATACAGTCAAATATTTCATTTTAAAATGGTGAATGCAGAGGCAGTGCCTAAAGCAAGCTTTCCAAAGAAAGATAACCATTACTGATATAATATTATGCTGTCTTTTTTTCCCAGACATAAAGGGATAGCCACATTTACATGAAAATGCTCAACAATATCATGCTTTACTCTAAAAAGTCAAGTCACACTCCTGTTTTTGCTTTCTGCTGGCTTCTATTCAGCAGTGAGGCTTTTTCACTGTATGTGGCTTGTTTTACGTGGTACTCTGTAACTCAGAAATAAAATGTCTGTCAGTTCCCTCTAAAGTTTTTGCTGGCAACTCACAAAAAATGACAATTGTTGTCATCATACAACAAATGACCATTGTTGTAGACCATAGCAACTGGATTTCTTCTAATTCCAGCTAAAAGTTTCATGAACCACAATTATACCTGTTGCTGTCATCAAGTCAGAATAAGGCTTATGGAAGGAGCATATGAAAATTAACTTCTTTTGCTCCATTTCCATCCACAATTCAAATTACTCAAACTAAGGACTAAAGACAATGTATGGATATCCACAGTAGCTACAGCTCCTTTCACTAATGCTGAATATTTTTATTGATGAAACAAAGCCATCTGGGTGTTTACTCATACAAGTAAAATTATGTGCATGCACATACCACACAACAATATCTTTTTTTTTTCCTATGTGTGACTGCACTTTCACTAACAGAAAAACATGCCTAATTAGGGTTAACATAACATAGACACCTACAGAAGATGAATTCCAATTAACTTCTGTCACAAAATCAATGTATTGAAAACTGACTAAAGGAATCTCATAACTTTAAGACTGGTAAGCAATCTCCCATAATCAAAATATTATATTTTCAAAACTGCATTTCACTTCTCATCTTCAAAATTGACCACTAACTAGCAGTTACTACATTGCAGTGTTCTGAATGCAATGACCATTTGTAAATTTGCAACAAATATTTTTAAGGGCAGTCATTACATTTTAAAAAGATGAGCCTAAATGTCAGGAAGATGCAAAAAACAGAGAGCAACTTTCAGAGAGTGCCACTGTGAGTTAAGGTAAACTGAAATGTCTTCAATAATAAATATTTTTGGATGTTGGGGATCAACAATACTTTGATCAGAATGGGCTAGCCTCCTTTCTTGTGCTAAGCAACTGGTAACTGTGAAAGGTCAGAAACGAAGCTGGAAGGAGCAGGAAGAGATGAGAAAAAGGTAGCGGATGAGGAGATGGGCCCTTTTCTGATGCTATAATCTGTGGATATGGGATATGAGGAAGATGATGACTAAGGGAGCAGAATAAAAGACATTTTATTCTAGACACCAAAATATGAATTCAAATTGAAAAAAGCTGAAGTAATGCAAACATATCAGCTGAACTTCAGCTTGTAATTTTATAACTAATGAACTTCCTGGTATTTCTATGCACATTACAAAGTTGTTCGAGAACTCAAAGGATGCAATTTTATAGTAATGACAGGTTTACATAGGAATTCATTTTAAGATAAGAGCAGACCCATTTCTCTTTCAGTGTGCTTCAATATGCAAAAAAAAAAAAAAAAAAAAAGAAAAAAAAGACTTATTAAATAAGATTTCTCCTCTCAAAAATAATAAAGGACTCTTAAGATCTAACATGGCAGTTTACTTTTTCCTGATGAACTGCATATTGTAGGAAAACGATTTTTTTCTACCCAGAAAAGAATTGTATCACTTTTACCACAATTACACCTTCTTTAGACAATTTTGTAGGTATGACTTGGAGGCAGAACTCGATAAAATCTTCAAAATCAGAGCATTTACTTTGTTTTATGTAGAAAATCTAACAACAGCTTAGCTATTGAGATTGGATGTCTCAAAACAGACAAAGCTCAAATAAAAATGTGCATCTACACAGAGCTTTAGGAGAAAATACAAGATGATCTTATATTAAAGGAAACTAGCTGAAGCTTTTCCAGCCATTTTTACAAAAGGAGACACAAGCAACACAGCCTGAAACCACAAAAACAGGCCCTAGGAAAAAAAGAATACAAAGGAAAGTTTCTGGACATGACTTCCTAAAGAAACCCATGTCGAAGAGCTGCAGAACAATTTCCCTTCCTTGCAGTATTCTACATCCTCTTGGGAGGTGAGTGATTGTATTCAATTTTCAGCAACTCTTTCAGCATCTATCTCAAGAGATGTCTATACACTTTCTTTAAGAAATATTCCTTGAAAGGAGACAAAGTACATTCTCTCTGGATTGCAAGGTTACAATGCGGGTATGTTTCAATTTTAAGCAAGTATGCTTTCAAATCAGTAAGAGCACTGTTCTGTTTCACAAGCACCACAAAATGGGTTTGTTCCAGGCAGAACTGGGTGCTAAGAGGGAGATGGGAATTAGCAAAATCTCTTCAGACGAATGCTATGCAATGCAACGGAGCTGGACACCCACATGCTACCGAGGCCTTGGTTTATGGGGTCTGGAAGAATCCAAACATTCTAAGAAGCAGATAAAAGCTGAATTGGATACAGACAGCTCAGTACACAGCAGACAAGGAATGCTAACAGGCAGAAGAGAAGCAGGGAAGCAATAAATTCAAGCAGTACAGCACTGTTTGGAATAACTTCATGCCAAAACAATAAATGCAGTAGCCAGAAACTGCTCTCCAAAAGCTGACAAAGCAAATTTTGCCACAGCAGGCTAGTCTCTACTCTGCCCAAGTGCTACTACATTTTCACGTACCTGCATGCTATGGATCAGTGATGAAAGCTCATATTAAGATGTGTCACTATGTTTAGTAAGCCGTTAAAACCAATTAAGTGAAGTTTTAACTTCTGGCAAGAAGTTTATAGTTCAGCCATAAAATGCTGGTTTGTACCAGAAGTTGTAAGAACTTTGACAATTTAGTAAAAGCTCCCAATGTATTTTCTTTTCACTCAAGACTGTAAATTACAGTTCTACTCTTTGAAGGCCTCAAATTATTCTCTTTTTCTAACAGTTAGAATGAAAAATTAGTCATAGAAAGATTCCAAAAGTTGCTGCATGGTTGTGCTTTCAAGCATAGGAACAGTCACTCAGGATCAAAACTCCTTACTATGTTTTTTTCAGGGCTGCTCTTTTGCTTGGAGAAGGATAATGGGATCCTGTTCGTTCTGCAACCCAGCAGTGCCTCTTTCCAGAATGGGAACAGGGAAGTACTGCTCTACTGTTCAATGCACTGTCAGACACACTGCCAAGATTCTCTCTGCAGGAAATGTGATTAACATAAAAACATTACACATAAGGCAAGTAGTGATAAGTTGATGGACACTTCACATTCATTACTTCTCCACCTACCCTTTTATGACATATTTATATGTAGATGATGTTCTACATCGTCTACGTATCATCTATCTATCTACATCATGTATGGAAACATTTTCACAACTTTTCTTTTTTTTAATGATACTTGTTACAAAGAAGCTTTTTCATAAAAAGTACAGAATAGTTTGAATTGGAAGAGACCTTAATAACCATCTAGTTCAAAATTCCTGACATAAGCAGGGACACCTCTCAGTGGACCAGCTTGCCCAGGGGCCCATCTAGCCTGGCCTTGAATGCCTCTGGGGATGGAGCATTCACAGTTTCTCTGGGCAACCTGTTCACAGATCACCCTCTCTACACATGGTAAATAATCTTTTCCCCATATACCTAATCTAAATCTCCTCTCCTTTAGTTTAAAAGCAGTACCCTTGTTCCATGTAGTGAAGCCACCACAAAGTTTCCCTGGAGCCTACTCTTTTCTCGGCTGAAAAACTCCAACTCAGCCTGTCAATAAGACAAGTGGTCCAGCTCTCTGACCATCTTCATAGCCCTCTTCTGGACACACATATGAGTTAAATCAGTTGAAAGAAAAAAGAAAAACATTAGTTTAGTATGGGAAAGCTAACATTACTTTAAAATTGGAAAGGCACTTGATTTCCAGATGCATTTATCAGAATCTTATACAGAACTAATGATTAGCTGACAGAAAACAACTACTCTAGTTAACGCACCAGCAAGATTACAATGCAGTTCATGAACAGATGGGTAAAACAGTCCAGTTAATAGTTGTCCATCTTCAATGTGAACTTATTTCCTTCCAACAACTCTGTCTTAGAAAGACTGCTCTTAAACTCCAGAAGAAACAAAAAACAACAAAAATGAGGAACTATGTTGTTTATATTAAAATCTGCTCAACATTCCAATAACCTACATCATTAATACTCTTGATTATATACATTATCATTTTGTAGCTTGTCTGCTTTGTCTCCATGTTTAGAGTAAGTTCTCCACAGTCACATTTAATAAGTGAGTTGAATTGATTTACTATAGCTTACTGAATAGATTTCAGTTGAAATGAGAGCTCCAAGATTGGACACAACAAATATATTCTTAATTCGGAGTTCTATCACAATCAGCTGTCTGAATTTATATTTGTAAAACAGTAATATTTATTGTTTTAAGAAGTAGAGTATAACTGTGTTTCAATTTACTTAATGTCCAGTTAATGAAAGCATCTTCATGAATTCACTCACTTTTGAACCAAGCATTAAAAATAAGCTACAAACTACTGAGGTTAGTAAGACTTAGATACTGAGTGAAAGCAATGTTGACATGCTTACATTTAACTCTTCACCTTCTTTCTTTTACTTTTCTAAAATGTGTCATATTTAATATATTAGAATTCTTCCATAAAGGATACAAGGATTGTTGTCATCAATGCTGCAATTGTCTAGAATCAGGGGGATGCCATCCAACTCGTAAACCTAAAATAAACACAAAAGCTTAAATCAACAGATTGCTCAACAGTACTAATGATATTTCACACAAAAAATAAAGCAAAAATGTGAAAGTGATGTTTGCTTGATTAAAGATATTAAATGTAAAAACTAAATTGAAGAGTAAAAAAAGCTTTCATTAGCAGTAAGTATAAAACAATAGTAATGAAAACAGACGTTAACTTAATAGTCCTCTTTCATCTACCACATATTTGACTGAGGTATTTTTCCATCCAAGTTCTGTCATATGCCTATTATGCTGAGCCAGAGAATCTACACTTACTGACAGGCAATGTTTGCTTTCTGGAAGAAAAATGAAAAGCTACCGGGTGGAAAAAAAACAGGAAAACAATGTAAAATACAAATACACACAACTGCTAGCTAGTGTGGAACTGCCTGTCTTGCTCATCTTCTATACACAGCCTTCAAATGTGCTACCTGCACATACCTAAGCACAAATTCTTTGTATCAAATGAGAGCCACCAACTATAATTCCTTTGACAAGGTCTTCACAGTACTAAAACAAACAAGCAAAGATGAGATCTATTATCTTTCATTTTATGTATATACAAATGTGAATTCACAAACACCATCAAACATTCATGTTTGTGGATGTGTAATAGTACAGACTTCTTATGGATTCATATACCAATACGTATGATCTCATCGACAGCTTAGGGCAAACTGATCTTAACTATATATGTGCAGCATAGTTATTTTAAGAAAAATATACTCCATAAGAAATTTATCTATTATTTTAAGATATACTGCAGTACCATACATCATCATGCATATTTGTAGGCTTAGGAAAGGTTACCAATTTAAATGGAAACCTATTCTAAATCACCTGCGAAATTTCAACCTTCAAGTATCTTCTTAGAACATATGAGCATTTATTTTGAAAATAGAAAACTAGTGATATTTTAATAAGACTTAATCATGTGATGTACATTTTTACTATTTTTAATATTCTTTAAAGTTCTTTAAGCTGTCTGGACATGGTCCTCTGCAACCTGTTATAGGCAAACTTGAACAGTGCGTCCAGACAAGACGTCCCTCCAGCAGCCCCTTCCAACCTCACACATACAATGATTACAATGCAATTACAATGATTTGATGGAAATCATACTTGCTTAAGTCTTACATTTTTTAAAATTCCTTAAAATTTAATTTCAAACCAGGAACTACTGAGCAAAGGAATTTAGGTACAATGCCACTTTAGAATGTGGATTGATCATGGGATTCTTTCTTTCACCTTTTTTTGCACAAGGTCAAAAGCATTTTTATCTATCTTATAAAACAGCACATCAAAGTTTACACTACAGGATGGATCAGCTTTCTCAAATGTTGAGAGAAATTGGGTAAGGGGAAATTTACATTTGAAATCCAAAACAGATGAGAAAAACTAAGTTAGAGACAAATCTGCACACGTCTTACAAGTTGTTCTTTAGATAATCTAATGCTGCAACATGAGAAAGTAACAGTAGCAGAGATAGATATACAGGCAGACAAGGTTTACATGCAAAAAAATCAAAGGCCATTGCTTGGTCTAGACCTGACTGGCACATTTGTATTAACATGTGTAACTATGCTTCCATGAAATACAGTTAATAAAAGTAGTCTTTAAATATTAATTCTCTCCACAATATTTTTGTGTGCTTTCCAATGGTCATGTATCATGTATGATGTCATACTTCAAAACTTGAACAAATGTGACCTTTCAATTACACAGAAGTTGTGCATTCTTGGAAAATGTTAGTTTGATTTTTACACTGCAGGCAAACTCAGATATGCCTACAACATCACCTCATATTTTCCACCAGTGAATGGTTGAACAGTACGAATTAATCTAGATTAAGTGCTGTCAACTGAAATAAAGCATGCAATCTGTTTCAGTTTGATTCAAATGAGATATTCAGTTAACAAAGTAAGCATTCTGGGAAAATACAATTACAATTTTAATTAAAATCCATGCTTCAAAAAGTTGTGGGGATATAATGAGATTCCTTCAAAGCAAGGGGAAACAGAAGCATCAGACCACAGCCTTAGCAGTACCTAATGTAAAAACAACTTGCTAATGACCAGTATCACACATGCACTGAGAGTCTTTTGAATTGCATTCAATTAAAATGAACAGGCCCAGCATTTTTTTCTTTTTTTCTTTTCTAAATACCAGCACTCCAGCTTTAGTTTGTCATCTGTCTCTTATTACATAGTGAAACAAGGAAAATAAACTTTGCCATGTACCGAAAACAAACCTGTCAGAGAGCCTCATGACGTCAACTCCAAGAGCCCCAAATCCTGAGCAACCACTGCTAGAGAAGTTTCAGTCCATATCAGTTGATCATGAGCCACAAGCCAATCCACCAAAGCTGCATTTTATGGTAACCCAGAATTAATGCAACTGCACTGGGCTGCAAAGTAAGCCAGTTTAGCTCTCCAAATAGCAGAGCCACTTTTGCAACTAGAATGACAAAGATCCTCAAAGGAAAGGATCGTTGGGCCCATCAGGGTACCCCATGTGCATGCTGAATCTCTCTCATCAGCCTGAAGAAAGGGTTGTTACTATAATCTTCCACGCTAGCAGATTTTGTAAATATTAGGAAAACAAAATCATAGGCCTCAACCCTTTTAAATAGATTTATTGGAACTTTACTGCCCAATATGAAGAATTCAGTGATTTTTTTCTACATAATTATTGGCCTTAGAGTTCTTCCATTGAAAAGGAATATGTCATATCTCATTTTAAACCAGGTGCAAAAATATCCTGGAAAGAAAATATGTAGTAGTGTGAATCTGACTGCAACCCATCCACATTTTTGAAGAAAATACTGTCAGAAACTAAGAAACAGGACAGTCCTGGAATGTCTTGTTAATGTTACAGTACAAAAGTTCATTAAATCTATTCTCCATTTACATTACTGGCAACATAGTTGGCCAATACTATGGAATTGCACTTCACCATGAAAAAGTTATCTTACTATGAAGAATTATGTTTTTTTTTTTAATATATATAATTATAGACCATTTATATATATCTGATTAATTCTGAACAGCATTTAAATATTAAAGGATGCTTCAGTCTATGTGTAGGCTGAAATCTTTAATTATGTAGATTTGAAAAGTTACTCCAAGCAAATTTAAACACATACAGCTCTGTGATGGCTGTCACAGAGTAGTATGTAGTGCTTTGGTCAAGCCAGTACTGCAAATTTAGACCTAGTATTATTGTGTCATTTTCTGAAGTTGTTTTCTAAAAAGAAGAAAAATGTAACACTCAGCATGCAAAGGCAGATGTCCTTTTCTGCGAGTTAAGAGAGCAATCTTTGGGCAATGAAGTTTAGCTCCAGATTATTAAATTTCAATTAATGTTATGGAACTTAAAAGAAAAAAGGATTTATGAGGTAATTCAATCAGCAAACTTCACATGACTTGGTTCCTTCACTTTACTTTTTGCAATACTCCTAATTCTGCCACACAGTTAAGCGTCTAGAAACAAGCAAATAGCAGAACATGATTCAGAGGTACAGGTTTGCTGATCGGTTGCCAAATGCCAGTCTTAGCTTGCAGTTCTTCAGGAATTGAACTGCCACCACCTGATTTTCCACTCTGAGATTCTCATTTATCTATTCACTCATTCTCATGATGCATAGCAGTAGGAATACAACAATATTTCTGGTACCCATATTTCTTTGTCGAATTTAATCTGGCTGTTGAACAAAAAAGGGAAAGGAAGAGAAAAAGGAAAGAATAACACAGCTGGGATGGCATGACCATGAAAAGCTAAGTATTGATTGTGTTTTCCCTTTTTTCTTAGTATCCAATATTACAACAATTATTATCTTTCAACATACATCTCAAGCTCAATCAAGGTACCAATATCAATCTTACATTACACAACAGGTGAATGTAATTAAATTTTGCACTTCTCTTTTAAGGAAACCACACTTATTCCCCTAGTGTGCATCATAATGCATGGTCTGGTAACCTTTACAGAAGGAAACGTGAACCTTCTTATTTCAGATAGCAAAGCATTCATTTAGATAATTTCTGTCCTGATCAATAATTCTGTGAAGTTTCAGAAGAATTAGAGAATTAGGCAATCAAGGTTGAATCATCAGGCAAAATACTGTTGCTACTAGTTTGTGGTTTGCTTGAATGATCATTACTGTCAGAGTTCTTCAAGGGCCTGCTGTAAGTTCTATCCTACTTAGGATCTCTATCAGCTACCTGGAGAAGGAGAGGGAATGCACCCACAATGAATTTGGGACAACTCTATATTGTTGATGCTCTTAAAAGCAGGCTGTCATCCAAGACAGATCTAGACAGGCTATTTCCAAAAGAAGCCTTAAAAACTCAGTGATGACAAATGCAAAGATCTATGCTTGGAATAGACTAATTCCTGGCAAAGATGCAGGCTGTGCCTGTTTGCATATACAGCAGTGTTGCTGAAAAGAACCTGAGGATCCTGCTGAAGAGTAGGCTGAAAGTAATCCAGCATGCTCTGGCAGAGATGAAGCCTAACAGCACTACAAACTATATCAAAAGGAGCACAGCCAGAAGACTGAGGAAAGCAATTATTCTTCTAGGTACTGATTAAACAATAAGCAGCTTAAGGGGCTGAAGCTACACCACGTGAAGAGTATTTGAAAGAACGGCTTTTTCAGCCTGGAGAGTAGAAGGCTTAAAAATACTGACAGCAAGCTGCCCATGTCCACAAGGGCATTATTGACCAACTCTCCTGATTCATGTTCATAGTGGATTAAACAAAGAAAAACAGTCATAAGAATGAAACAAAAATTTCTAACTGTATATAAAGAAAATCTTTATTATGAAGATATGGAGCAGTTTGCCAAAAGGCACAGTGGACTTTCCATCTTGGGAGTCTTCAAGACTCGTCTGGATAAAGACCTGAGCAACCTGGTCTGAATCACAGAACCATAGAATTGGTCAGTTTGGAAAAGACCTCAAAGATCATCAAGTCCAACCGCAATCTAACCCTGCTATCCTAACTCTAACAACCCTCTGCTACATCATGTCCCTGAGCACCACATCCAAACAGTTTTTAAACACATCGAGGGATGGTGACTCAACCATCTCCTTGGGGAGCCTATTCCACTGCTTAACAACCCTTTCTGTAAAGAAGTTTTTCCTGATATCCAACCTAAACTTACCCTTGCGCAACTTGAGGCCATTTCCCCTCATCCTGTCACCTGTCACCAGTGAGAAGAGACCAACCCCGCTCTCACTGTAAGTGCAGACATTGGAAGAGAGCAATAATGTCTCCCCTCAGCTTCCTCTTCCCCAGACTGAACAGCCCCAGTTCCTTCAGTCACTCATTGTAGGGCATATTCTCCAAGCCCTTCACCAGCCTTGTTGCCCTTCTTTGGACCTGCTCCAGAACCTCAATGTCCTTTCTGTACTGCGGTGCCCAAAACTGAACACAGTACTTGAGGTGAGGCCTCAGTGCTGAGTACAGGGGCAGGATTACTTCCCTAGTCCTGCTCAGCTGTTGTCTTTTAAATACATATAATAAATCCATATATAAATTATCCGTGATTAGTAAAATTTCTCAAATATCTAAAATAAGATAACCAACTACTCTCTAGAGTAACAGATAAGAATTCTTAATAAACCAATATATTGAAAAATATCTGTGCTGGTTGGAAAGAAAAGTGAGATCTAAAACCATGATAAAAAAGCATGAGCGCAACAGCAACATCATTGATCCAATGCAAAATTTTGCTAGGGAACACAATGACCTTTAAAGAGCTTCAAGAAAAAAGTCTAGTCTACTGTCTACATCTACTAGGACAAGAAATAGTGGGCCTAAAGTAGAGAACATTCATATTACAAACAGAAAATATCTATAGTGGCAATGATGAGTCAAACACTGCAATATGCTGGAACATGAGACTCAAAGAATGCTGAAGCAGTGTCCAATACTGCAGGTTTTCACAAATGAGCTGCCAAATCTTAACCATGAATACTCTAACCAGTCCTGCTCTGGAAATGCAAATTGGGGTGATCCATTGAGGCCCTTCTTTCGGCAAGTATGCAGGACTTCTCCAGTCAGAAAATCATACTGGATTAGGACACGCCAAAGAAAAGCAACCCCATGAAATGAACACTGAAGATTTGCAAGCAATCTTCAGTCAACATCAAAGATATGGTTAAAAACTTATTCCTTCTGAATGTACCTCATGAAAACTACATAATGACTATGTAATGAGAAACATATACTGGAGGTCCTGCAACCAGACAGGCTGACAAACAGGTGCAGGTTTTCTCCTAAGACCTGCTCAAGAACATAGGTAATAATTAATAGGAACTGAAAATCTGGACAGAATCCAGCATTCGGATTTGAGCAACAGAGCAGCTTAATAGGAAAAGAAATAAACCTACTTACCAGGTTTCTTCACACTTATGATAGTGCAGAAAATAAAATTTTACCTTATTTATTAGGGTTTTTTTTTGTTTGTTTTATTTTTCTAAACAGTGGAAGTGATAGGAGATAATGGGATGTTCTAACTCAAAGGAGAAAAGAACACTAATCCTCTAATCCTAGTACTAGTGAATTCCTGGGTCTACTGCAGACTACAGGCACTTTGGCTTAGAATAGAGGCAGCTGTGGCTTGTGGCAATCAAGTCTATTATTGGAGTTCACCACATCCTGCAGATCTACTGAAATATTTGTGGACAGAGGCTCCTTTCTCCAGCAGACTTGCCTGGCTGGTCTGAGAGCAACTTGTACTGGTGTGAATTACTTTGATAGCTAAGAAATATCTTTAAGTCCATTTCAGTGAAGGCAGTGACCCCAGAATATTCTTCCCCTTACCTTCCTGTAGATATATACTTAGGTAAGCTTGTATGACAAAACTGGCCAACTGTTCTTACATCTGAAATTCAGAAATTGTGGCAATGATACTTACTACTCCTGCTGCATTAACTTCTAGTATATTCTCCCACTTCAGTATTATTTCTTGGAGAGACATGAGGTTGTTTTCAGCTCCCCCCAGAGAGATGACCCTTGCATCTCTCTGGGAAAAAAAAAAAAAAATTAGAATATAAAAGTGGAATTTCTTTATCATATTCTAAAACTCTCTGAAGAGAACTGGTTGAAAAGATGGATTTTGACCTTACTGAGGCAGAAGGGAAGACAGCAAGAAGGTACTTTGCACTTCATCAAGACTGAGCGAAAACGAGCAGTAGCTGAAGTGTCCAGCCACTAGAATAGTATAACAAGCCATCTCAGTTGCTGAATAATTTTTTCCACTAGTCTTTCCAAAGCAAAACACAGTAGTTTCCAGCCATTGAGATGATAATATAAACACTTGAGAATTCCGAATAGGTTCCCGCAAGACAGTAACACAATTGGTTCATTTATTTTTAAACAATTCAGCTTTCATCATTCGCTTACGGTTCCTGAAACAGAAACCACTTTTCATGAACAAATAGATGCTGCCACAAGGAGCAGTCTCCTAGCTTTTTTAAGGGCTAGATCTGCTACTTAATATGGATAAATTAAGGTCCAACACAGATGGATTTCACTTGAAATACCAAGTATTTTCTAGAATGGTCTTTGCCTATCCCTGTGGTAGGAGTAAGAAAAAAATCCACACATAATAACGTTAAACATCACAGAATCACAGAATGGCCAGGGTTGGAAGGGACCTCAAGGATCATGAATCTCCAATCCCCCTGCAATACACAGGGCCACCAACCTCCCCATGCTGTGATTTATTTGGACAGCTGAATTTATACAAATTTGCATCAACAACATAGTGTATGTTTTCTATTTTTAGTCACTTGCTATCTTATTCTCAGTCCACTAAAGACAGTCATCAAATGGTCTTCGTTTGTTGGCTTTCAAAACACTGTCATAAAAGTGGTTCTCATACTCTTCTTTATCACTGGAATAAAAATTATAAAGTTAAAGGAAATTAAATGCAAAGATCAACTATGTGATTTGAACTGGGCTGAGGACACTTTTTATAAGAGGCCACTGAAATTTCAAAATTGAATTTTGTTCCAAATAAGAGCAATAAGTGAAGATTTCCAGCTACTCTGGAGTTATGAAAAAATACTGAGATAAAAGTTGGGAAAGTCAGATGATTCAGTTCAGCTACTATAATTCTTACTGCAATGGGAAGTTCCAAGTCATTCAGGCATGCCCATAAAACTTCCTCAGAAACCTATGAATTCAGCAAGGAAAATAAATATGAATCTGATATGGTATACTCCAATGATGAGTACTGTTGTGTTCAGCTTTACTTAGCACTCTCCTTTTACTTCAGATTGAATCAAAGGTTTGAAAAAATTCAATGCCATACATACAAATTAATCTGTGGCAAAGATACCAACACAATACTCAAATAACAAAAATAATGTGAGAAATGCTGTAGGATTACTTCAAGACATAACAATCTGTGCTTGTGATTGATGCATTTCATGGTAAATTTCTGCAGCTAAATACAAGAGCATGTCATACTCAATTGCACTGCTTGGAGAGCACTGACTTATGACAAAAAGTAAAGTAGCACAACCACCCAAGTGGTGGCAGTTTCCCATAATGACACACCCCAGAGTATCCTATTGCAATTCTGAAGTGACTTTAGTAGCAATAAAATGTTTTAAGGAACTGTAAAGAATAAGTTATTGAGTATATTTATATCATCTCAAACCTTGCAGCCAAGGAGGGTTAAAGTAAAAAGCAGAAAGCTAGTAGGCTTGAAAATTGGAAACAGCACACAGACATTATTAATGGCATTCACTATTCTCTGTTTCCATGTTCCCTTGTATGCAGGGCTTCCGAGATTTTAGTGATGGGTCAAAGAACAAACCATTAATTTTCTACTGTGTGTGTAAAGGATGCGCACTCTATTACACATTAAGTATGAAGCTATCTTTTATGATACTTTTTTTTTTTTTAGCATAGTAAAATGAAGCAAGTGTTTCAGGAAAGGACTATGAAATATCTTTTTAGAACTCTAGGGAACTGTAAGTAGCAGACTGCAGAACTGAACTGACTATTAAAGCCAGAAGACAGTTTAGTGGTGGTTGGTGTTTGTGTTCTAAATGAGACCAGTCAGGGAAGTCTTTAGAAGTCTGCAGACTGCCACACAACTCCATTTTTTTTTTAACAGTGCAGGACAGAATACTTCTAAGTGAACAATGCTAATCCTATTCTTCATTTTATATGAAATGTTACGTTTTCCAATAAACATATAAACAGCTGAATTATGGTCTTTCAGAAAGAAAAAAGAAAAGTCTTGCAATTACAATAATTGCTTTGTTTAAGGACTTGAAGATGTAGCCTCACACTCACTGCAAGGCAGTAACAGCATATTGAAGATAGTTACCAATTAGGTTAACGCATGAAGTCTAAACTTGGGATGAAGAAAAATTTAAGAATCTTTTGTATCTTCTTCCCTATGATCAACTTTTTGTCTTATGACATCTTCAAGTCACAGCATATTCTTCATCCAAAACAGAACAGGTGGTGTGTGATTTCAAACAAAGCAAGGCAAGTATATTTTCTTCCATTTTTCAAAAATAAGTATGGGCTTCCTTTTTTTTTTTTTTTCTTTTAATCTTATAAACCATTACAAAATATCAACTCTAGCCCTAGCACTTTCCTCTAAGGGCCTTTCATTTCTTCCTGCAAGTAATTTTATAATCAAATACTGTTAAATAATAATAATAATTATTATTTTTATTCAGTGCTTAGTACACAAATCCCAACAACTTTCACTGGAGTATTCAGGAAAAGACTGAAATATTTGATTAACTGCATGATGAGAACTAGGTTATTGTTTAAGGATGATCCAACATGCTCCTCTCCCTTCAATCCTCTTTCACAAGCAGCTATTGGTTTCTTCCCCCAAATGACCTAGAAAAGAGGCAACTGAAATGCATCATATTTGCTTCACACGTAACAATAGCAGACTGATAAGTGTTGGGAGTTCACATACCTATTTTTAATGCCTTTTTCTGCTACTATGCTTTTGTAGAAAGTACCTACTGGAAAGTAAAACAAACTGCTTGTAAGCAAGTCAAAAATAAGAAGTATTATATTATCATAAACTAAGTAACTATAAATGGAGTGACCTCTTTAGTGCAGTGTCCCACTGCTTATGAAGCAGACAATTTATTTTTCTTCACTGAAAGAATGCCATGAACTATTTCAGCAACATTTTTACTGGGACAACTACAGTCATGTTTTATGGATAAAAAACCCTTGTGTTCAAAAACATTGCTGAAGAAAACAGTCTCCTGGAAGCAGAATATTCCACAGAATCTAAATGATTTCTCACACACTGAAATCAAACATTAAAAGAAAACAGAAAATTTGCACTGAAACATTTAAGAGATTTCACGGTTTTAATGCAAGGGAAGCTGAGGCACTAAAGAAATACTACACAAAAAGAGTTCAAACACACTGAGAGGCTTTAGTCAAGTTAACAATCACTAACACGATGTGTACATTCTTCCCATGGTATGGCGTGCTGTGAAAAAAAAGTAACTTTGAACAAATATTTTGTAAATTTGATTTTGAGCATTTATTTTCCACCAGTTGTGTATTATATAAGATAGCTATTTTAATAAAAAGAAGGGAATTACTCATAAAAGTGTCTTGATTTACCAACCAATTATGGAGTGGCTAGCAGCCAATGAGAAACAGAAAATATCAATGTACACGAAGATGACGAGCAAGACTTTTCCATCATTTAAAGAGAAAAACATTAACCTCTGTTTTGTAAAACAGAAATAGTTTAATTGGAGTGTTATTCTTTACCAGCTTGACTAAATAAATGGGATAAACCCCTGTTTGTGCTTACTATTCAGGCATTTATTGTTCCTCATATTTTTGAGCGAGAGAGTTATGCGTTGGTTTGAGGTCTTTTCTCTGCAGCTTTTTTACAAACAGATCCTTGACTCCAGGACTTTTCCCATAATGAAAATTATAAATAAATTTTTAACTGAAAAACAAATCTAAATGTTGATCCTTTAGTAACTGTTCATTGTTTGTGATACGTGCAACCGCTTTTGCTAAAGTAACAATATTTTAAACGGCAAGTTTTTCCATTGACAGTCACTACACTGTGTGATACTGGCTGCAGTATGTTTTTATAACGTTTCCCTTGTAGTTTTGGAAAGTCCCAAATTACGAATGGCCAACCACAAAAGGATTCAGAAACTAAATTGCACTCTGTATAATAGCACTTGGCTCCTTCCAGTAGTTCTGTTACCTGAAACACTTCTGTAAGTAATATAGCAAAGCAGAGTAAAATCCTTACACGTCCCAATACACCCTGCAAGAGTTGAGGAAATCCGTTTTCAAATCACACCGTCCACCTGCTTTACAACCCGGTTCCACTGCATACTAAATAGCCACTGCAAACTCCAAATAGTTAACTCTCAAAGCACCCTCTTACAAACAGATAAATGTAATACTTAAAGAACCTCCTGTAGATTGAGACTATTCTGTGTTCTGAGAACCATTTTAAAGAAAAACAAGCTACTGAAAAGGTTAGAAATTACAAAATGCCACCATTAATAATACAGGAGCAATGTACAGCTGCTTCAAAACTGTGCCTTGTAATTCAAGAGAATTACATTTGAACAAGCAAGGAATTACCAAATGTTTACTAAGAAATAACTTCTTGAAGAGCGTGTCTTTATTTTTGATTGCTTAGGCCAAGGGGACCCAATGTCTACTTTCACTTACTTTGAACAAAGTAAGTTCAAGAATCTTTACAGGAGATGCAAGACAGAGTGGAAGCAAGGGAAAGACTAACAAAGCTCATCCTATAACAATATACTAGTACAGTCTGAAGGCTGCAACAAACTTGGCTTCTACAGCTCATTTCAGCAGAGCTTCTAATTATATTAGAGGACAGCAGCTTCAGCACTGGCTTGTGGTTGCCCTTTCAGTCATTGTAATGTTAAGATGTCTCCTGGCAGCTGTTGACTCAAGACAACTAGCATTCCTTGACATCATTTGGGACTGATTGGGTATACAGCATTGGTCTTGGGCTCCTCTCAAGAAGATGCACAGGAAAAGTAATTCTGTGATTTGATTTTGGTGTGGGAAGATGAAAGTGAAGATGCCTCAAACTGAGATAAACCATGTGAACGAGAGCCATGCAGCATTCTGCTACTTGCCCTCAACATTTTTTATTTACTGTAGCCAACTAGGACCAGCCCAGTCCTCACATGATGTTGACTGTATCTCTTTGCTCTGCCTTCCACAAGGCAGGATTGTCAGCAATTATTCTCTAAATTTACCTGAAATTCTGAGAAAATGCATCTTCCTTTAATGAATCAGCAAGCATAACCTTTGCAAAGGATCAGACTCTTATTAAGACAAATTTATCCACTTTGTTGAGATTAAAATCAACTTTACATTGAAAAAATACAAGAACCCTGACATTGCGATTTATGTGTCTATAAAAATCATATATTTAGTATGTATGATATACAATAACTCAAGTATGCATGCTCTAGCACTAAATTTCATGCTGAAAGCTAGCTAATGCCTCAGGCTTTTGAACGAGATGATACATGAAGCTGAACATAAGTAGACTGCATATTAGTTTCTTAATTTATCTCTAAATTGCATCTATCAAAGGCTTTTATTTTTTATATTTTTTTTAGTATTTCTGTCTATAAATATCTTACAGTCTAGTAATAACAAGTGCAGATAGCATGAAAGTAAAATTCCCAGCTTCTGGATGAGTTCAACCATGTTGAACAGAATTCTAATTTTCTACACATAAATTTGCAAAGGAATTATTTTAACAAGTCTGTAATAAATGCATCTTTCAAATAGTAAATTTACATTAAAACATTATTATGTAAGAGGATATATATACATAGCCACAGCCATAAAACCAAATGTTTAAAACGATTTCAGTATTCTCTATAATTTCAATTATTTTCTTATTTCCTTTCTTCTCATGCAACAGATCATTAATTTGATTACAGGTTTGTGTCTATGAAATCAAGACTGCAGATTCTATCTGAAATCTAGAAAGAAGTTCTTCTTTCAAGGGACATTAATGCACATTAAATGTATATACACAAAACATACACATAATCATTAAAACTTCCTGAAATGGAAACTACATACACTCAGAAACTCTTCCTAACAAAGTCCATAAAAAAAGCTCTCATGAATGAAGAGTCCATCTCAATACCGGATTTTTTTTTTTTTAAAGCACCAACACAAATAAGAAAAAAATATTTTTAAGATCTAAAAATCACTATTCATTTTTCTTACAAGCAAAGAAAACTTCTGTATGTCTGCATTATTAAAAATGTTTTCTTTGAAGTTGATTTTCAAAGGAATAGTTTGACACTTTTATAGAAAAGCCTGCAGGAGTAGGTTGACAGTAATAGTGGGTCAGAAGGTGAGAAGAGAAAAAGCATTGAATCAGATCCTCCATCAGCACACAAAACACATCCAGGTTTCTTTTTAAAATTATGGTGCTGTGATTTGGCCTCACATGCTTCAACAGGATTTTCAGCAAACAATTTTCTGGACTGGCAACAGAAGGTATACTGATTGAAGTCAAGCAGGGAAAGCTGCTTTTCTAAGATAGCAATGCTAGGCTGAAGACATTACAGTTCTACCAAATTGATGACATGCTGCCACAGGAGTCCTTTTGTACACATCTTATGCAGATGCACAAAAACACATTTATAAACATATTCTGTAACACACGTCTTCATAAAAAGGCAGGGCATTTGACAAAAAGATGCTGACAGATCTTCTCAAAGAGAGATTATACCTGCAAATGCCAAGAAAACATTCATTTGTGTCACAATGAAGCACTTTTAAGAACCACCTGTGATATACACAAGGGCTTCCTGTAACCCACTCATTACACAGGTGGTGTAATGCTAGTTTATTTTAGTTTTCCAGAGACAACTGCCACACAGTGCACATTCCAGGTAAGTATTACATGAGACCATTCTATAAACAAAGACATTTAAAATTTTTAGTGGATGTGGTACTTCACTAGGCCCTTAATGGTTGGAATAAGAGCAGAGTACTAACATAAAATCCATACAGGACCAGTACTAGAAAGTTATCCTCTATATTGCAATGGATACTTTGAAAGACACTCTCCCAGGCACTTTTCTAAAGGTGGCAGCTCAAGATTACCTGAGTTGTGATCTCATTTCCACAGCAAAACTTATACTTTTAAAGCACTTCTGTGAGAGAATCCTTCTCAAGCTTTGCTGATGACTTTTACAGTACCTGAGCTAGACAAAAGAGCAATTAAAAGGTTCAACACTCTGAACGTTCTTGCTCTTATCTAGTAAAGCATTAAAACATATCGATACCTACAATACCAAAATAGTCCCATCCAAACATCTATGTAGTGAAACTGTGCTTATTTTTACAGTTAAGCATGCAAGATTTCACCCCTTCAGTGATCAGATCCAAAAGGATCTTCCTTTTTGCTCAAGTCTAAACTAAGAAACTTGTACATTTTAGGCATATTACATTTAACATTAGGAAAAAAATGATTACCATATTGCTTCCTTCCTTTAGAAATCTATGTAGCATCAGCCCTAATTTTCTACTCCCTCTCCCAACAGCCATACATAAATAAAAGTGGACTGGCTTTCATTGCAAGTTACTCCAGATCCTCTCATGCCATGTCAGGAGGAATATAATTACTTAAAATAGTTAAGTTAGACTGAACAGTTAGAACAGACAAGCACACACAATCTTTCTGACAAACTTAGGTGAGAAATATTTTATTTAACAAGTGGCTAAGTTGTCTTTTGTTTCTCTCCCAGTGAAGGAGAGAAAGGAAAACTGAACTCCAAACACAACAAATCTTGCTCATTCTGCAAGCAGAAGAGTCTTCAATTTAGGAAGAGTAAGTCTTAGATAAAACAACTTAGCTTGAATGTATATAAAAAAATACAAGTTGCATTAAACAGCATCCTTTTATATGCTATTTTTGTTTAGACTTTTTAAACTGTTCTTCTTTTCCCTTTTCTCACAGAAAAAATTTCACTGAGCTCTGTACTGCAATTACATCAATACAAGCATCTCTATCAACTCAAATAAAGAAAAGGCAGGTCAAAAAATTTCCCTGACAAATTGTCTGTCTCAGAGTGAACGCATTTAGCTAAGAAGATGATAGTCACATGTACCACAGGCAACTTCATACTTATTTTTTTTTCCCCCTACACAAACAATACAACATTTCTGTAAAATGCTTTCTGAGATTAATACCCAGAGTTGGGTTCATCAGCATCGCCATTATGGAAAAACTTCTTGGCATAAGGATATGGATTGCTTTCTTTACTTCTGAGATCAGCTTTTCTTAATTACAAAAGACATCTCAACAGCATACTTGTGCAAATTCATCATTAAGAGATCTTTATCCTGTGCTGAATGGGCATCAGACTGGCGTATAATAACAACTTTACACACTTTGTTACACAAAGTAACAAGCAGCAATAAACTATCTATAATGACAATCAGCTGAAGGCAGCAAAGGCAACACATTAATATCACGACACCAAACCCAAATTTTGTTCTCACTAAATTAACCTTAACCCTGAATTCAGAAATGTTATGATTTTTCCTTCAAGGTCCCTCTCAAAAGGCAGCATTATATAGTGATCTCAGCATGCTGATGTTCCAACAGCTGACTGCTCCCTCCGTGCAATACACACAGCTGATGTCTCATGTATAGTTTATTTCAAACAACTCTGCATCTTTCAAAGATGGTATTCATAGGATAGAATCTCCAGACAATGCAGATTTCCTTCTTTGATCTCAAATGTAGTAGTGAACCAAAATGAATCATAAATAAAGACTGTAACCAAACTCTGTCAAATCTTCTCTTCATTTCCTTATTTACTAACTCCAGTAAGGTAATATGATTAAGGTCAACAGAATTCCTCTCTTTATAGAAAAGTCAACTGAAACAATACAGAACAAGGTCTATATTGTTCTGTGGATTATTTGAATACTGATGACACAACATTAAATTAATCTAAGTATTTTAGTTTTAGGGAAAAGTAACAAGGTTGTGACATTGTCAAAATAAGGTAGAAAATCAGTCATCTGACCTTCCAGCAGATTCTCCTGTAAATGGACAGGGAAACATGGGTGCAAATTAAATGCAATGACTTGTCTTGTATTTGTTTCATTTCCACAACTATAGCTATAGTATAGATTAATTGCATTCATCAGCCAACAGCCAAATTCCACTCCTTGCTCAGCCTGAGAATCCACCCTCTTTCTTTCAGTAGAGTTAATAAAATGTGTATTTGTGAAGGAAGCACGAAATACAAGCTACAGGACCACCTTCCATGTACAGCAATAACTCTCAGCAGCTTCTCCTCCTATAGTGAGGATAAGCACTGTAGAACTGCACAACTAATGTAGGATTCTGGCGAGTTCACACGCAACTAACTCAACAACTGGTATCTTCAGAACAGCAGTTCTATTTGCTCTCTTCTCTTCATGCAAAAGTGTATGAAATCCAGGAGTGATTGATAGAAAAGGTAATAATCATAAAGTTATCAGTTACTATTACTAGTTGCTTATTCTTAAGTATAACAGAATTCAGTAAAAAACATGTAATAACAATTCTTGTTTATACAAGACACACTACAGAAGCCAGAACATACTGCTGCCAGCACGTACACAACTTTTTGAAGTCCAAAACGATCATTTTATCAAACATTCTTCTTATAAATACCAATCCATTCAGCATATCAAAACATGTAATTCAGCAGTAAGCCTGGCAAGGCCTATTTTAATAAATGCATCTCAGTTAACAGCTTAAACATCTGTCCGCTCCCTTATATCTTCAGAACTGATCATAATAGTGTAAATAAAACTATGAGGAAGTTAAGTTGGAACGAATGCATTCCTAAACTAACAAAGTAGGAGGCAAAGAATGCTTTCTAAAAACAAAGAATGCTTTTAAACAAAATGAAGTAATAAAGCACTATGATACATTTTTTTAATTACAAGACTTTTCACTACTGCCAACAAACAAGTATGTAAAGCCCCTACAACTTTTGCTCTTACAGAAGGGGGATGTCATAACTAGAGATGGAGAAGTAGCCTTTTGCAGAAGCATTATCCTTCCACTACTGGCTTTCTCTGTTACTTTACCTCTGTTACTAGTGCTCCTCGTGGTAGCACTACTCTATCATATGTTAAGACACATCATTTATCACTATTACTGGGAAATGAGGCCTACTGTGACTGAAAGTTACATAGAAATATTAGAAAAAGTAAGTATGAAAGCCTCGGCTTATTAATGAGTCATGATACAAACAGTGCTGTTTAAGAGGCTTTGATACGGCATGCATAACCCTCTCATATCATGCAACATGTGGAACTGATTGAAGAGAACACAATTCCCAAAGTAAGCCAAAGTCAGTCCAGCGGTTGGATGGTTACAGCCAGAGGGTTGTGGTCAACAGCTTTATATTTAAATGGAGGCCAGTCACAAGTGGTGTCCCCCAGGAGTCTGTTTTGGGACCAGTGCTCTTCAACATCTTCATCAATGACCTAGATAGTGGCATTGAGTGCATCCTCAGCAGGTTTGCAGACAACAGGTTCACTGCTGCAGTTGATAAAACAGAAGGAAGGGATGCCATCCAGAAGGACCTACACTAACTTGAAAAGTTTGCCTCATGTGAACCTAGCGAGAATCAACGAGACCTAGTACAAGGTGCTGCACTTCAGTCAGCATAATCCCAGACAGAAGTACAGACTGCCTTTATTAGGTACTGTGAAGTACTGTGTGCTGGAGCCCCAGGCTTGAACAATAAAGATGTGGAACTGTTGGAGTGGGTTCAAAGGAGAGCCATGAAGATGATCAGAGGATTGGAGTGTCTTGCCTATGAACACAGGCTGAAGGAGCTGGGCATGTTCAGCCTAGAGAAGAGACAGCTCTAGGGAGATCTTACTGTAGATTTTCAGTACATACAGGGAGCTTTTAACAGGAAGGAGATCAACTTTTTACATGGTCTAATAGTGACAAGACAAGGGGGAACGATTTATACTAAAAGAAGAGATTTAAGTTAGATATGAGTAGGAAATTATTTACTGGTCTGGTGTGGGAACAGGCTGCCTAGAGAAGTTCCATCTCATATCCTTCAACATAATCTCACAAAATATTCCACATATTGCACCTGGAATATTCCAGGTATTCCACAAAAACATATTCCATTCGCATAAACACCTATTACATTGTAAAAAGTCAGAGATGGAGCTGTACAGAAGCCAATAATAGAATTATTAATTTTTTTAAGAAATATTAAAATCTTTCATTCAATACATTAATACAAACAGGGAGAGGGATCATCATTACCATATCTCCCATCCATATGCTCTGTGCACACATTATCACTTGTGAAGCAGTATAGCATTTGTCATATTTTTGAACTTTCTATGCACCTGGAGAAAAAAATAAAGGAAAAAGGACATACACTATGATCACACTCTGGTGCCAATTATAAATGTCTAATTTCAAGTGCTACAGTTTCTTCAAATCAGATTTAATGGCTTTATGTAAAAAAGAAACTAACATCTTTGTAAAATGAAGAAATCACAAAGAAAATATTTAGTAAATAGAAGCTAACTGATTTTTCACTATTCACTTGTTTAATAGCTCCTTAGCAACACAGAATTAAACCAAGAGTTTCTCATCATATGCAACTTCCTGCAGAGTAAACACTATTAACTGCTGTACTGTTAGTACTTGCTGAAATTAGTCTCATTTGAGCACTGTAAGAGGGAAGGTAAAATACTGTTATATTCTTTCCTACAAATTTGATACAGTCTTTCTTCCATGCTGTTCATTCTTTAGTCTGAAAACTGTTTCATTAAGAACTTTTATTTGAGTTAATAAAACCTATAGGAATAAAGAAAAATGTCCCCATATTTCCTTGTACACAATTACCTACTTGATCTTTTCAGTATTCAAATAAACCATATGACAGCATTTTTCTGCAGCTACAATTCCTGCTGAAATTAGAGTAGTCTAACAAGAGTTGGAGGGAAGATTTTCATAGTTGAAAACATTTTGCTGTTTTCCTCACTGTGAAAAAAAAAAAAAATCCTTTATTTTCCGCACAGGAATTTCAAATATAAAAGGTTCAAAGTAATGTGATAGAAGCAGACCTATATTTTTGAAGTTTCATGAAAAAATTCAAAGAAGGGGAAAAAAAAAAATAAAAAAAAAAAAAAAAAAGCAGTGATACTAATTCAAAAATTAAAGAAGTTTGTACAATAATTCAATTTTTCTTCACAATGAGATCTATTTTCAGGCATTTTAAATGAAGTGCAAACGTGAAAATAGTAAAGAAATTGGGCACTGGTAAGCAGTTTATAGGACTGAGGCAAATTCAGTGAGGCATGGATATGCAGAAATGGGCCTCCTGAGGCTAAGTGCAGAGTCCTACACCTTGGGAGAAATAGCTCCATGCAGGTTAGGGACTAACTCCTTCTGGAAAGGAGCTCTGCAGAGAAGGACCTAGGTGTCCCAGTGGACAAGAGGCTGACCACGAGCCAGAAGTGTGTTCTTGTGGCCAAGTAGATTAATGGTATCCTGGGGCACATCAAAAAGAGTGTGGCCAGAAGGTCCAGGGAGGTTCTCCTCTTCCTCTACTCTGCCTTGGAGAAGCTGCATCTGGAGCACGGTATCCAGTTCTGGGCTTTTTAGCTCAAGAAGGACAGGGATCTTCTAGAGAGAGTCCAGCAGGGGGCCACAAAGATGAATAGGGGCCTGAAACATCTCCCTTACATGGAAAGGCTGAGAGACCTGGGATAGTTCAGCCTGGAGAACAGAAGACTGACGGGGAATCTTACCAACGCTTATAAGTATCTGAAGTGTGGGAGTGAAGTGCATGGGGCCAGGCTCTTTTCAACAGTGCCCAGTGAAAGAGCAAGGAGCAGTTGGCAGAAGCGAACATAGGAAGTTCCATCTGAACATAAGGAAAAACTTCTTTACTGTAAGGGTGACAGAACACTGGAAGATGCCTCCTTCTTTGGAGATAATCAAAACCCACCTAGATGCTTTTACGTGCAATCTGCTATAGAATACCTGTATTGGCCAGGCTAATTGGACTAGATGGTGCCCAGAGATCCCTTCTAACCCTTATAGTTCTGTGATTCTGTGAAAATGTAGACAGACATACTACATTTCTGTACAAAAGTTAACACATCTGTTGTATTAGTTCAAAAACACTCAAAAATAACCTCAAACATTGCAAGACCTATTTTAATTCCTAACTACAGATCAACAAAATATTTTTATCAGTAATTGTCAACGATTTATCAAAAGTGTCAACAGTTTACAGGCTGGTTCAGCCCGGTTCTGTGACTAGCGGGGCAGGGGGACCCATGGATCCACCCCCAGGAAAGGAAAAAGGGTAGAGAGATGGGTCTAAAATCCAAACAGTGGCAACAACCTGAGGAGAAACAAACTAATTTTCTAAATAAGATACTGGAATGTAAGGTAACACACTATAATACAGTATAATACAATATAATTAGAATTGAAGCTCATAAAACAATTGAGAGAGAATATCCAAAAGCTGAAGCCCTTACTCTACTGCTGAGGTGAGATGATCTAGGGAGCTCACACACTGCCGAGATCAAAAAGGGAAGGGCAAATGACCTACGAAGGGCCTTTACATCTTTTCCCTCTGAGCAGAAATGCAAGAGAACAGCAAACAGTCTTTCGGGGCGTGTGGTTCTTCTTCTCTTCTGGGGCAGGTACCTGGAACTGGAGCATTAACTCCTTAACTCCCAGTGCACTGCATGATGTTATGATATGGAATACCGATAACGGTACACATCTGCTCATATATGAGAGTTTTGTGAGAAATAAGAATACACTTACCTTGTCTTGGTTTTCCTTATTTTTGTAACACAAGTTTCCAATCAAACGAATGAGATGAGCTTTAAAACCCACAGCTGGATGTGAAATTTCCTCTTGCCATGTCATAGCATGTGTGGTGGTAAAAATATTTACAGTCTGTTTTCCAGCAAGATGAGTTAGTCTCAGGGTATCTACAGAAAACAAAAGCACTTGAATTATTTTCCACACAAAAAATTAGCATTACTTTGCACAGAGCTTTACTACCATTTCTAGTTGTTAGGTTCAAGAAAGTCAATGAAATTGCGTATTTTTAGCGTTATATCAAAATAAGCTCAAAAGTTTTATAAATTTTTATTTCTCAATTTGTGCTACTGTAAACCACACAAGACTGTTCTCAAGGCCAGAAGGTACTTCTGAATCTTTTTTTCAAACTTACATAGTTCATATATAAAGTCCAAAGGCTAGTTCTGACTATCTCTGCTCTCAGAGTCACAATTTATAGGCTACTGATACTTGTGGCATTGTAAATACGATCTGATTTTTGGTTTAAAACAGAAAATTTCTAGAAAAACTTATTTTAGTTAACAATTCTTACATAAATATGTATTAATTGTGGAATTACTTTTTTTCTCTCTTCTTCAATCTGTTCCTAACTCTGTAGTGTGAGAAAAGATATCCTGAACATCTTGCACTATGACCTATCATTACAAAACACTGACTGTCATAGTTGTGCAAACTGGGAAATACTAATTTATGTTATGGTAGTTGCTAGATGCCCCTGTAATCAAATACAGAGATTGTTTTTTTAATTTATCCTGAGCTCTAGAATACCTCAAAATATTCATAATTAACATGTGTTTCATTCATTTTTAGTATTACATTTTACATTTTAGTGTTACATTTCTTTTTCCTTCAGTATTACATATTTCTCTTTAACATCCATCAAATTTTCACAAGTTATTCAGAAAATGGTACTACATGTCAATCTGAGACAGTGGTATAATTTAGGAAGGTCATGTCAGTTATATCATTCTCCTTCCTCTCTGAGTATACAGAGTCTCTGTGGACCATCTTGGCTTCATTTCATTTGTGAGCAACTCTCAGTTTGTTGTTTCTTAGCAGAGGAAAGGTTCCTTCAAACTAAACTTCCAAAGTCACAGAATTTGGCTAAAACTTGAACTGTATTTAGTTTCATGAATTCGGGAAAAAGAAGGAAACAGGCTTGGAGAATTATCTTTTCCACTTTTTGAGGTACTTGTTCACACATTCAGTTCATGGAAGAACAGTGGAAGCACTTCTTTTCGCACAACTTTTACTGTATAAATAGTGCAGTGCTGAGAGTTGAATAAAGGCTCTGTTGGGTAATAGGAGCCAACAGAGCAAGCTGAGCAGCAAAAAAATTCCAGGAACACATCAAATATTTGAAAATGTACATTAATTCAATCTCTTATTTATTTTTTTTTTAGAAGGTCAAAAGCAAAATTGCTACCAGTTGTGAAAAACATGTTTTCATTCACAGAGCAACATGATTTGGAGCAAGCCAACAGTTAATAAACGCTTTGGCTTTCACTTACCTATGGCTGTTCGAAGCAAATCAGGCAAGGTCTGCAGATACTCTAGTTGTCCATTGTTTGATGTCATTTCACAAAGAATGTCAAGAAGCCGAATTGTAACCAGGGCTTCCTATAAATGAAAGCTACATTTCTGAAAATGTTTTATGAACAATATCATAAGAATGTAGAAGTTCAACTTCTATAGGACAAAAACTCTTGGAACCTCAGTTTCTTTTTGTCTTCTCCTTTCCTCTTCTTGATAGCCACTAAGAATTCAAGTAAAGAAAGGGATCCTTATACAACAATGTATCACATTGAAATAATTTATTTCCTACAGTCTAACAGTGTTATACGTGCCTTGAAAAATCATGGGGAAAACAAAACAGAGGCATAACGGATGTTTTTAACAAAAACACAGTAGCTTCCACAAGCAGAAAAGCAGAAAATTACTAGCTGAGAAAATTATTTCTGTATAAATGTTTTCTTTGACTTTATTCAGTAGGACCATCCCACTTTAAAGACACAAACACCGCCTGCAAGACACCAATTTGTTATCCGCAGGAATTCTGTAAAGTTCTGTGGTCAAATGAACTTTGGCTGCGAGAATTTACATTATTCTTGGGTAAATAGGATTCAGATCACAGATGCAGCATTTTGGTTAGGTATGAGACACAATCTTATTTGTGCATTATTTATTCAACTAGAGAACTATATTTTCTCACAGGCTATATTGACACATGTTTAGAACGACAATCCACTTCTATAGGAGTGAATAGTAAAATTTTGAGCACACATATTACTCAACAACCATACTGTGACTGCAAGACGATGCCACACAAGGTGTGGTATGTAAACTGAAAGTAGTCTTAAAAAGACTCATACATAGACCACATTAACTATTTCTGTCTTGTTTTCTTCACATCCAGGAAAAGAATACCTTTACAAACAAATATTATATTTTTGAATCAATATAAGCCATATAGCATAATTTAAATAATCAGCAATGGTGTTTAATGTTAAAGACTACGAATATAACATTTTTTATTTCTTCCAACAACCTTTGACAACAGAAATGGGTTTAGAGGCCAGATGCTAAAATTTCTTCTTAACATAAGTGTACAACTCAACTTGACCTGAATTAATTCAATAAAGTGCTTTCTGTAGCACAGAAACAGTCTTTGAATAAATTGGTCATTGTACTAGAATAAAATTAGCCTATCTCAACTGTATTTCAAAGAAAACAATAAGGTATTTCCATTTTTCAACTCACATTGCACTGTAACAAGACTGTAGCTTAACCAACATCCTCTTCAGCTTGTACACTTAACACTGACCTTTGTGCGACAAAAATTTATCATAGAATCACAGACTGGTTTAAGTTGGCAGGGTCCTCTGGGTCCACCTGCTCCAACCCCTGCTCCAGAAAGGACACCCTGTGTAGGGTACCCAGGACAACATCCGTGCAGCCTCTCAGTACCTCCAAAGAGGTAAAACCAGCAACTTCTCTGGGCACAGAGTTACACTTTGCGACAAGACTGAGTTACCTGCTTAACATCTGCAAAGCAAACAAGTGTCAATGGCAGCCATAAATCACTCTAGGAAGATACAGCAGCCCTTGCTGCCTATGTGTACCTCACTTTCTGCCCAGTTACGTGATAAAGCTCTGTAGTAGATAATAATGGGAAAAGCCACACCTTACTTATTTCTCAGTTTTATGCTTTTTCACTTTTCATTACCATGACCCCATTACCCTCTCCTTTAAACAAACAAAAAAATAAATAAAGGAAATTAAAATAAAAGAAATAGAATAGAAAAAAAGAAAACACCTTTGTTCACTGCTCTCTCCATACTTCTCTGCACTACTTTCTTTTCCTTCCTCTTATCTCATGATTTGTCTCAGGTCCACCACTGTTCCACTTGGATTTGGAAAGAGGAACAGATTGCTTAGAAAGCATAAATAAAGTCACAAATTCTTATCTACTTATGAAGCTTGAATGCACATACATTTTTGCACATATCCACATACATATTTTTTCAAACCTGTGTTTCAAACCTCTTCAGGTTTCTCTATGGCTGCACAAAAGAAAGGCAATAAGGTAGGATATTTCCTTTGCAATTCAGAGACAATAAGCTATTCAGACTGCAAAATGTTTTGAAAACTGACAGCCATCACAATTTGGATATAACCTGAGAAGTAAGCAGTGAAAATACTGAAAAGTTTTTTGAACATATTTTCAGAGAGACCCAGAAAAGATGTTCTTTATAGAGAGAAATCTAGGAAAGTGTTTTATTTTACAAGTATAGCTGAAAACTAGTGAAAACAAATTACTGTTGAAGTCAAGCTTGTAATGAAAAGCTATTTTAAACATTGGTTTGAACACTGCAGAAGCACGGAATTAACTTCTCATTGATTTGAGACAGAAGGTACAAGACCTAATATTCCTTATGGAAAAAAAACAGCATCTACATATAATAAATTAAGCAGTGGACCTGACCCCTGAGCCAGCATTCTGGGCCAGGTCAATGACTATTCCCAGAAGACAGTTTTCAAATGCGGCCTCCTAGCTGTGGAGGCCATGTCAGCTTCCTAGTGCAGGCACTGCCTGACAAAGGCACTTAGCCTCAGGGCCAAATGGAAGTCCAGGCAGAGTTCAGTTTAATATCACAGATGCTGAATATAGCATTTTAAATGACAGGCATTGTACACAATTGCTCTTTTTTTTCCCTCCAGTTAAATATCATTCTTAGGCAAAACCTAAAATATTTACCTAAGCAAAGAGAAATTAGTACAGTTTTTCATCATTTCTGACAAGAAACAGTTTAATGAATTTATTTGGTTGTTTTTTTTTTTTTTTTTTTTTTTTTTTTAACATATGGCAAGCATGTATGATGAATAAATGCATACAGTCAATCTACAAACACTTTAAAAAAACAAGCTATTGTCATTTATCTCACTATATTAAGATCTTCATGACTTACTTAGTGATCCTTAAATGAGCCTCTCACATACCATGCTTGTGAAAAGGATAAAAAGTCAGTGTCAGCTGGACATTATATATTGAGAATATCACTATTCTCAATACTGCTGCCCCAAAAGATTCAAGCTGGACAGAGGCCTCTTTCTGCTAGGTGCAAACAAATGTTTTTTTTCCAAGAACTGAAACCACTGAATACTTGGAACGGAACCATACAGGAATAAAAAGGAAAAAATGAAGAATAAAAAAAGATGGAACTGTCTCAGCGTATTTCCTCTTATGTCAAGCTGATACCTTTTCCAGAAGTAGTCAATTAAGTTTGGAAATGCAGCTTAGACGGTGCAGTCACTAGTGTTTCAGGGGAAGCACAAGAAGTGAAAACCCCTTCTTTGAAAATAACGAAAGCATTCCAGTGATTTTTTTTCTTATGCACCCAGCTATCACCTCTCCTAATGTGATTTTAGGTGTACATTCATAGCACTTCTCAAAATACACGTAAAATACTAGTAAAATTTAAACTAGTAAGTAAGGAAGTGCAGCACATCATGCAGAAACATATAAAAATCACTATGTTCCACTTACATTACAATTATGACAGCTGTTCAGAAGTATTTCTACAAAATGAACTATTACAGCTTAATTTTGCTTACCCATAAAATACTTTCAAGTATTTTGTGTAGTACACACAGTGTACTACAGTGGCCCTCTGTCAAGGCAGAAGCTAGTTGTGACTTCTTCTTAAATATAGCTTTCAATTATTAAGAAAATCTGTAAATTACAGTTCTGAAACTAAGTATAATTAATTATTATTATTCAACTAATTCGGTGTATTTCTTTTCTCAGGCTTTGAGTATTCTGTCTCGTTGTCTTAAAAGAACAACACATCTTCAGTTGAGCTGAAAAACTAAAAATCTATGAAAGACATCAAGAATTGAGACTGATACTACTGTCCCTACCTGCTTAGAATACAATCATCTATAGCACAACACAAAAAAGCTCACTGCAAGATATGGTGTTAATTGTTCTACGCTCCCAAACGCATTGGTTAGGTCTTTGAGAAGCTTGTTGAAAGTCAAAGGAAAAACTGGACACCAAATAATTTGAAAAGACCTCTACCCTTAGATGGTCTAAATCTTCTTAGTGTACAAAATGGTGTGGCAAGTTGCCAGCAACTCTTGGATACTTCATAAGAAGGAAATAAAATAAGACCATCCAGAACTCAGCTCTGTATCTGAGGCTCCCAAAGTGCAGCCCACAAGCCACTTGTGACCCATAAAATCTTTCCTATTCAGCTTGCAAAGGGAATTTATTGTGGCCGTCCTCAACAGAAACACTTCATTAAGTCTGAAGCAATAATAAATTTCTTCCAACCGGACTGGAGTTGAGGCAAGTGTCTGAGGGCTCAGGAGACAGAAGCTATTTGCCACTAAGAATCCAGTGAACTCCGTAACTTCAAACTGAGGACCCAAGCTAACCCCAGGAGTGCCACCTTTTGAGAAGAATGAAGGTCCACCAAAGAGCCCCAGATCACATAGAAACAGGGAAGAGTCAGCAATTAAAGCCCTCTATTCCATGGTGGGTCACAATACATTTCAGACAGCAACCTTGCATTGAGCTGATTACATGTGCATTCCATGAAGAGAACTTACGTTCCAGGTCCTGAACAGTCAAGGACATCTGCCCAGCAAGTAGCCAAATGCACTTCCAAAAAATCAGTGCTGGGGAACTTATTGGCATATTAAATATTAATTGAAATAACCATCAATTATTGTACCAAAAACAAACAGACAGCCCGAACTGTGAACTTATTACTGCTTTCCCCATACAAAGGAAGCTCGGGAATGCAGTCAAGTAGTAATTCACCACTTCACATTCTAATACCGTAACATGTTTGTTTTAATTAGTCATACCTCATCTTCTGCATCTGCTGCAGAAGTCAGCTTGAGCACAGCTTCACATTTTTCTTGGAAACAGCCTGCAAGGAAATCAGCATGTCTCATGAACACATGCATTTCTTCACTGGTAACTGAGTTCTTCTCACTCACTTTTGCCATTATCAGCTCTAAAAAAGTAACCCTAGAATCAGAAGACACCTTGTTAATTATATTCACTAAGCATTACAGAATTATCAGTTGAATAAGCAAAGAGTTTCTTAAAATGATATAAACAATGAGCATGCTACTAACAGTGGATTTTTAAAAAACAAAGAACACTGGCAATCACTGCCTGTTTGTTGGTTTATTTCTGCACACAATTAATTTAATTCATCCTCTGATGAAAACAATCTGGCCAGATGTTCAATATTTCTGACAGGTCTATTTCAATTTCTTATGCTCTAACACAACGTTATTACGCATATTATATATGTCAAAAATTTCCACCAAAAAAACTTTTATAAACTGTTGTTAAGTTAAGCAAACCAAATACAGACTATTTGACAGCTTCCACATGGCCCTCGCCTTCCACAGTCTCCTTCACTAATCTTCCTCCCCAACCCTAAACCAGTTCAGAGAAGAAAATGAGGAAATAAAAATTGATGTGTAGGTTGCTCCAAAAGTAATATCTTCTATTTATTTCCATGGAAACAGCAACTGATATAAAGAGAACAACAACTCTATTTGTTAGAGCAAATTTTCATCTACAAAGCACTTGTTTTTACATAATCACCATCATTTACTACGCATTTTCACCAGCCATGAATAAGAACTCTGCATGCTGCACTTGTAAAAAACCTCCACCAGCAGAGATGATCCATTGCTTCAAAGCTGCTGTGATGGCACTGTTGCTAGGAAAACATTGTCCATGCAATGCATTCCATTTTTCATCATCCTGAACAGATGGAAATCAGCAGGTGCCAAATCCAGACTATACAGTGGATGCGAAAGGAGAATCCAGGTAAGATTGGCAACATGCTCCAAGATCTTCAAAATGATATCAGGCCTGGTGTTATCATATCGCAAAAGAAAGATTTTCTACTTCTCAGGAAGTTCAAGCCTTTAGTGAAGTCAGTGATAATGGCTGATAGTTTGTCTAGATTCTAGTAAATTCTGAAGAATCACTCCTTTCCTATCCCAAAAGGCATCACTTTATCCACAGAGGTCTGTACCTTGAACTTATTCTTTGCAGGGGAATTCTCATGTCGCCACTCCAGGACTGTCATTTTGACTCCAGCCTGTAGTGGTGATACCATGTCTCATCATCAGTGAGGATGCAATCCAAGACACTGTCACCTCATATTGGCTCAATAGGCTTTGAAAAACTTGCAGACGGTGTTTTTTCTGTCCCAGCATTTGTGGGACCCACCTTGCACAAACTTTGCAATATTCCAACTTTGCCATCAATGTTTCCAACGTACTGCAGCCAATATTCAGCTTCATACACAGTTCCCTGTGATCAACTGATGGAGATGCTCTTCATTTTGTGGTGTGACAGTTGTGCATGGCCATCTGGAACATGGCTTGTACTTCACATGCTGTCGTCACTGCTGGAACACTACACCCACCATTTCACGGTGCTAACGTCCACAATTAGATCTCCCTAAACATTCAGCAAGTGTTGATGAATGTCACTAGACACAATTTTTTCCACATGAAGGAATTCATTCACACACTTCTGCTTCATATGCACTTTCATTTCAGCCATCATTTGTCAGACTGCATCTCTGCTGTCATCTGTCACATGGCAGCAAAATCTAATGAAATGTTGCTGAGAAGGTTCAACCTTTCACTGCCATACCACCAACATTAATCTCTGACATCATGTGCCAAAATAATAAAATAGGAGGCATTACTTTTAGAACAGACCTCGCATGTACACTGGGCTCTTTTATAATTGTCACTAGATGGATTACTGTAAATTCAAGTTAATTATTCATATATCCAAGGAGAGTAATTCAGCCTATTAAAAGTGGATGCATAACATAGCTGCTCAGCTAAGTACTCAGGTCACTTAATTTAACAATTCTAACATTGCTTTACTTCTGATGTCCCTTCACGCTATCATGGCAAACTCAGAGTATTTTGAGGAAAGAGAACTTTAAAGTGGCAGAGGCTCTACCACAGCTTTGCTGTTGAACTCCAGCACTGAAGAGAGAGCATGGGCTAGTGGAGTTAACTGTAATTCTCTCAATCTGAAAGAGCTCTATTTATTGAACAAATTCAACAGTAGGCTATTTTACTAAAATATTTGCAATTCAAATAGAAAGGCTGACATTTACATAAGTGGAGCAATTCAGATGGTTTTTCTTTCTTTCTTTCTTTCTTTCTTTCTTTTTTTTTTTAAATTCACCAAGCCAATTGTCAGAAGAGGAAAAAAAATGTCGTCTTCTGTGGAAACAGCATGGTCACTGCTTTATTAACCTCACCACTACTGATCAAGTAACAGTTAATCAGTTCTTGCTAAACCTAGCCTTAAATGTCATTAATATAGCTGCATTAAACAATTATCTGAATGAGTACAAAATGCTTTTTCAATGTGGTAGCACAGAAGTGTACTCAACACATTTGCAGAAGGGTGGACTTAAGTCAGAAGTCTACCAAACACTGGTAAACTCTCTCACAGGCTTCACTTACAAACACGATCAAATAACAACACAGAACAGTCATCATGTTTGTTCAGCAGGTTAAAACTGGGTAGCACAAGCTTTCCTGTCTACAACCTACCATTAACCAACAACCTTAGGCTTTCAGCTTTGACAATCTAGACTAAAATCAGGCTAACTACATTGACATTTCACTCATCCCCAAAACAGGGCTAGATATTACTCATCTGTTTTTACCAGGTTCTGAGCATTTCAAGTGTACGTTAAGCTATGAAAGAAAAGCTCCTCATAGAATTTATGATTACTGGAATTATTCCCATAAAATATTATCTCCTGTGTAACAGAATACCAGTCAGCTACTGTTGCACCAGTAAACCAAAAAGCCATGTTTAAAACAGACAAGCAATTCTTTTGTAAAGAATTTAGAGGGTCACCCTATATTTACATAAACTGCATTAGTGATACAAAATTATTACCACTAAGAAAATTTTTAGCATTACTCTTACTCTTGGAATAAAATCATGTACCCTGTAAGGCAGCCATAATCTTTCTGGAGAGAAATAACAGTGATATTTAAAAGAAATTACATGCAGGCAGTATATGAAGATTTTCTGTTCTCCTGAGGTATTTATATGTCAAGAACTGTTTTATTGAGTTGTCTTCCAGACAGTCATTTCAGGACATGCCCATCTTTCCCCAGAATATCCAGCAAGTCTGGCATTCAGCCAAAAACTTCCTGAGAGCAATCCTTTTTGTTCTAATGCAAGTCCCCTTACATTCCTTTCTTCTACTGTTCCTGTTTTCCTCCAAGGCTCCCTAGAATTTTTCCAAGTTATTTCTCCAAAATAATAAAACTTGCTAATTTCTTTTATCTGATCTCACAGTTGTTTAGCCATCAGATGATAGCTAAATGCAAACAACTAACAACAAAGTGCCACAAAACATAACAAAAGCGAGTACCAGTTTTAGCATGTCTCACCATGAATTTTCATTCAATATCTGAATACAAATGTATGTGTTTATTACATTTATTTGGAGTTGATTGTGCCAGTAAGTGCAGTGTTATCTTTCTTTTTTTTTTTTTGGCACCACATAGGAAGACCTTTGTCAATCTCATGTTCCCCACTCCCCCAACCAAATTTAATTCATTCCTCCTAAATCTAATCAAATTAGCAGGAGCTTGGAACAATTACTATTAAGTATTTGCAATCACATATAAACATGCTGTTGTCTCTCAGAATCTGCAAGCAAATTACAACCTTAATGTACAATTTGTACCTGGAAACCCATTATTACGAAGTACAGTGAAGTTTTGCTAAGCTCAACTAAAAACAGTAACATACAATTTCATAATGTTATTATCATTCAACAATTTTTACTGCAAATGTGAATCCTTTATACCTTCCAAAATGCCAGACAATCGTAACATTCCATAACACTGGGATATCTCGGCATTGAAGCACTCCACTAACAGTGGTTCTGTAAGACAAATTAACCTTTCCCAAAATACCTCAATTCATAGAATGGCCTGTTTTGAAAAGGACCTCAAAGACCATCTAAGAGTCACAAGAGCTGAGTAGAGGGGGACAATCGCCTCCTTCCTCCTGCAGCCACATCCTTCTTTTAATGCAGCCCAGAACACAGTTGGCCTTCTGGGCTGCAAGCACACACATTGCCGGCTCATGTCCAGCTTCTAATCTACCAGGACCCCCAACTCATTCTCTGCAGGTCTGCTCTCAAGGAGCTCTTCTCCCAGTCTGTACAAGTACCTGGGATTGCTCAGGCCCAAGTGCAGCACACTGCACTTGGCCTTATTGAACCTCATTAGGGTTTCATGGTTCCACTTCTCCAGCCTGTCCAGATCCCTCTGGATGGCTTCCCTTCCTTCCAGTGTATCGACTACACCACTCAGCATGGTATCATCTGCGAACTTGCTGAGGGTGCACTCAATGCCATAAACAGTTTGTAGAAAGGACCCTGCTGAGTTCATTTCACGCACTGTACAGATGGTGATCAGCTGTGTTGACAGGAAGTATGTTTGTGTAGGTTTAGGGATTTTCACTGAATTTATTACTACAAATCATGTAAACTCTATTATGCTTTTCAAAAAGAAAATCACAGTTCAGTTGTGAATTTGATGCCTCTTGATTTACTGTCAAACACATGGAAATACATGTTGTAGAAAGTCCTTGCATGTCTCAGTTAAAAAAAAAAAACAAACAACAACCCAGCAATGGCATCTTTCTATGTAACATTCTAGAGTATTTAAAAATGCATTTTTTTGAGATATATGAGAAGACAAAACCAGGTCAGATAAACACATTTTGACTGTCATTAACTAGGGAAAAAAAGTGACAGTATAAACCGAAGCATAGGGAATTCATTGTTTCGAAACGAGACAAGGAGCCTTCACCGCAAGAGCGCCGCACTGGTGTCCAATAAGGCTGACTGAGCCAAATAAACGGAGAAAGGACGGATGCGGTATTGAGGTGTCTGGAGAAGGCAGCTTAAGCTCATGAATAAATGGTACCTCTCAGTTACAGTGTTTTCCATCACGCACATTAAATACGCTTACTTTAAACATATTTACCAAAAAGAATTAACTATGTTGAGAAAGTTTGTGAGTACATACGTTAGTAGTGACTCTTAAAGTTGGCAGTTGCCTTAGATAACCAAGTATATGCAGTTTATAACCACAATATTTGCACTATTTGCAGTATTTGCACTATTCAAAGCATTTCCTGTAATTGAAATCTAGTATATTTGTGATATTGTGGCCATGATGTGTGCCATAAGTAGCTCTTGTTCTAGAAGTGGTTCTGTAATCTGAATTTCCCATTAAAAGACAAATTCCTGACTTCTGAACAATTTTCTTTTTCATTTCCTAAGAAATTTAAGCAATTTGATGTTGCGTGCCTGAGTTTGCAAATTGCATGGAATAAGTACTGAGAAAACGTGATCAGCACTTTTAATGATACTCTTGCTCTGAAAAGTGTATGATGATGCGACAGTCTTCTATTTCTTTGCAAGTGACTACAGCAGAAACATGGCTATAGTACTGAGCCAAAAGACTGTACAGATACTTGAATTCTTTGCCAGATTTGAGATTTCACTGCACATGTATGCAAGTATTTGGCAGAAGAATGCAGAAAAAGCTTACTCAAATTAGGCACTAGTGTGGACAGTTTAAGTTAATGCCTTGAAAGTCTTAATTACATTGTAAAACTTTTAAAATGCATACATCTACTGTCATTTTTAAGAAGGTTTCTTGCATTAATCAACAGCAACAACATTACAAAACAAATGTTTAAAATTTTTTAGGCCTCTGAACTATTAGACTTGGTTTGGATTAGTGTTCTCAGTGGATGATGTATTCATTGAACAAATTAACAGCAGTGAAATTGGTACATGAGTCATGTAACTGGCACCACTTCCTGCTACAGGACTGCTGATGACCAGTGGCAGGTTTTCATTTGTGGTAATGTTTATAGATTTACAGACACAAAATAGCTGGAGTTAATTGTGGGATTATAGTCCATCCTGAATTTATGAGTTTACGATCAGTTACACCTACATAAGGTGCTTACAAGTATTGTTACAAATCAAAAGAATTTCAGATTTAAAAAAACAGTTTTCATCAATGACATAGACGATGTCCTCAAGTGCATCCTCAGCAAGTTTGCAGATGACACCATGCTGTGTGGTGCAGATGATACAATGGAGGGAAGGGAAGCCATCCAAAAGGACCTGGACAGGCTGGAGAGGTTGGCCCATGAAACCCTAATGACGTTCAATAAGGCCAAGTGCAGTGTGCTGCACTTGGGCCTGAGCAATCCCAGGTACTTGTACAGACTGGGAGAAGAGCTCCTTGAGAGCAGATCTGTGGAGAATGAGTTGGGGGTCCTGGTAGATTAGAAGCTGGACATGAGCCGGCAATGTGTGTGCTTGCAGCCCAGAAGGCCAACTGCCTTCGGGGCTGCATTAAAAAAGGGGTGCCCAGCAGGGAGAGGAAGGCGATTGTCCCCCTCTACTCAACTCTTGTGAGGCCCCATCTGCAATACTGCATCCAGGCCTGGGGTCTCCAGCACAAGAAAGACGCGGAACTCTTCCAGAGGAGGGCCACTATGATGATGAGAGGGCTGGAGCACCTCTCCTATGAGGAAAAGTTGAGGGAACTGGGATTGTTAAGCTTGGAGAAGAGAAGGCTCCAGGGAGACCTCATCATGGCCTTCCGATACTTGAAGGAAGCACATAAACAGGAGGGGAAATGGCTGTTTACGAGGGTGGATAGTGATAGGATAAGGGGGAATGGTCTTAAACTGAGACAAGGGAAATTTAAGTTAGATATTAGGAGGAAGTTTTTCACACAGAGGTTGGTGACACACTGGAACAGGTTGTCCAGGGAGGTTGTGGATGCCCCATCCCTGGAGGCATTCAAGGCCAGGCTGGATGTGGCTCGGGGCAGCCTGGTCTGGTGGTTGGTGGTCCTGCACATAGCAGGGGGTTGAAACTAGATGGTCTTTGAGGTCCTTTTCAACCTAGGCCATTCTATGATTCTACAATATGATTCTATGATATAAAAAAAACAAACAACCTAACCCAGTCTTGGCTGTCCTCAAGAGGATCACTAAAACAAAAAAACAGCCTCTCCCACTAACCACTTTGGAGTTACAAGATATTTAGAGGCTTGTGATAGCAATGGTAGTGGAAGGATGGTTGGACTGGATGATCTTACAGGTCATTTCCAACCTTGCAATTCTACACTTGGTTAATGAACCTCTATCAGTAGACACAGTAAGCACACACTTCATTTTTTGTTTCCAGTTGGTTAACCTGATGAAAGGAGAAAGAAGAACAGTATATCCCTCATTATTCCCATCTCTCACCTGTGTATCTATGCTATTTACCTCAATTTATAACATATTTCTTTTGTACCTCTATCCTGTGTCTGAATGATCATTTGTAATAACACTTTGGTTTTAGACAGATCAAAATTACAGAAAAAAAACATAAGTCACAGGGATTTTTTTAATGTGTTGTCTTTTACCTGCAACTTCCCTACGCAAAGGGGGAAGAAAGTAGCTATTTTGAATACACAAACACAGGATCACATAATGTGAGAATATTCTAATATTATTATTATTTTTAGTTCTGGAAATACTAAAAAGATTAAGTTATCACAAGCATCGGCACATCTACTTTTGTTTGTTTTTATGTTCTACTAACCAGCACTAGGTATACTTCCATGTTCAGTAAAGTCTTTTTTTTCATTTCTTACAAATACAGTGGGAGCATGAACAGATGAAGACATTTGACATATAGCTGTAAAACGCTGCAGGGTGTGGTGCTCTTATGAAATCAAGGCACAGGCATGAAGTCTTGTGTGTTTTGTTTTTTTTTTGTTTTTTTTTTTCTGAAGTATTTCTTTACCAAGTAATGGCGCCAACCTGGATTCTGCAACCCTACATAAATCACTGCCAGTTGTGGCTAAACTGTAATGTTAACCAACCAATTTAAAACCATTACTGACATAGAAACATGTATTTAGAGATTTTGTGCCAACTACGAAACCACACAGTTTTTCAATCATGTGAACAGGATACTCTATATGGAATGCTAAATACTAAAAGCCACATTGGTTTTGGGGTTACCTTTCTTGATTGCTCAGTTTGGCATAGAGGGCTTTCACCAACTCTGGACATTGCAGCAAATAGTCTGTAACAATTAAGAACCTAAAGAAAAAAAAAAAAGAAAAATACTTATTACTGGTTGTACAAAGAAAACAGCTTCTCCATTATTCCAAATGGTGATACTTAATTTTACTTGTAAAGAACCATTTGACATACTTCTAATACTATTTCGCTAATTGTGTATTGTTTCCCCTACATTTTCCCATTTCCAAACAAGCTTGGAGGAAAGCTAGTTAAGATCTTTCACCAGTTATAGAAAAGGAATGCCACAATTCCAATAATAAATGACTAATCCAATTTTTAGGTATCTAAGCAAAAAGCCAAAGTTTAGGCTTGAATACTATTATGGTATTCATCACAACACTGATTTTAAGCATCCAAATAAATTCTCAATAAAATAATAAAATAAAATCAAACAAAGCATCCAAATAAACAGAAACTGCATTGTCAGATGCATGGAAGCAAAAAACTTCTCTTAACTTCCCAAAAAAACACTCCCCTTCTTTAACACAAACTGAAGCCAATATCCAAATTCAACTCCTTGCTCTATAAGGGGATGAAATACAGTCTACGATCTGTACTATGTACTAGTACTGTGTACTATGATCTTTGGAGAAGTCTACTTCTCCAAAGTATCATTCACAACATTAGACACTGGCCCTGTAATTTCAACCTAGTCATGTTCTTTCAGCATCATTTAAAAAAATAATTAAAAAAAAATCCTTACATTATGAACCTAGAAGTAGTGACAGTGTTACGTATTCTACATAGGTATACGAATATTAAACTATGCATTTTTCAATCTATGTTTATTCCTATAAAATATAAATTAATTACTGAACAAATCTCAGAACATCCTCTGCTCATGGAGCTGCTGTGAAGAATAGGCATAGTATGATGAAAACCAAGCATTTCAAATATTCCATCCATCTCCTGCCAACATTCCACTCTCCAAATAGCCTTTTGCTTATCAAAAATCCATTAATAGCCAACAGAAAGATTACATAGAAAGCCTAAAGATTTAACAAATTACTTTTAGGAAAAAAAATCAGTAACAATTTGGGGAATAAAAGAACAAGAAGTCCAGAAAGTTAATAGCTATTATTGTTTCCAATGCTAAATGTAGACTCAGCCAGCACCTGGTTCAGTTATTTTAATATGGAAATTTTAGAAGGATAAATGTATATGTATATTTGTATACACACATATACAGACATATCACAGAATGGCCTGGGTTGGAAGGGACCTCAAGGATCTTGAATCTCCAAACTCCCTATCACATGCAGGGCCACCAACTTTCACATTCAATACTAGACCAGGCTGCCCAGGACCCCATCCAACCTGGCCTTGAACACCTCCAGGGACGAGGCATCCACAGCCTCTCTGGGCAGCCTGTTCCAGCACCTCACCACTCTCTCTGTAAAGAACTTCCCCCTGACATCCAACCTAAATCTTCCCTCCCTCAACTTAAAACCATTTTAAGATCAATCTAAGAGTTTCTCAACACAAATTTGAATGTATAGACTTCCCCACAATTACCAGCACACATGTAAATGTTGTGCCAAAAGTAATGCCTCCTATTTGTTCCCATGGAAGCTACAACAGATACAAAGAGCACAATAACATTATTTGATAAGGCAAATCCTTAGCTATAAAACACAACTTTTCAACAGTCTCCATCTGCAGTTTTTTGCCAGCAATAATCAGGAGCTTGCATGCTAAGCGAGGAGACCCACCACCACTGTCACCACTGCTGGAACGCACAACCCACCATCTCACTGTGCTAACATCCACAATTTAGTCTCTCTAAACATTCAGCAAATGTTGATGAATGTCACTGGATACAATTTTTTCCAAATGAATGAATTCATTGACACACCTTTGCCTCATATGCACTTCCATTTCAAATGTCATTTTGTCACTGTCCTTCTGCTGTCATCTGTCACATGGCAACTAAATTTAATGAAATGTTGGTGGGAAGCTTCAACTTCACTGCTATCCTGCAAACACCTAACTCTGCTATCATTGGCCAGTATTACTTTCAGTGCAGCCCTTGTATATTTCAACGCTAAGCAGCAAAGACTCAGATGTAACACCACAATTACATCAAACCATTGACACAGCAGTCAAGGAGAATACTTCCACAGTTCTTAAACCAACAATTCATGGCATAAGAGCTATCCACAGTTAAACCTTCAAGATGATAACTGACTGCATTTCTGAAGAATTTGAGTAGAAGCAAAGGTTTCCATCTGCAGTCATAAAAGGGACAAGCGAACAAACAAACCCCAAATCCATAACTACGGCTGTGAAAAACACAGCCCTGTGTAGCTTCTTAATGTAAAAATTTCAGTTGACAATGAAGCATGTTAATATTGCATTTAAAGAACAACACAAAGCTTGATTTTTCAATGTGGCAACTGGAACTATAAATTTTGTGTTCTACCTTTCATGATCAATATTGCTTTAGGGAAATCTTATTGGATACTTGTCTTGCAGTTAAAAAAAACTAAATACTTATCACAAAATATATGTATATAATACTAATAATTGCAAACTGGTGATTACTACTGCTAAATGGAAGATCTGTATTTCAGTCATTATTTGGTCTTTCAGTCATTATTTGGACTATACTCTTGTATTTATTCACATGCATCTGTCACTAGAATTAGAATTGGACTAGAATTTCATAGCTAGACAAGTCTGCAGTATTTTAGAGGAAAGTTTTTGCTTATAAAGATGCATGTACTTCTATATGTGCTACTTCATCTTTTAACTTCAAGACAATCCATATTTGATTTTCTCTTTCACCCTATCTACTGCCTACAATACTGCATGAGAGAATACAGTGCATTACATTTTTCAAGAGCATTACCAGGAGATGTCATAAAAAAATCAGTAATGGGATAAAGCTCTTCTCTCTAGATACCATGTTCAGAAATTCTGGTGGTAGTAAAACAAGAGTGCAAGAAATTAAAGTTGCCATTTTCAGTCTTCAGCTCTCTTGTTTTTCATTTAGGTAAGGGAGAAGAAGAAGAATGAAAGTAAGACAATCCAGAACCTTGAAATAAGAAAGACACTTAGTTTCAGGTTATTGACTTAACATGGCATTACAGATGCCCAAAAAAGCTTTGATAATAGATTTAAATCTCTTTGAAGGCCAACACAAGAACCACTGGGATAAACTCAGGACCACTATAATTTAGTGAAAGAACTGGTGAAAATTAAAGTTGTTATGCAAGCATTGCAAAGTAACAAATGAACAGTGTTATTAAATATGCTAATGTTCTTGAAATTTAAAAATTGTTTGGCTAAAAATCTTGTAAAAACTTAAAAATATATATATCAGGCACTTACCTAGTAGATAACTACAGGAGGAGATGCTCAAAGATTTAAAAATAGCAAAGGGTTTCACTGTTCCAAATGGAACTAGAGCATCAGACAAGACAAAATAGTATAAGCTACACTTGAACTCAGTATATCCGAAATACGTATTTATAACATATTATACTCCAATCAAAGCTGAGTGTAAGCAATCAATTTGATCACAAAATGTCATGCTCCATATTAAGTTGATTTGATTATATTAGCAAGTCCAGAGAACAGCATCCTTTGTCTCAGAAGACAACAAATTTTTTTTAGGAGAAAGAAGAAAAACACACAGGAATTCTCTGTTTGATCAGCAAATTTCTCATCTCAAAACCAAAAGCATATTTCACCATCTCAAACAAAGTCATGCCACCCATTCCTTAATCAGAATGAAATACTAATTTTTACTACAACAAACAAGCATGACAAATAATCCAAGTTTTGAAGAAAAGAAAAGAAAATTTAGGCAACCAATTTTTTAAAGCTGTCTCACAAGCCTTTAAAACAAAACAAAACAAAAGAACAACAGGAAAAAACAATGTGCTTGGTACCAGAACACTCTTGAGAAACAGAAGTATTCTGGCCTTCCACAACAGCATAAGCATTCTATCTAAACCACTAAAAGAAGACAAAAAATAAACAAACAAAAAACAACTAACGAGAATTGGAGTGCGTGTAATTAACTCTACTCAAACAGCAGAATTAAAGCACTTCTTGCTCAAAAGGACAGTAAGGGAAAACATTTCTATATTTAAGGCTCAATCCCAAGTACAGTAACAATACTCTTCTCCTGAACGGAATAAAACACAACAGTGAATATCCTTCCATCTTCAAAAGTTATTACTTGTAATGAATGAATCCTCCTTGCACAGGCCATGATATGGTTCCACTAAGTCAACTCTCAGGCCTACAAGACCAACTTCAAACTACCTATAATATTTCTTACATTTAGAATACACTCCTGTTCAATTCAATAGCTACATGTGGAAGACACTGAAAGGAGATTTATTTTTACTTTTGGGCAAACTGTGAATCACTTTTTTTTTTTCCTGAAGTGCTACAAAGTAAAAAATTACTTTCTACCCCTTTGTCTTTGTAAAATACTCAAGAAGAAAGAGGTGAAAGGACAAATAAACACGTGAACCTGAGCTTTGAGAGACTGGGGAGATCTGTGCCAATATGCTGCTTCTGCAAATAGAAAGTAGAAGCTACTCAGATCTCTACAATTAAGGAAACTTTTCCAATTGTCAGTACTATTTAAAACCACAGTTGAACTTGGAACCTGCAACATAACTCGAACTTTCCTGGAATTAAAAATAAGAATTACCTTCTGAAGAGCAGAAAGGAGCAGGGGAAACCCTAAACTATCAGAGAGGACAGACAGATTTGCCAGCCCCAAAAGAAAAAAAAGTAACATTTTCTGGTTTTTGCACTGCATGCATACCAATTAAGCAACAAGCACTCTACTGCAGAGTTCCATCTTTGCCTTCAAATCTGTGTCCATGGGCAAGACTCCTTGCCACAGGAGCAACTAGTTTCTGTCCACACTTCTTTCCATAAGCCAGGACAAAATAACCAAAGGCAAAAATGGGGAGGCGTAGTCCCATAACCTAATCTTTACAGTCATCACCAAGCTGTGGTTTCAAAAAGAAAAAGTAGATGTTCAGAAAAACTTATTTCTAATGCCAAACAGCTGACCATACTCTTAATATCATTTTGATGGAAGCCAAAAGGCATATTATGCCTCTTATTTAAAATGGAGGATTTCTGTTCCTCGCTTTTCAGGAATCCAAAATGCAACCTGTTTTTTCATAGTAGCAGCACTGCATGTTGCACACACTTGGAAAAAGTGATGACAAAGCTATACTCTCATCTCTAATGGAACCACCAAACTATTTCTAAAATAAACAGCTTTTAGATTACACACTGGTCTCGGTTAGGATAAATTATAATGTAGTTTTGTACTACTTTTTCCTAATTATTTTACAAAACACATATGTTTGCAGGTTCAATATTTTAAAATAGATTTCATGTGGCATTCTATGCTGGTTTCTCTTCTAAATACAGCAGCTTCTAAACTGTGTGACACACTTCACTGCTGTTGATTAATATAAACCTGAAAGGGAGTTGGTACGCATGTGTTGTGAAACACAGAGGAATTACTTTTTAAAGGCTCCACAATTTTCCAGAGCCTAATAGCATAGGCTTCTGCATGTTTAAAACAAAAACATTTTTGTAGAAAAAAATGGCAGAGCTTGGCAAGCCTTTTCATCGTATTGCACATGTAATGCTGGATATTGCTTGTGCTTTCTTCTTCCCTTGGAACTGCTGCAGAGGAGCTTGTTAGAAGATTCTTCAGATTTTGGTAGTAACCACATGGGAATAGTGAGTGGGAAACATGTTTCAGTTACTGAACAGGGTGTTCCAGCTGTGTTTCCTAAGGGAAGGATCTGTCCAATTCCCAGATAGTATCCTTAGGCAGGCAACAGTTGCCAAAATAAAGCAGGATTATAAAAAGAAACATAACCTTACAGACTAAGCATATTCACTTACATGCTTAAGATATGGCCAAAACAAATTATCAACTTTTCAGAAGTGCATTAGTGTCCATAATGGAGGTACACTGGAAAGATGAGGATACACAGAAAATAAAGGATCGTCTCACAGGAGCTTGCAAACCATGCTCATTCTTTTGAATGGAAGTGGGTAGACTGCACACTGGAAAAAGTAAAATCTAAGTATGAATAATGCAGAAAGACCGATCACAGTTTAACCGACAGATCTGTTGTGAGAGATAAAATAAAAGAGAACTAATATTAAATGAAAACAAACAAACAAACAAACGAAAACCTCAAAAGAAGGTGGAAACAACAGAAAAAAATATTGAGGTTTGAAACCTTTCCACTTGCAAGAAGGAATGCTAATTCCACAACTGTGTCCATGAACAGAGCAAACTGCAAGACAGAGATCAAAACCAGTACCTCAAAGGGGAGCCTACTTGCCTAAAGGACAAGTTTTCAGGACTGAAGGCAGGACAGGAACAGTAACATACACCAAGCTGTAGCAGCTTAAAAAATTTTCCACCAAAGTCAGCAGATACGTAGTCTTAGGCTAACAGCCTAGACAGTAGATGCACATTACAAAGGTCCTTGCATTTTCCAGAGAACAACTACACTGCAAAGAACTGTTGAGTAGATAGGATCATTTAATTACTATGGCATAAATCAAACCAAAGAAAAGAAACTTACTAACTTGTTTCTGCAGAGCCAGTCTTTGCAAAGACTTATGCTTTGAATCGCATTCTTTAACATCATTCCCCTCTAAACATTCTGAATGCAGTAAGCTCTGGGCATTCTTTACAGGCCAAAATACAGATCCAAACATTCAGGACAAGACAGGTAATTTTCAACAGCTTTCAGTCCATAAAACTTCTAGTTTTGTCTTGTTCTAACATTTTAGCTAAAGGCTAGAAAACAAAGGAGTATACATCCAGTCAGGCTACATTCTGAAGAATCTGTTAGAGATGCCTGTCTCAGATCACTGCCCTTGGGAGTCAGACCAGCAACAATCTCAGTATATTGCCTAGTATTCAAGATTACAGGATTGCTGCCACAAAACAAGTTAAGAAGCTGCGTTGACTGAAAGTTCAGAGGCATTTCAAAAATACAGAGCCTAATAAATGTTAATTAAAGCTATTTTGAAATAACGCTCTGTATCCAATATTAAAGATGGCAAAGAAAGAAATATTAAAAAAATATCTTGGAGCTGTTCAGAGGATCAAGCTTCTAAAAGAGAAAGAGAAGGTATCAGTAAAATGTGTGAATTACATTTTGCAACTTAACAGATTTCAGAGATAGAGGCATTTCTGAAGCTTACAAGTAACCACAAGCTTAATGAAATGAGCCTTCAGACCGTCTGGTATAGATAAACAGGTACCTGATTCTATAACGGCATTCCATATCGAACCAACTTACTTCTGAAATTTATTAACTATTTGTTAGCTCAGTGTATGCTACAGAAAACAATAAAAAGTGTGTCACTGAGAAAGACAAATGTAGGCATGCATCATTGAACCTCCTTTTTTTTCCCATGTTCTGAGATAATTTCTGTTATCAGTCTACAAAAATCTCATATAAATGCATCAGTGCTTAGTCTCAAAAATCTCAATATGCTGATCTCCAAACCAGACCTTTTGGGATTCAAAAAAATGCTTTTAAAAATGGACAGCATGCTTTCCACCTCTGAATAGATTCAGCAGATGCTAATCTGAGGTCTTCTCTCTCATAACCTGCTCCCCTCAGAAAGCATAGCCACCAACATGCAACACTCCAGATATTCTTTTTTCCCCAACAGAAGATCCTTGTTTTCTACTGAATAGCTTTTGATGCAAGAAGTAGTGAAGGGGAACCCAGAAAACGATGCCCTGTCTTCAGAGACACTTCCTTCACCCTTTTTAATTGGAAAAGAAGCTTATTGCAGTCAACACAGGAATTGCAGGAGTTCTGCCACCAACAGCCACTTCTAGAAAAGAAAGCTCTCAAGAACTGCTTAGAATAATCTCAGATTTTCTCTGACAAAGACTTCTTCCTAGAAAATTGCTGCAAGACTAGAGGGAGGAATGTCAGAAGCCAAAGGCTGGAATGAGGTTCCTCCTAAACTCTCCCTGAGGACTTTTCCAGCATGGAGATGGAAATCCAGACTCTAAATATGAATGGGATCAAGAACTGAGCAAGAATTGTCAACTGAATGAGAAAAAGATTTTCAAGATGTGCTTCCCCTGCTGTGATGGGGCTACAGTAGGAAACCCAAACATGTGCTTAGCAGAAAGGAGCAGGAAGGACCCCATGGGAGAGACCATACTTCAGCCAATTGCTTTAAATCCAAATGTTTGCTCTGGCTGTCCTCTCTCTGTTCTAATGATTCATAGCAGCAAATGGAAAAATAACTTAAGCAACATGATTATTTTCAGAATTCACTGGATACTAACTCTAGAGGAACATTAATTTATAAGCTTTAGTAAGTAATAAAATGAAATAGAATACAATCGTGAATAAATGGTTTGCCTACAACCAAAACTCATCTGGTTATTCAAAGAAAGATTTTCAATACGTAAGAGCAATGTTTGACAGCAAGAAAGCACAGCCAAGATGAATAAACACATGTGGCATACACTTTTTATTCAGCGTAATAAGAAACCAGATGCTCAAACTGAGACACAAGAAGGTAGGCAGAAATTAAGTAATATTTTTAACTTTAAAAATAAGAACATTCTAAATTCAGTCACATATGAGTCTGGCAGTGAGCATAACCTCCTGGAAGATGACTAGTTTATATTTTGGCTCAGCTATATAATGCAAGAACAGCTGCTTCAAAATGGTTTCTGTGCACTCTGGTAGCTGTGGCGTAAGGGTCTCAAATCTTCACAACAAAGTATATCAGCTTTGTTGCAAATTCTGCAGCTATGCAAATTCATCTAAACATACCACTAGGATCGTACTTCCGCGAGAGGTAAAGTACAGCTCCAAAATGTTCAATGAATTGCTGACCAAATATCTTTTCTATAGTACAGTTAGAGAGCCGAGACAAGAACCTTCAACTTTCCTCAGCCAAAGAACTCATAAATAACATCACTTCTATCCAAATTAGAAATCCTTTTTGCTGCTAAGCTTTTCTCTTCAGAGCAGAGAACACTTTACGAAGAAATTTCTGGATGCTATCAAATCAAGTCTAAATAACAGCTCTAGCAGAAGGACACTTACACCACAAAAGAATTCCAGCTTATGCGTGACAGAATGGAGCAGCATTTTAACCTAGTAAATAGAGAACACCGATTAGTCCACAAAAGGTTTTCTACAAAAAGCAGATTCAATATTGCTGGAAATAGGTAGAATTTTCCCCTAAGTTTGGAGAACTGGAGAAAAAGACAGCTAGACTAGGCAGGGCATGAGAAAGTCAGCAGAAGTGCTGGCTGGTGCACCTCTTCTTGCTCAGCAACAAGAGCAAAAAAAAGAAAGCAAGAAAAAAATTAACCTGATATCATCTTAGTATTATATGAATATATCCATTCACATTTATTTAACAGGAAGAAAATCAGCAGTAAAAAATGAAACTGGCTTTCAGATCCACCTTAGGACTATCCTCAAGACAAATAATATTCTCATACTCTAGATAATAAAGAGAAATTTTTAGGCAAGAAAGTTTGGTTGTATTACATCAGGTATAATAATGCTCTTGTACTATGCGCTTCACAGATCGCAAAATTATAGAAAGTGGCAGGAAGTAAAGCAGAATCTAAAATACAACTTGTTTTCTTGTGAAAAAATATCCAGATTCATAAGATTAGTAAGTTAATAACCTCTGTATTTAAAGCTAAAGAACAACTTGTTGCCTAAGAGAAGAGGAAGCTCAGGTGGTGACCTTATCGCTTTCTACAGCTACCCAAAATGAGGCTGTGGTGAGGTAGGAGTTGGCCTGTTCTTCTCCCATGTAACTAGTAATAGGACTAAAGGGAACTGGCCTCAAGTTGCACTAACAGAGATCCAGGTTGGAATTACTACTTCTTCCCTGAGAGAGAGGTCAGGCAGTGGAATGGGCTGGTGGTAGAGTCATCAACCCTGGAGGTGTTCAAGAAACACTTAGATGCTGCACTGAGGGATATGCTTTACTAGGAAATATTGGTGAAATGTGGATGGTTGGACTGGATGACCTTAGAGGTCTTTTCTAATCTTGGTGATTTCTTGGCTTTCATATCTTAGTTAAAACATTATCTTCAACACATAAAGAAAACAAAGGATAATCAAGATAATTACCTGAAAAGTCATCTGTTTCACACGTACTTCTACTGACTGTGGCCAAAACTAATGATTCGGTTTGTCACTTTTGAAATGGAAGTCTAGTCACCTGATCCTAAAACTAAGTTTCCTTTCTGCAAACTACTTATGTCCTATGCAAACTGACCTGGTTAGGAAAAAAGACCACCCCCCCAAAAAAAAAAAAAAAATTAAGTAATTTTTTTTTCAGTACTAATGCAAGGAAAACGGAGTTTCTAAATATCTATTTAAAACTTGATAATTTTTCCTAATTAAATTTTTACTTTAAACATGTCCTTCAAGAGAAAAATAAAAAAGTATATGGAGTTTTGTTTTAATAATGTCTTTTATCCAGTATTTTTCTCATATTAAAAAAAACCCTGAATTATTGTGCATATGCTTGTTGACAAACACAACATTTCTCAAATGCATAAGTGACAGAAATATTTACAGAAATAGTCATTAGCAAAAAATTCAAAGCTTGATGGAATAAACCCACCGATTAGTTTTAAGAAAATGAAATTTAGAAGATTCACATACAACATGACTTCTCTGTTTCAATGTAAAAATGATTGTATGTCACACTAGACAGCAGATTTGTTAATAAGAAGAGTACTCCACTGAGTCTACAACTCCTGTTTACATCCTCAACAAAGACAGTCTTAGTTTAAGAGAAATCAAATGAGTCAGTATAAGTTTATGAGAAGAACTTGAGATCAAATTAGTAACTTGCATATAGATCATCATTTACTACTTTTCAGAGCCACAAATTCAGACACTTTCACAGAGAGATTGATGCTACTAAAACACTTATTTAAGAGGAAAAAATGTCTAAAAGATACATACGACCACTCAGACTCTAGTCGCTCTTTGTAGACTTTTATGATGTGAAGAGCCACAGACAAGTTCCCAGGATCCATCAGTTCCTTCACTTTCTCTGAATTAAGGCAGGTAAATAAGACCATACAACAGTAGGCAACAATTTTCTCATCACTGTAGGTTAGGCAGGTTCTTCAAGAGAAAACGAATAGTTAAGACAGTAAGTTAAAACTGATGCTGGAAAAACACACTTCAGGACATTCAGCTTACTTGTTCTTGTCTGCTGCCTTTCAGAGAATCATGAGTTTGCCGTAGCTCAAGAGATATAAAGTCAACTGCAAAGGAAGAAAATCTGAAACTGGAAGTCAAACTTAAGATGTGATTTATAATACTAGTACAATATCTGAACTAACTAGAAATTTAGGAATTGAATGAAATAATAATAATAACCTGTATCTATTACCATACAATCCTCTGACAAGCGGACTCCAAACATACAACGAATATGCCTTTATCAGCAGCTTATTGTGAAAGATTTGGCCAACTACACCAAAAATATTGTCATGTGTCCACACAAAATGGTTTATGTAATGTTTCATGCCACATCATCAATCTCCAGAAACGTATTTCATTAAGGCTAGGATGAATGGCAAAGGGAACGGAAGACACAGATATTAAGCCACTTTTTGTAGATCCCATCTAATCCACAAATAACTGACTGGTCTATACATAAGCAATGTGAATGAAAGAGAAGTCACATTCTTGGAAACAAGCAGTGTATAACTACTTGAAAATACCTCTGAAATAAAGCTTATGCTTGAAGCTCATTATTTAAACACAATTTTCTTCCAGTTTGTGTCAAATAAAATCAATTTACTGTCAGTTTATAACAAACAGGTTTTCAAAGGTCCTGACCCCTGTGGTTGACTAACAAAAAAAAACATCTACAGGATATGGTCTCAACCGCTCTATTTTCCCCAAAGTTATTTTTCAAAGCTTTATGGTGCTAGAAGAAGCACAACTGTCGTGTACAAAAGATTTGAATAAAACCACAGAAATTACATTATAAAAAAAGCCGCATCCATGCTTACAAGAAGAGATCTGGGAAAGCACACTTCCAAATGCTATTCTGGGAATCTCCATTTCCTGCTGCAATGTTTCCAAGAAACTGGAGGCTACATCGAAAAGCTGAAAAAAAGAATAAAAAAAAAAAAAAGAAAAAAAAAAAAACCAGAAAACATATTAAGTGGAAATTCAGCAAAACACTAATCAATTTCATAGAAATGAAACTTTTCAACATTACATGTATGTATCTACTCACACACACACATACACAATACATCTCAATACAGCTTTCTGTGCAGTTTCTCACTGTTATTGTATGTTAATATTAGCTTTTTCTCCTCTAATGGAATTAATTTTCCACATTCTGGAATTGTAATCAGAACAAAACTTTTTTCTTTCCACCTCCAATGAGACTTACATTAACATCAAGCAATGGCTGCTAATGATTACAAAAACTAACTGAGTCAGTGAAAGTGTAAGATAGATGGAAATGAATGAAAGCATAGAGTTGCAGTTGGTGCAAACTGAAACAGACCCATGCAGAAGCAGTAGCTGCCACATTGCAGAGTCCGTTTTACCTCTAATCAGAGGAGGTTCTTTATAGCACTGGATTAACATAAACAGGCTGTTTGCCATCACTCAAACTCTGCAAAAGCTGGTCCGCCTGCTACTAGAAGAGCTCCCCGGATGCTCTCCATAAGTTAGCTTTAAAAATACGTTACAGCAGGCAAAAACACAACAGGAGAATCCAATCTACTCCCAAGATACCTACACTAAATTTTGTGTAGTAGGACAAATATTTAATATGGTATGTTAATGTAGTTAACCATTTCAGGTCTCTACTGCAGTAAAATTAGAGCCAGTACACTGAGCAGTACTGCCTTTGATTTTAACACTATTTAACAATGTATTCCTACTATTATCACAAAGGATTTATTTCAAACTCCTCTTACTACAGTTTTAAAACAAAGGAAGAAGATGAGTCATAGAACCATAGAATGGTCTGGGTTGAAAAGGACGTAAAAACTAGACATTTAGTCTAGTTTCAACAGCCCTGCTATGTGCAGGGTCACCAACCACCAGACCAGGCTGCCCAGAGCCACGTCCAGCCTGGCTTTGAATGCCTCCAGGGATGGGGCATCCACAGCCTCCTTGGGCAACCTGTTCCATTGTGTCACCAACCTCTGTGTGAAAAACTTCCTCCTAATATCTAACTTAAACTTCCCTTGTCTCAATTTAAGACCATTCCCCCTTATCCTATCACTATCCACCCTCGTTAACAGCCATTCCTCCTCATGTTTATATGCTTCCTTCAAGTATTGGAAGGCCACAATGAGGTCTCCCTGGAGCCTTCTCCAAGCTTAACAATCCCAGTTCCCTCAACTTTTCCTCATAGGAGAGGTGATCCAGTTCTTTGATTATCTTAGTGGCCCTACTCTGGACCCGCTCCAAGAGCGCCATAATCCTCCCTGTACTGGAGGCCCCAGGCCTGGATGCAGTATTGCAGATGGGGCCTCACAAGAGTTGAGTAGAGGGGGACAATCGCCTCCCTCTCCCTGCTGGCCACCCCTTTTTTAATGCAGCCCCGAAGGCAGTTGGCCTTCTGGGCTGCAGGCACACATTGCCGGCTCACGTCCAGCTTCTAATCTACCAGGACTCCCAAGTCCTTCTCCACAGATCTGCTCCCAAGGAGTTCTACCCCCACAGTTTGTACAAACACCTGCGACTGCTCAGGCCCAAGTGCGGCATTTTGCACTTGGCCTTGTTGAACCTCATTAGGTTTTCATGGGCCCATTTCTCCAACCTGTAAGATGAATCATAGATGTTGATGGAGTTAATATCAAAGAACCCCTCCTTCCCAGTACATGAAGGAGATAGACCAACTTTTTACACAGTCTGATAGTGATAAAACAAAGGGGAATGGCTTTAGACTAACAGAGGGAAAATCTAGGTTATATGTTAGGAAGAAATTCTTTACTCAGAGGCTGGTGAGGCACTGGAACAAGAAGAAGTTGTGGATGTATCATCTCTAGAGGTGTTCAAGATCAGGCTGGATGGGGACCTGGGCAGTTTGATCTAGTGAGTGTCAGCCCTGTCCATAGAAGAAGAGTTAGAACTAGATGATCCTTAATCTCCCTCCCAATCTCAGCAATTCTACAAAAAATATAAATACGTAAATTAACAAAAATCAAAAGCACAAACCCACAGAGCTCACAAAATTAAACACCTTTGGTGTTACTGACAGCTTTCAATAGCTTGATCATTTTTTACAGGTTGATGAGGAATCTCAAATATTAAAATGCAGTTTAACAAATAGTACAAATAATTGTCTGTTATGTACAGATGTGACAAATGTTGTCAGATTCAGAAAACATAAGATCTCTTTAAAAGGTGTTGTGCCAGCTGGCAGTCACATCTCCTACCAAGGGTTGGGCATATGTCCTCTTGGGAAGAAAAAGAAAGCGAGTCAAAAATGAGGCAAATTGATTTTAAAGAATATTAACTTTTTTCCCATGCATCTCATTTAAATCCAAAATATATACATCTCTTCCGTAAAGCACATCAAATCATCTTCTCCTTTAGGCTTTGTTTTTACTGTCTGTGTTCTTTCTACCTGCAAATCTACTAGTCTACTTGCACTTCAAGGTCTATTTGCAACTTTTTATTTTCTTTTTACCACCTCTGCCCATCTCTGTGCTGCCATTTCTTCCAATCATCTGATTCCCATCCTGCTGACTGAATAGTTTTTCTGCAGGACAGCTATCATGGGCACACTATTCTTCTAGCAGACATTTTATGGAAATGTTTTCCTGCTAGAAAAAAACCTAAAAAGGTGGTAAATCCTAATAGGATTTTATTTCTCTGTGTGTACTCCATACCTATTCTACTATGAAAAGACCTCTCAATTTAGTTTTAGTCTACTTTTTAACTAAGATTTGCTTGACCTTTTTCATGCAGCAATTAGCTCTTCAGAGACTAGGCTGTCAAAAAATACCAAACTAAGGAAAAAGAAGTTAAAGATCCTTATTGACATTCTTACAGTGACAACTATAAAAAGCATATGTTTTTAATATGATAATAAATATCCAGAAATTACCTATTAATCACACATTAGAGTCTTAGTACTTGTGAAAGTAATCAATCAAAGTTCTCCTTTCATCTTGATTCCCTGAACAAATGAGAAGGATCCAGGGAAGACCATGGCTCTTTTCACACCATGAAAAAAGAAACAGTTTAATCTGTAAGTGCTTTTTAACCCACAGAGGCTAATATTTTTCATTTACTTTGAAGAAGGAAATCAATATATGGGCAGGCAGTTAATCTGTGAGACAAAAGCAGTAGTATCTACTCACATTAAGCGTATCTCAATATTGCAGGGCTTCCTCACAAAAGTAATCTTGTGAAAAATCTCAAGCAGTTTAAAGGGAAGGTGTAATTCTACAAGCACCTGAGGCAAGTGATCTACTTCAGGAATAAAGATTACACAAATCAGTGTATAAATCTTTGCTCAGAATGTGTCAACTCAATTCATATGCTCTGCCACAGTTACAATGCAACTGCTGCAATATTTTTACAATTTTTGATTTTTCTTTTTCCTACCCCTCAAAAATATAATAATATTACATTAAAAATATAATTCATTACAGAGTACTCAGTGAGATGTCAGGTGAACGGCACATACCAAATACACTTTGCATACTGGAATGTATTTATGTACAACACTTAGTAGTCACAAAGGAAAGCAAATGATGAAGAGGTGTGAACGATGGTATAAGACATCACAGCACCACAACCAGAGTAGCTCATCAGAGCACGCACACTGCATCACACTGCAGCACTGTCTGCATAGTTATGCACTAAAAATACAAAACACAAAAAACCTACTAGGACACTCACACACCTCTGAGGTCTACTTGGTTGTCTTACCGCAACACATATCAGAGAAATGGCATTTATATCCAAAAAGGATTTCACATTCAAAATACTAGGATATGACCAATACCAAGTAACACTGAATTTTGATTTAAGCATTGAAAATCTATACATTGATATTTAAGTTTTTTTGCTTTTGTTTTTTAAAGCGCAGATTAACAACAACAACAACAAAAATGAATCTGTTAATTCATAGCAAGACCCAGGGGTACTGATGAGTTAAGGAAACAAACAAATAACAGACCATGGAAGCCTCTTAGCATGTAACTTCCAGGTTCCTCTTGTTTGTTTTATATCTATCAGACTTCATTGCTGCAACGCATCTTCCAGTAGTCCTTACAGATCACTAAAACATAGATACTAATTTCTCCTCTTCAAAAACACATTGTACTTGGAGGAAAAGCAACAAAAAAATCTAGAAATGGATTATTGAGTCCAATTCCATTACACAGCTGAAAGAACTCTGCTATCCATTCAGTAACACATTGTCTGAAAAAGGGAGACTACTTCCCTTTTTCTATGAAAACTTAGGATCTTTACGCAGCTAGAATGATTGCCAACCACTAGTTTCAGCTGCATTAGCTATTATTTGTGAAACACTCCCCATAAAAATTATGAAACACTTTGTCCTTTCCATAGAAGTGATTTCTTTAACCCCTTAACTCCATCCCCTCATCTTGGTGTCCATCAGTGCTGACCTTAACAAATGTTTTTGTGGGTATAGGGACAGCTAAATTTTAATTAAAAAAAAAAAAAAGTAAAAAGTTACACTGTGTGTGGTCAACCAGACTATTTTTAACCTGATGGTCAACCACTGTGAAATTATATGTACTAAGATGTAACTTCTGATACACAGATCAACCCTAGAGCTGAAGAAGCTTTTTGCCCAATTGAAATTCCAACAGTTCCTATAAACTCCAAAAATAATCTTGGTATAAAATATGTACAATGAACATTTTTCCTAATGAATTTTAGCATATTTGACTACATATAAACTGATCTTTTTGAATCACTCAATACTACCCATGCAAAAATGAGGCAGCTGCTATTGTTTTATGCCCTTCCAAGACAGTGGTTTAAATGCACTCTAGAACATCAGTATCTTCAAGAACACAGTTCCATATGTTCCCTTCAATCATTCATGATCATAACCAAAAGGAACCACACTCTAACACACAGTTTTCACTTCATTATACTGCAATGCTACTGAGACAGACTGAAATAGACATGAATATTTCACAGGCCTGACTCTCTATTGCTCCTTACAGTCCAAAAGAAGTCATTTCAGTGCCAACTGCAGAATCAGACTGTGTATCAAATGAAAAATTAAATACTTCAAGTTATTAGGACAAAGATTTAAAGCGCCACATTTTGAAAAAGCAGTACACTTTTGTTCTCCTCCATGTGGTAGTATTTCCAAAGAAAAGTTACTGAAATTCCAGCTTACAACAGTCACGAGATTTCCATTATTTTTATTTTGAGGTAGGCAGAACAGACAACTATAAATATGTACTTAGCCTTTTGCTTTTCTCTCTTATCAGAAAGGCCATCTACGTAATGTTTAGTCTGAACATAAGCAGGCACTGCTTAAAGATACAAAATAAATCCAATCCCAATGTGTATAAAGAAACGTAACATCAACTGCAAAATTACAAACATAACACTAGCAAACTCGCATATCTCTCTAAAGTTTTGCTGACAACTAACTAGGCATGGAAGACAGAGTTGGTGCACCTCCTCTACACTAGGTGCATACACAAAGATTTACAAGTATTTATGCCAAATCCCTACCTACTGAGAGCCAGCACACATTTTAAACGGCCTGTCACTGTGAGCTTTGCAAATCTGAGTTGTGAACTGAAAACTTTATATAGACCTCTTCTAGTTGTTTGCAAACAAGTGCAAGATGCTTTTTGATGATGCCATCCCTGGAAAAATAAAACCCTCAGCTCAGCATAAGGTGTAAACCTCTATTACTATAAAACCTTAGTTTCCACCACTATCATCCGGTCACGGACTTCTTTCCTTGAGGCTGCAAATTAAAGCAACTTTCAGTCATAAAAAGAGCTATTTGCCTCTTCACCACCATGAATCATACCACAAATACTGATGAAAATGTATTTTCCTTGGAGAACAGTCTGTCTAGACTATTCAAATTGAATGTACAATACATATATGGGCTCTGTCATTTACAGTTATTAAAATAGTGCTTAGTATTTTATTTCTGTAAATAAAATGAACGCCTAGCTACTGATTATATTTTGGCATTGATCATACTGCACTTGCTGCAATGCAGACTAATAACCCGTTTTTACCATCTGTGGAATACCAAGAATGTTGTATTTAGTAATTTTCTGTTCCCACTCTTCAACTCCTTCACCTCCAGAAGAAAGCAATTCTTAATTTTCCTTCAGAAATGACAACTCTAATAATAACAGAACATTACATTCAGTGACTGGCCAACCATTCTGGTGCTGGGAGATAGGGGTCTGGGCAACATCTTAACACTTTTTTTTTTTCCTACAAAGGAGAACTTGCCTCAAAAACAGAAGCAGAAAAAAAAAAAAAAGTTATGTAAAATGTAAAGTTATAAGTGAACTAGTATGGAGATGGGTTGAATCAGTAGACAACCAAATGAGTTTCTAATATAAAGTAACTTACAACAAAACCTCATAATAGTAGATTTCAAAAATAGTTTTTGTTCATTTACTAGGAAAAGAATCAGTTTGACAGAGTGTTGTCTGACATGAAATCAGTTTCAAACAGAACATTCATACAGAACTTGCAAAATCTTATTAAATATAGTAATGGGGCTTTATCTTCTAGTGTTTTAATTGCATTATTTTTTAATTTTAGAAAGAAACAATCACAGGTATGTTCATTTCTGTAGCAAATTAGCTATTAAAGTCTAAAGGCACAGTAAATGCGAATCCTGTTACAATCCCTGAAGCAGCAAAAAAACATGCTTGAGATTACTCTCCTATGTAAAGTGCATAAGTGCTTGCAGACTGCCAAACTGCTTTAATAAGCTTCTTAGACACATCAGGATACAAAATTCTTCTTTTTTCTTTTTTTTTCTTTTTTTTTGAGTCAGCCCAAAAAGTTGAACCTTAATCTAATGTCTCTTTAAAGAGCTTGCTCCAGCAAAATCAGCAAGTTTGAAGTACTGGGGAGTCTGAACCCGGACTTAAACCACGCCAGGAAACAAAAAAAACCAAACCAACAACCAACGAAAAGGACTGGCCACCCAGTGTGCGTTATTCATGGTATCTAATCATATGACACGCTGCTACTACTACATGATACCTTGCACAGGTCTAAAAAGTAGGAAATGATTAACATCTAAAATACTAACCAAGATTACAAGCAATCTTGCTTCAATTATTTAGTGTTACCATAAGTTATTTTGATAGCATGCTGCAGATGTTAAAGCAAACTTTCCATTCAAGTGCTTTGCATTTCTTTAGAAAAGTTCAATGATCTTTTTCTGTAAATCTGTGAAAAGGTTATCAGAATTTTTCTGCCTTGGACAATTTATATCTGGGTAATAATGTGTCATGGTCGTCATGGTCCGTTTGTAACAGGCAGAGATCAAATACACTTACATTTGGTATATTTAGTTCCATATCCACTTTATTATACAGCAATGGTTTTGGTGCCCACGTTTTGGGGCACTGCCATTGTTACATACATTTAAAGGTTGCTTGTTTTCTCTAATCTCCTTGTTGTGTTTCCTTCCATATCACACATTATTAAGTATGCAGAATGGAATAAAGGGAAAGAATTTGATATAATCTGGCACAAATCTTGTCACTTTTCCTTTCTGCACTGGCAGCATTCCCTAGAATTCTCACTGAGAAGAAAAAGACAGTCATGCAAAATTGCTCTGCCAGCCCAAAGCTGTTAACAAAAAGGATGCAGCAGAATGAAAAGGAATCTTATAGCTTACGTCTGGAAAGCCACAGTTACAGACAGATGCACTCTTTGTCCCATCAGAGCCATGCTAAATAACTTCAAAATGGAAGCTGTGACATGATACTGACAATCAAGAGATTGGGTACGATGCCCAAAAGGCTAACTTTTACATAATTTTTACTGTTTGGATTTTACTGTTTGGATTTTGATTCAAACCAGAAACAATTTACGCAAATAGACGTGGGTGTCTCACATTGTTCTTTCTTCCATGGAACCTTTTCTAGCTCCTTTCCATTCTCCCTCCATCTTCACTTTCCCAGCAGGAAGAACTACAGCACTCTTGGATGTCTGTGGAAGACTCTTAAAAAAGGGCACTTCCTCTTAGTACGAGTGAAAACTTCTATGTTATGTTTCAGATGCTCTGCCTCCAGGAAGCTGTCTGCATTAAATGACTTGTTTATCCTGTTCTCCCTATCTTGATCTTACCATCTTGAAGTCCCAGCCTACAAAAACAAAAATTGACATGAAAAACTACATAAATCTGGCCATATCCTGTAATAGCACAAATGTATCCTTTATCTCTTCTGCTTCTCCTTCATTACAGCCACAAGACAGAAAAGAAGCTGTGGCCTGCACTAGGCCATCATTGCAAATAACCTCAGGATCTATAGGGACAGTAAACAATTGGCACACCCTTCTTTCCTGTTCCAATGCATAGCAGTAAATTAGGAGATAAAGACTAGTTCCTCCTTCTGCCTTTGATGCAGAGGGCAGCTACTAACACAGGCATCAAGCAGCAGTTGTGAGGTCAGACCATCAGGATTACAATGGTACTGCTCATGCCAGAGCTGCCCATGCAGCTGCTGATTCGGCATACAGCATCAGAGCAGAGTAAAACCACAGTCCTTCCAACAAAAGAAGGAGACAGCAAAAACATTTTCCATCTACAATACCAAAACTATTTCTTTTTACACACCTTTACCTTTACAGTCAACCAATAGTCATCACTTTACATCTACAGATATTTCTATAGGTTTTGACTCACATCTACTTCTGCCTTGCCTCCTCATGAGTCTTGCTGACACACTTGCTGGTAGGGTGGAGGATAGTAAAGAGGAAGGAAGGAAGGAAATGGCTTACAAAACACTGTGTTTAAAGGTCCACAGAAACACAGACATTGGTTGAGACTTGAAATGAACAGCAAAGTAACCAGAAACCATTCTAATTAAATAGACATCAGCAAACTCCCATTTCCTTTGCGCTTCAAGTGGATATCATTCCACATAATAAAACCACTATGCATGTGTCATAAATCAGCAACATCTTGGCAGGCTGCACCAGAAAGCCTCCAAATTGAAGGAGCAAGAAATAAAGAAAAAAAAAAAAAAAGAACACCAAAAAAGAAGCAACCAAACAAAGAATCAGTAATAAACACTGCCTAAAAGCAGTATCAGCAACTAGAAAGGGGAACTTTGCAAGATTGCCCATCAATCTACTTACTGTTGCAATTTAAGGATATCAGCTCAGGTTGGTCTTTCTTAGAGGAAGAAGAATGATCCATAGAGAATCTGAAACAGCCACTGTCTCAGTCTATCAGTACACCAATTAAAAAGAATTTCCACAAACAACATGGAATGGACAGTTTTGATCATCAGTACAATGAATACCACACTGTTGGAAGGCACTAATGCTTCTGTTACTGCTATAAAGTCTGGTTTCAATTCCATTTACTTCAACTGTCTCAGAAAGGTGAGCTTTCCTAGCCAGGATCTGGATTACAGCCCACTGTAAATAAAACAATTTAGCTTAGCACTGCTTAAACCAGTCGATCACCACAGAAGCAAGCAGGGAATCAAGCCCAAGACAGAAAAGGAAAAAAAAAAAAAAAAGAAAGGAAATCAGGATCAGAACTTGGAAAAGGTTGGATGGCTGGGGTTTCTTTTTGGAGTTGGGAGGTTTGTTTGGTTTTCTTTTGGTTAAATATGAGGGGAGTGAGTGTAACAATATTCCACAGCATTATCAAAGGACAAGTACAGCAAGCTGGAGTTTACTATATTCAGAAACAGGATCCAACAACTACTGTGGTATCACAGGTCAAGAAATGATGATTCAGGCCCTCCTCAAGCTTCTATTTTCATGTTCAAAGCTCCATTCTGCCCCTCTTCCTTTTTTATCATTGAGAAAATGATGCATTTAAATAGCATCCTTTATCCTAAACTTGTCATTATTACCTGGATTTTAACTTGCTCACCTCAAACCTCATTCCACTCCAGATGTTATGAAATAAGGGAAAGAAATTAAGACACATGCAAAGTTTCCATATTAATATTAGAAGTCACAGGCAAGCTATATGCATGAACACAGATGTATCAGGCTGAAAACGATAATGCTATCACTCACCCAAAGTGACAGCATTTGCGAACTTATCATAATTTTGACTTGTCTTAAGCCAGGTTCGGGTCTTTCCCTTCTGCGGACAGCTGAAGGAGGTGTAAAAACTGGCTCCCCATTTTGTAGTTCATTTAAAAAAAGTCAGCGAACAAGGACTTGAACCAAAGCTCACCCAAGTCAGAGTGCCTCCACTGCCTTTAAAGATTTTGGACCAAATCGTGAAGACAGAGACCCTTCTCATCCAGCAAAGGTGATATCAAGGTGACATATGAAGAGTGAAGCTTGCAGGAACATCATCTTCTTTGCAGATGTTCCAAAGACAGACACTTCATTATGAAGCCATGAAAATATTCACCAAAAGACACAGCACAGAGAGCAGCTCTAAAATTAAAACTATGATATAGACATGACTGAAGATTTTTGAGTTTTGTTTTTCTGTTTCTTTGGTAAATTACCATCAGCCAACACCAAGAACACTTACATCCTCCCTATACCATTAACTAAGCATAGGACCCTATACTTGCTTGCTAGCATAGATGTTTCTGGGAGACATTCACAGCCACCTTTCAAAGGCACTCAAACTCACAGAAGCTTAAGAAAAAAAAAGCAAACCAAAACAAAAAAACCAAATGATACCAAGAGAACAAAGAAATTGCTCAAAACTTTCCTCTTTGGTGAAGTAGTAAAATGCTACGTGCTATAATAATTAGGGGATCGCAAAACTCTAAAAACACAGGATTTTTAAAAGCTATGGAAACATGAGACTAAAATCCCAACACAAGTGCAAATAGCAGTTTACATCTACCAGACAGCATATCAACTGATTGTTAGGGCACATACTCTGCAAATTCACAAAGACCATGAACATCCCAATATTATTTTTACCAATTGGAAACACACAAAGGCCAAAAACAACACCAATAACTCAAATAAAAAACTCATGCTTATGTTTACATAAAAGTTTGATGAGTATAATATATTCGTCACACTCCCGCAATTATTCCCTGAAAATACTATAAATATTATTTTGACAATGTAATTATAGTTTTTACTTTAACAGTGGCAGCAAAGTACTGGCACCAGTCCCCTACACAAAAAGCCTAGACAGATAAAGCAAAGATCGCACATGGAAACTGGCAACTGTTGAGATCAGGGCCGCCCCTTATTTATACGACTAAAAAAGCCTATTTAAGTTAGTGCCTGGTTTATTTAGTTTTGCTAAGACTAAGCAAAAGGATACCTCAAATAAAAATAAATAAATAAATAAATAAACAAAAATGAAGATGAAGATACTTAAATCCTCTTTTCCTCTGAGTAACTAATGTATGCTTCCTTCATGGTGCTTGTTGGGAATTAACCTCATGGACTGTGAATCCATTCAGGAATCTCTCTTTCCCGCTTCCTCTCCCTTGAAAGAAAAGCTAGCATGAATATGTACTCAATGTGATAAGAGACGGTATTTTTGATCCTGCATGACGAGTAAAATGGCTCAAGCTTTATAAGAATTTACTCTCATTCCATGTAAATCAGCATACATCTGACTTGCACAACAAATTTGCAATATATTAATTCAGAATATTTACTCAAAGAAAAAAAAAGGACCAAAAAAACCCACAACCCAAGAAACAGCACGCATATATAGTTTGCTTCCTCCTCTGGAGATAAATATAGATAGAACTGATGTGGGAAGAGAGGAAGGATTAACTTTAAAAAGGACAAGCCAGTTGGTTTAAATTTAGTAGCCACTGTGTTATATAATCTCCAGGATATAACTAGGAAGTTGCATCTTCTCCAGCTGTAGTTACCTTACAATCAAATCCATACAACCAAGTCAGTGTGAAGATACTTGCTTTTCAAACAACAAGAAAAGAAATGGTCTTGGCTTATAGGCAATAAAATTTAACAATGGTTTCCCAAATGCACTGTCCAGTAAAATTTTACTGCTCTATCACACTTTCCAGGCATGTTTTAAAAATATTTATTTTTCATATACAATATAAAATGCAAACAGGAAATGAAATCATTCAGTGCAATGTGTTTAAAGAAATACAAAAAAAAGCAGTGAAAAGCAGAATGCAAATTTTTAAAGCAGGAAATAAAACAGAAACAATACTAGCATTTGGTAAAGAATATTTAGGCTCCATATATGACCACTCCAGTTCTTTCTCCTGTTAAAATACTGTTGTGGTTTAACCCAGCAGCAACTCAGTACCACACAGCCGTTCACTTGCTCCCCCCCAGTGGGATGAAGGAGAGAATTGGAAACAGAATAGGACCACCACCACGGCCGCCAGCAACGCGAGGTCTCGCCCCCTGCTGACCGACTCCTTGCAACCCCTGTGCAGCAGCCACCCCGCTTCCATCCCCGCAGTGCTGCTGCGGCCATTGCCTTGTTTAGGGGAACAAAATAACTAAATACGTGAAACACGTGAGTAAAAATGGATAAAAATCTAAGAGAAGTTAAAGATAAAGGAATATCTATTTAAAAATTTAGAAAGGAAAATCAATTCAGTATCCATCACCAGGTTTGAGAACGCAGCCTTCCACCCTCAGAATCAATCAGTCTCTGCTTTCCAAAGCAGTTCCAAATTACAAATAGCTGAATGCAGACTGAGGAAAAGGTCAGATAAAAAAAAAACATTTCATGCTTACTTTCACTGCAAGAGAGAACAGAACTGAAAAGTTTCTCTCTCCTTGCCTTTCTTAAGGAAGTAGAAATCCCCGATATCAATTCATTTTCATTTTCAGGAAGTTTTGCAAAGATAACTCAAGGCGTAAAGATCACAACCAACCCAAAAGGCAGCAGTGAGTGAAGAGAAATTGTTTTTTGCTTTTCGTTAATTAAAAGAGAATACATGATGATAGAAGATCATGTCCAAATCAGTTGGAACACTGAAAGAACATCGACTGAAGGTGAACCCTAAAAATTATAAATGCTGAGGTAGAGGGGAAAAAAAACAACTGAAAAAAAAAAAACAACAATCAAGCAACCCTCCCCCCCCACACACAGACTTTTTGGATTCAGCAAGTTCTCTATCTGAACAACACTGCAGGCCTTCTCCTCTTCTGCCCAAGGAGGTTGTGGATCCCTGGAGGCATCCAAGGCCAGGCTGGATATGGCTCTGGGCAGCCTGGTCTGGTGGTTAGTGACCCTACAAATAGCAGGGGGGTTGAAACTAGATGATCATTGTGGTCCTTTTTAACTCAGGCTGCTCTGCGATTCAAGATAAGACATGCTTTATTTCCCCAAAAACCTTCCTTCAGAAGAAGCAGTGTGAACAAGTGTCAGACAATTTATAGTCATGTTGCTAAACAGTCTACCAGAAAATGCTCATATTACTATAATCAGCGCAGTATGAAAATCCTACCTACAGTTATACTTCAACACTGTCTTTAAAAGAATGTTTCAAGTGCTGTTTTGAATACGCTAACTGTAGCAGCTTAACTATATCTGAGTGCTTTACAGAGAATTGGAAGCAAAGTCAAATTCCTATTCAAGGATCCAAGCTTATTATCCACTACAATTTTGCCACCATTTCTGGCACGACGTTATGATGAGCAAATAGTTTAAAACCCCATGCAGCAGCTTGCACATCTGGACATTGACTCTGACAGAGTACCCATGACACTGACATTTGTTGTTAACAGTCTCCTATTAAGTCATTTTTATGTAGCTTTTCCTGGTTGGTGTAAACCCATAAGAACTTTGATGCATGAGGACGGCATAACAATAATAGTTCTGCTTCTAGGTTTAAAGCTTGCTCAAGTATCACCAGCAGCCTGGAGCTGAGGAACATCAGTGTAAAGCTTGGAGCACCTCCCTCAGGCACACACAGTGCAGTACCTCTCAGTAGCTGACACAGTTGCACTCAGGTCTGCTTTAAAGTACAATCAGCTCATTCAGAGAACCTGCACAACAAACTGTTCCTCACAGAGCACTTATCAGGCATTCAGTGCCTTTTCATCCAAGAGCACAGCAAAGTATACTGGTGGATAAATACTTTTCAGCAATTATGTTGGAATTCAGAGCACATTCTTCAGCATCTGCAATATTTTGAAGCGGTGAAAGGCTTGAGATCTATTTACAAACAAGATTAAAGCACCTTCTGTCCAAAACGTAAAAAAAAAAAGTAGTCAGTGAAAGGATCAGACTAATGAACATCAGCTTGCTTTAGAACAGGCCAGCCCTCATTGTAATTTATCAAGTAGAAACAAAACTATTTTTTCCCCAGAATTCAGAGATGAATCCTACATCCAGTTTCCACTGTGGAATCTGAAAGTCTATCATCCTAACAAGGTTAAATGTAACTTTTCACAGGTCTCCTAAATTTGTTGGAAAGCTTTAAGATTTTCCATAGGAAAAAGGGGAAAAAAATCCCAAAACCGAACCAAGACACACACTATCACATGCAGATTTTCTATTTGGGCTTTTGACAAGGATATTTCCTATGTCTGCTGCAATCCCTAACATACTGAACTACTTCTCAGTTCTTAGGAGATCTAGATCTGCTTCAAGTTCAGTTAAAGTTCATCCAGCAGCTTCATCTGCTCCTCTGGCAAGTGTTCTTGGTCTTTGTACCCACAGCAGAAAAAAGATGTTGTACTGGCTATTTTTTTTTTAATTAAAAAAAAAAAAAAAAAAAAAAAAAAAAAAAAAAAAGAAAGAAAAAGGATGTAGAGAGAGTACTAACAAAATTCCACTATTCTTATATTTTGCAGATTCACATTTTCTTCACTAGACCGTTAGTAAAAATTTGAATAAGTTATCTGTTTATTGGAAGATCATGATTTTCTCTGCTTGATTAGGAACTTTGCTCTCCAAAGGAGGAGGGAGTAGTAAGAAAACAGCACATTTACAACTACGTGGAACTCACTGATATAGATCAGTCTTGATTCTGCATGGAAGGGCTACAAATCATTAAACAGTTGTTCAGCATCACTGTTCAGCAAGCCCCAGCACTCACCTGAATGTTGGCTTTCACCAACACTTCTTAAAGGAGGTCCCCTTCTCCACAAGCTACAAGATATTAATTGATGGAGGGAAATTGCCACTATGTATTTTACGGAAATACAAGAGAAATAAGAGAAATACAAGAGAAATAAGTAGAGTGCAGTTAGAACTAAGAAGAAGGGAAGAAAGAATAGAGGAATAGAGGAAGAGCAGGGACAAACAGCTATTTGAAAGCAACACTGTAACTGGAAGGCCTAAAAATGTTCTCCTAGTGTACATATTAGAAAGAAAATAATTGTTAAAGGGATGGCTGGCTTGCAGGTGGGGTAGGACTATCTTTATGTGCCATATGTAGGAATTAACTCGCTATTTTTAAACTCTCTAAAGTCTTAGAGAGCTATTCCAGGACAGGCATACTAACTCACCTCCAGCTTTTCTTGTCCACTGCCTTAGTAGAATAACATGTACTCAAAACAACAGCTTTTTCTGCAGCTTATTGGAATTTATCTTTTTACTGAAGATGAACAGTGAGAAATGCTGAAAATTTGCAGTAGAGTTGTTTCAGTAAATGTAATGAAGTGAGGACCCAGACAAGCATAAAAACTATTTATACGGTTACTTCTCCTTGCAGAAAAGATGCAAAGAAATCTTGGTTTTGGTCACACTGCTTCCCATGCATCTTTTTTTTGCTTCTATCATTAATACATCATTAGAACAGTAGCTCTTCTCTCCCTTGAAAACCACCACACTGACTACAGTGCTGGCCCAGGTATATATACTTTTTTTTTTTTTTTTTTTTTTTAAATCCATTACAAATTGTAAGTGCATTGAACTTTCATACAAAACTTACCACATCTTTCTGAGACTTAATAAACACGGACAGATTTGAGAGTGAAAACAAATCACAGATCAGATTAAAAGATTTTCTCAGATTGAACCAAAATCTTCAATTTATTTTCTTCATAAGTTCAATAAAGTTGAAAGTTCAACTGTCTTTTTATCTTACAGAGAGATGGTTCAGGAAAACCTTGAGAAAGGCATGAACTGAAACATTACATAGTGTTGTTCTCCCTGCAATACAGTATTACCTTTTTATCTTTGTATTTTACGTAGACTGTTGCTATAGAAGCAACAAGAAGGTATTTAAAATACCTTAAGGGCATAAAAAAGCATTTAAGTATAATCATCAGATTCAAGCACCAATTTAAAGGGGGAAGCAGGACATATCCAAACAAAGAACTTGAAATATTCTCCTTAACAACATATAAGGGCTGCTCTGAAAGTAATTCCTCGTGTTTTATTACATTAGCCCAGTATGTCAGAGGTGGATGTTGGCAGTGTGACAGTAGGAGTTGAACCTTCCCACCAAAACTTTATTACATTTTGTTGCTGTGCAGATGGCAGCAGAAGGGCAATCTGACAAATTGGTGTCTGATGTGGAAGGGTGTACGAAGCACCAAAGTTCACGAAATAACTCAGCAAGGAGCTCTGCAGAGACAGTGTCCTGGTAGACAGTAGATGGTCCATAAGTCAGCCCTTGAGGCTACAAAGGCCAACAGTATCCTGGGATGAATTAAAGAGTGCTCCCAGCAGGTCAAGGGAGGTGACCCTCCCACTCTAATCTGCCCTAGTGAGTCCACACTTGGAATATTGTGTCCAGCTCCAAGCTTCTAATTTCAAAAATGACAAGGATATCCTTGAAAGAGTCCATCAGAGGGCCACAAAAAATGATTAGGGGTCTGGAACATCTCCTGTACAAGGAAAGGCTGAGAAACCTGGAGCTGTTCAGCCCAAATAAGAGAAGGCTGAGAGAGGATCTTATAAGTGCTTATAAATATCTGAAGTGTGGTAATCAAGTTGATGGGGGTGGACACTTCTCAATGGTGTGCAGCAATAGAGCAAGAGGCAATGGGCAGAAACTGGAATATCAGAATTTCCTCATTAACACTAGGAAGAACTAGTGTAAGAGTTACAGAGCACTGAAACAGGGTGCCCTGCAAGGTTGTGGAGTCTCCTTCTCTGGAGATACTCAAGACCCATCTGGACATTTTTCCTGACCTGCTGTAGGGAACCTCCTTTAGCAGGAACTCTGGACCCCACGAACTCCTGAAGTACCTTCCAAACCCTATAATTCCATCATTAACAATATGCACTTGTCCTTATTTTTTTTTTTAATGGTATTTTTTCAGTCTCTCTAGGCTGAGAAATGTCTTAAAAGTCATTCCTGCATGCTGTCAGTTTCTCCTCCTAACAACCATTGAGCAAGCCTTCATGGGATTTAGTCTTTGTGCTCCCACACTGAAGACCTGTGCTAGCATCACTGATCTTTTTCTAGAAGGATTCCAGCAGTGGATGAAGATATGAACATGGTTCATGCACATCTTTACATGCCCCAATGGCTTCATTTTGAGCCAAATACAGTATCAGAAGGAAAAGCAGTATCCTTGATTCTTCCAGTTTCATGAAGGTGTTTGAAAATAAGTTACCAAATGACAGTAGTTTCATTTGCTTTCACAAGAATTATAGAAAAGCAGCAACAGGAACTCAGTAAAAACTTATTTCAAGCAAAAGAACTGAAAAGAAATAAAAGCAGCAAGAGAAACAAAACATTCTCTATTCCCTGCAACCACAGACAATAAAGAGTGAGGTCCACTGCCCTGTATCAAGTTCCACACACACACAGAATGTGAAGAAAATTACTGAAAATGCCTTAATTTTTGGTTAAAAGGAATTTGGTAAAGATCAGTCGTAATAACTGGCATTAAACAGGAAGAATACTCAAGACAGATTTCCTCTTCACTATTTGAAGGAGTGAAAAAGAAAAAAAAACAACTTCATTTGCTAAAGACATGTGAACAGTACTCAAATCAGTACGCAGTTCCTGGCAGCTATTACTCCAGCCAACAAACAAGAACAATATATGAAAAATATTAAAAGTTAACAAAAAACCCTCACAGACAAGATTTGTTTATCAGAATAATTTATTTCAACGGCTTTCAAAATAATGGGAGCGTTCCTTCATCTCAGTATGTTCACAGATCAAATAAAGAGACAGCAAAACAGCAGAACATATTTTGAAGGGAAAAAAAAAAAAAAAAAAAAAAAAAAAAAAAAAAAAAAAAAAAAAAAGGAAAGAAAAGAAAAGAAAAGGGGTAGAACAGGGGAAAAAGGCAGTGAGGAAAAAAAACGAAGCTAAGATTTTTTCCAAGTAGCATAACAGAAGGCCCACAGTTCTTAACTTTTTAAATCAACTTTTGGAACACCAACTAGGCAGAGTTACCTTTGCCCTTCTATCCCACCATTCACATCAAGTTAGAAAGAAAGGAGAACAGAATTAGCATGTTGCAGTTCCAGAAACAATTAACTTTGTGTACCAAAAAAAAAAATAAAAAAAATCAAGAAGGTGACATCATACATCACATGAGTTCCCACATAAAAAATACAGTGCAGACAATACATTTTAAAAAAATCCACATCCTTACCAATCAGTAATGGTTCTTCTTTGACCTGTATTCCATCAAGCAAATTGATCAAATGGACAGAGGTAGTGATGAGACCCAAGTTCCTATTATGAAATTGGGGGAAAAAAATATCTTGTATTAAACACTCCCAAATAAAGCAAAAAGCCTTTTCACTTCAGCTAATAGCATGCCTTCAATGTTTTCAGAAAGCCTGAAATAAGTTGTTTCTCTTACTGTTTCTGACTAACAGCCATACTAATGCCATTAGAAGGAGAAGGAACAGATATACATTTTGTTTCAGACTTCAACAGTTGGACATTCAGCACCTTGGTTTAGCATTAAATGGGGAGGTTGGTGGCCCTGCATGTGGCAGGGGGGTTGGAGATTCATGATCCTTGAGGTCCCTTCCAACCCTGGCCATTCTGTGATTCTGTGAAACAAAATATTATCGCAGTATTGATTTATGCATTTCCTTGTCCTAGATTGTCACAAAATGAAGTTAGTGCAAAACAACTATTTCCCTTCCTCTCCTATTAAATAAAGAGGATGATGAAGTCACATATGTGCTACACGGCATATATAAAACTGCAGACATTCCAAACATTAAGAAGTTTCCCAAGAAATAGAAGGAAGGAAAGGAGAAAGGAACGAGGGAAGGAAAAGAATGAGAGAAAGAGCAAAAGCAAGCAATTCTGTGATCTTGTGCATCTCTGTACCCTTTCCCAGTTCTTAACACTTCTTTATGCCTTGCAAACACTAAACAGACATTAGAAAATAATATCTAGAAAGCAATGAGTTTTTACATTGTTATAGCAGCAACTTTCAAGAAAATCCACATAATATTCATTTACTGGTTGCGCTGTGGGACCAGCAAGCAACCAAGTTACATATTATCTCTCACTAAGACATATTCTAATAATACCTGGTGGAGGGAAGGTTCAAAGTATTCTTCGCAAGAAGCAAAGAAGATGAAGCAGTCATTCATTCTCGTTCTAATAATACGTCAGGGTGACAGTAAATATGCACTAATTTACAGTCTATCAGAAGTGAAGTTGGCATCAAAAATGCCAAAATAATTGTATAATTATTTCGCCCAAAATCAGCAATCTTGAAAGCAGACAATATATGTACCAGGATATGAATGGAACAGGGGTTAAAAACCAAAACCCAGTAAGTCAAAGAATACATTATAAACAGATGAAGTTCACCTTTCAACTCAATTGCAGTTTAAGTAGTTCAGCTGTTTGAGAAGAGATCAGCTAAAATCAGCTGAGTGGCTGAAACCTTGTAATGCCATTTATGTTAAATCTCCACACCCAAGCACAAGTTACTGCAAAAATATCACATCATTGCAGATGAACATTAATTATTTTTCTTCTGCAGAGGTTTCTTAGACAAACACATTATCTTCCTGATTATGTTCTAACACCGAAAAGAAACCAGAGATGCATTTATAAATAGATAATACACATGTATGTTTTAATAAATTTTATACATTTCCCATTTGTTCAGACCCCAAATTTCTTCATGGCATGCAGAACAGAAGCTGGAAGGAACAACATTTCATATTCCCCAGTAGCTTCAAAGTTATTAAACAACCCATGTGTTTACAATCATTGCATTCTACCCTATAAAGAAACAGTTCTGATTTTGGTAGAAAAATATATATATATTTTTTTTAAATACCTGAAAATTGAACACTTAAAAAAAAAAAAAAAAAAATCAAAGACATAACTTCTCTTCTTCTCACAGCTTTTTATCATTCAAGATTTTTAATTCCTAAATAAATTGCGCATTTGTAACTGATTAAAAATCAACACAAACATGACTCGTACAAAGACAGCTCAAAGCACCTACTGGAGGGCATAAAACGTCATGTTGCTACAGAGCAAAACCAGCACCCTCTACAAGGAACCACAATTATTAGCACCCAGCTTTCTATGCTGTCTTATAGCAACGCTATAATAATATAGTAACACTATAATAACTATCATCCCAAGGGTAAGCATACAGCACAAGCATAAGCTGTGCAGAGCACATTAAGAAGCAGGTTCAATACCTGAATTCCATTAGAAAAAAAAACATTAGACCCATTAGTAGGTAATATTTTATCATGCTGCCAAGAGGGATAATTCTACCAACTCCCAGTCATGCAATTCTCTTCCCTTCCTTTTGTCAAGCTGAATAATTAAGAAGCTACAAGAAGTAACAAACAAGGAAACCCAGGCTTCTTGAACAGTCACTCAGCAAAAAATAATAAATAAGTTTTCTGTCAAATCATTTTCTTGACCCCAACATAATTACAAGTGCTAGCAATGTCAAGAAAACAACATTTAGGAGCCTGACTGAGTTAAGTAGTTAACTTATTCTAAAACCAATGACTTCTACAAAAAGCCCTGCAACTTTTGTGCTATTAACAAAAATTCTGCGCAGCACAGGAGTTGAACTTTGTCCCAGGCCCTATTTTATTTAGTTCAATAAAGTTTGAGAAGTCCCAAGAAACCAAATTTTAAGATTGTATTTCAATTCTTGAAGAATTAACAACTTTGAAATAGGTCTGGTTTTCAGTTAGGGGTTTTTGTTTGGATTGGCTGGATCTGGAGTTACTTTTAAACAGCAGGGTAGACTACCAGGTTTTCTGTTACAACTGCTAGCTCTATCCCAAGCATCTCTTCAGTGTCATAACAGGTTAAAAAAAAGCCTAAATAACTTAATGAGCCTGATTTAACATACATATCAGAGTTGAAATGCACTAAACTAAATATATCTATACATGCTATCTAGATAGTATACTCTGCCAGGACTGCTAAGCAGATCTATATGTACTTTAAGGAAAAATACTGATCTTGTAACTGTCAAGGCTGTTTACTTATTCATTATATTATTAAAAAAAAAAAAAAAAAGTCTAATTCCACAGTCAAACTTAGAAAAGGCTTGTACAATTTTCATAATAAACCTATATTAAGAACACAAACTGTAATTTCCTTATATCATTCATCAATGCCCCAAACTCTGACCTACAGACAGGCCAGCTATTTTTGCTACTTGCATACATCATTTCAAGTGACCGAATCAAAAAGGAAATAGCAGTTAATAAATCAACACAGCAGTGTAAAGCAAGAATCTCTGTATAAAACCACACAAACACCAGAAGATTATAATTTTGTATGAGTTAAAATGGATCAAAACTGTACCTCATGACATGTTGATTCTTGGCACACTGAACACAGGCATTCCTCAGACATCTGAAACATTCTGCTATGAGCACCAGACAGGTGTCTACATCCAGTGGTTCAGAGGAATCTTTACAGGCCTGTTCAATTTCATTTGAAGCTCTCATCAGGATTTCCAGGAGATCCCGGAATAGACTTTCTTCTGCCATTTCTCTGAAATAAATAAATTTGTGGTAAATCACAAAATAAATAAATAGATAGATAGATAAATAAAGCTCAGTTAACAAGATGGCTCGTATCAGGCCAGTTATACTTATTTTTACCCCTAAGATCTTTCAGCAACAATCTGAAACTGTCCTTAGCATACAAGATCCCTGAAGCAGAAAGCGCAAAATATGTGCATACAATCATCCCACCAGTCTTTTCAGGAAAAGAGCTGTGAGGGAGTTATGTCCTGCCTTGATGTTCCATACAGCTTTCCAACACCACCTCAGAACATTTAAATAAATAAATAAAAAGTCTACTAAATACATATTAACACACGTGTTAGGCCCCAACCTAGCTGGCCTTGAGCACCTTGCTTCTCTGGGCAACCTGTTCCAGTGCCTCAAGCCTTCAAAGTAGAGAGTTTCCTCCTTGTATCTAACCTAAGTTTCCCCTCTTTTAGTCTAAAGCTATTCCCCCTTGCCCCTTTCCATCATTACCCAATTGCATAAAAAGTTAGTCTTCCTTCTGTTCATTTGCTCCCTTTACATACTCAAAGGCTACAGTGAGGTCCCCCCTGAGCTATGTCTTCTCCAGGCTGAACATGCCCAACTCCCTCAGCCTGTCTTCATAAGCAAGGCACTCCAGCCCTCTGATCATCTTCATGTTCTTCATGTCCTTCAAACCCACTCCACATCTTTATTGTTCAAGCCTGGGGCTCCAGCACACATTAGTTCAGATGAGACCTCATGAGGGCAGCGCAAAGGGGGACAATCACCTCTCTCTACCCGCTGGCCACCCCTCTTTTGATGCAGCCCAGGATTCTGTTGGTATTCCAAAGTTACAAGAGCACCTTGCCAACTCATGTCAAGATTTTCATCCACCAGAATCTTCAAGTCCTTCCCTGCAGGTCTGCTCTCAATGAATTCTCCTTCCAGTCTAACTTCTGTCTGGGATTACGCTGAGTAAAGTGCAGCATCTTTGTTGAATCTCATCAGAATCACTTTTCAGGCCTGCCCAGGTCTCTTTGGATGGCATTCCCTCCTTCTGTTTTTATCAACTGCACTACTCCGCTTAGTGTCATCAGCAAGCCAGCAGAGGGCGCTTTCTATTTCACTATCTAGGTTATGAATAAAGATGTTGAAGAGTACAGGACACAAGACAGACCCCTGGGGAACACCACTCATCATCAGTCTCCACTGCTTTCACTGCCTTTTTATCCCTCAGATTAACCAGCAGGTCCTTGCTCAGCCATGCCCATTTCCTGCCTCCTCTTACACTGAGGGATGGAGGGCTCCTGTACTCTCAGAAAGATATCCTTAAACAGGTGCCAGCTCTAAGTCATTCCTTTGCCCTGAGACAGTTTCCAAGGGGATCTCATCCAATAATTCCTTACAAAACCATAACTTCACTCCTCTGAAGTTCTGACCTCACGTTAACCCCAAGCCTATATTCCTTGAGTTCACAAACTCAATCGTACGATGGCTGCTGCAGCCCAGCCCGACTCCTGTCTCAAGTTCTATGATGAACTTATCTGCACTGGTGAGCACAGGGTCTAAAAGCTCTTCACTTTGGACTGTCCAATACCTGGACCAAGAAGTTATCCTCAGTCCCCCTTTCTCCCTTCAAATCTAGGTTAGATCTCTGTTAATCAGCCCAGCCAGCTTGCTGCCCAGAATATTCATGCCTGATGCGGTCAGTTGTGTCCCACCTGATGCCAACACACTGTGGTATCTCAAAGGTGTATCTGTGATGAAGCCCAAAGCTCTGAGCATGGCACCAGCCCCTCAACCAATCACTCACCTATCTTCCCTCTTCTCAGGTCCTAATCTCCAACTGGGAGGATAGAGAATGCAACCTTGAACATCTTTCCAAAGGACATAAAGATCCTCTTTAATATTTTGTAATCTCTTTATTGCAGCCTTATATGAATGAATTGAATGAATATATATGAATTATATGAATGAAATAGCAAAAATGGGCAGCAGTCCTTCACCTTTACCATGCCCAGTAGCAGCTTAATATCATGAACGATGGCGCCCAGCAGACAGGAAACCTCCCTAGAGAATCTGCGCGGATAGCAAACAGGTCCACACCTCCTCAGCCACTCCCCTAAGGGCTGTGGGATACTGGCAGCTCCCAGCAGCTCACTCCTCACCTTGGGGGCTCCTCAGTTCCAAGAGGAGTACACCATGATCCCTCACTGTGGGACACAACACACCTGCACCAGAGCTAATCGTCTCAGCAGTCCACTCTGCCTTCTTTATCAGACAAATACACCAGTACTGTAAGTAAAAGAACAGTGCAAAATCCCAAACACAGAAATAATTATGCAAATTGACCAGAAAGATGTTGGGCACGGTACAGCACTTTCGTTCAGCAGATTCCCAGGACCAACATGCACATTTGCAGATCTATCACACACACATGCACAACATTTCCCAAGCGCAGCTATTCACACACACTGCCCTGATTTTATGTTCAAGGTGAGGCCAATGCATTAAAACTACTAATACACCATGCTAAGAAAAGAAGCAACACCATTGAGTGTTTATTGAACATTCCTGTACAGTACCATGAATTTCTTCATGCAAAACTTCTGACTAGATTAAAGAAAGAAAGGGAAATACAGATGCAACTTCCCTGAAGCATAAGCAGACTTGTAGCATATTTAAGATCAAACAGGTAGGTTCTAAGCTATTAGATGCAAAATTAAGAAATAAGTCTCGAGAAAGTAAGACACAATGGTAAGTAATACCAAACGTAAGTAATACACATAAAACCTCTTCCAAAAGAGCATTGAAAGTTCTTGGTCAAACAAGATGATATAGCACTACCTGTGCTCCCCCAAATATCCAAATATATGCACAACTAACAGGGCTACCCATTCTTTACCAAAAGTGATCACTCTTCCATAAATCAAACCACTATAAACATAGTTAAATTAATAAAGCATGAGATTATAGATCTTCAGGAAATACGATTTTATGCTAATACCTCATAGTAGATCAAGGCCAATACACTAACATTATTTCCAGCTACTTAATAGACACAAAAGAAAAAAACAACACACCATCAGTGAGAATTATCTATAGGGGAGAGAAAAACTACGTTTTCCAGAGGAATAAAATGAAGGGAAATAAACGGAGTGACAAGAAAGAACAAAAGACCTGGTCCTCACTCATAAATAAAAGAGTAGAGCGCATATAACCTGAAAGCAGGTCTGGAATTTGGTTTTAAAAAACAAGAAAAGACATTCACAGGATTCAAACCTTCCACCTGCAGTAAGTGCTACAGCTCCTGCCATTTCAACACAGATATGCATGCCAAAGAAACATTAAGTGGCCAACATGCCACCATGCATGTGGCAAACGTATGCAGACACAAGCTACATTCTAGCAAAGGATAACCCACTAGGCCCTGTCTTCTCTATTGAGAAAGCATGTTTTCTCTGTAAAGATGACACACAGACATTATTCTATCACAGGAAACCTCTCAGTCTGATTCTATGGTTGCAGTTTGCCTTACATATGTGTATGCCATGTGTTGATATCACTTCAAATGGTCCTTTCCACAGTCAACTTCAAAATGAAAAAAATCAGTGGTCAGTGCAAGACATGCGCTAGCATACAACATTCAATTATTTTAATTGAAAAAACAGACTTACAAAAAGGTAAAGCAAAAAAAGCTGCAAGGACTTCTGTGCATGTTCTAGCATCTCTATTGCTCTTGAAAGAACACCTTAAAGTAATTCTGATTCTGGAAAAGTTCCTATTCCACTCTTGTTAGAGTAATACAGCAGAATGATAGTCTGAAGCAGACACTGGATCGCAAAGATATCAAGCTCCTGTGAAAACTTCCCTGAAGCTCAGAGAGGAAAATATCATTCAATGAATATAGTAAGAGATTAGATGTTCCAGTAAAACACGACAACTAAATTTCTGCCTAACTTATGAGAGTAAAGGTGGCATACACAAGGAAGTGCCTGACTTCACCGTAAACACAGAAGTAGATGTGGACTTCCACATATCAGCAAGGAGAGACAGCCCTTCAAGACTCATACATTACGAAAGAAATCAAGTCAGATGTTTCTGTGAAGAAGTCAAATCTCTTTCTACAACAGAAATGAAAAACTTTGTGAACACACAGAAGTTCTCCTGAACAAAGAAGTAATGATTTAAAAGCTGTTCAGTAAAGCAGATAATAACTATATAAAATATGACTCTCGCACTTAAACTTTCATACATCATTGCAATTTGAGTGTGTGCTACAAATACATTTTAATTAAAATCATCTCCATGGACATAAAACTCAATTTTCAAACTAGCGTGGAGAGCAGAAAATGTTTAGCTAACATTAAAGAATGTTAAAAATGTTTTCAAAAAGTTTTTTTGTTTGTTTGTTTTTAAAGTATTCCTCTTTCCAGATCTTTCTTGCCAAAAGATTTTCGTAAAGATATAAGCAGCAGCTACGAACATTTAAAATGTATTTTTCAAAAGGAAAATATTTCCCTTTCATAACATTTTCTTAATCTTTTACTAGGAAAAATTAGCATTACTTTAGGAAAAATTAGCATTACTCTACGAAATTAGCAATAAGTCCTTTTAGTAGCTTCTATTTGAAAAGATACCTTTCATGATAAACATGCCTTGAAATTCATTCAGAACAATCCGTCAGTATTCCAGAAACTTCTTCCTGCATTTTATTCCTTAAGCCAGATCTTCACAGTTCACTACTGCCACTTGTTTTCAGCATCAAACAAAACACGCTGCAGGAACACCAAAAGAAGCAGAAGCAAAGGGTACAGCAGCCCAGCCTTCAGAGATAAACAATTTCTTGTTATGCCAAAACAACACATTCAAACTCACTTATCCATGCCAAAAGAAAGATTACTGTCACTCCTTGTATGACCTAAGTGCTTGATTGTTAAAAAAAGAAACCACACAGGATGGCATCCTATCAAACACAGATTTATAAACATTAATGCAACTGTTCAAAAGACCAGACCTTCAAAAAAATCATGCTACTTGTTGGGATTTTTACTTTATGTTTTAGGAACTTATACATCTCATGCACTGCAGTACTTATCTTCCTGGGAGTACAGCATTGCTTGGAACAGTATAAAGCTACTTTCTTCCATGTGTAAATTAGGAACAAATCAATTCTTTTCCTCAAAGGCACTTGAAGTCTCAATTGAAACATGTGGGAAACTTGAGTTGAGCTACACTCCACATAACTGAGTTATTTTAGGCCTATTTTGCTAATCTTATTTGCTTCTGAATTACAGAACACTACCATTCCCTTTTTACGTTTGTTAACATAAGCACTGCAGATTTATCAATTGCATAATGACAAAATAATTATCAATGAATGTCACAAGTTAAATATCAAGTGCTCACTGGGTTATTTCTTCTGGTTCAATAGCACCAAGGAACATTAACTTTCATGGCTGGCCAACTCTGGAAGTTGCTCTCCTGTTCATTCTGTCATGTCCTATGGGCTGTAAACCCACACTACACCCTCTCCCTTTTGGAAGAATTATGCTCTCTTCCACTTCCCCATCTATACACAAAGAACACTGGTTACTGTGGGGATATCTGCTCCCCTGTCCAAGCTGGTTTCAGAAACGTCAGGGACGGAGGCAAGAAAGAGAATGCTTTAGTGTGTAAATCTAATGTTTGCTCAGGTCCTTCGGCCTCCCAAGAGAAAAAAGAAAGCCAGAAAGATTTCTCCTATACACAGAAGGGAGTGCTTCAGAGAATATCCCTCCAAACTTCAAAATGTTGGTTTAATTAGCCATAACAGAACTGGGAGTTAATAACAAGATAACTTTATGCGAAGATCAAACTTCCTAGATGTTACAATCTTCTACTGTTACAAGGACAGAGCTACTGTTACAAGGACAGAGAACCAGCTTCCCATCAACCTACCCTGTCTCCTACTCTCCAAGAAAAACGAAAGCTGAACCACTGCATATCCAAAGCACCCTGATGCAGCCAGCAGCATTAGGTGGTGCTGCAGAGATCCACCTCTGACCTTACAGAACAAGGATGCTCCACATCAGCTGCTTGCTTTCTTCAGTAACTGTATGTTCTGTTCTTCATGTCTTTAACTTACTGAGACTAATCCCCCCTTCCTCTCACTCATTCTCTACTGCCCAGCACGGACAAACCACTCCCATCCCCAAGGCTTTGCTCGGACTGCAGCAACACAGCGAGAAACCACCACGTGTGCTCGTTATACACATGAACTCACTTCTTGCCTAGCAGGGAAAACGCTGCCACCTGTCCCGTACCCATAAGAGGTCACCCCATTGGTCCCCACCCCACAAGTGACCTCCGGGCCTTCCCAGGTAAGCCACAGCTTTAACAACAGGAATAAGTGACGCTAAGCCACCGGTGGCCACTTTCCAAGGCCTCCTTAGCAATACCTCCAGCAGAGGCGAGCGCCTAGAGCTCACGACCGAACATCGCGGCAGACAACAAACATCGCTCGCAGCCGCGGGGACCACCCAGGCCCGGCGGCACGGCCGGAGCTCCCTCCCCCGGCGCACGTGGCCACAGGCGGGCCCTCCTCCACGCTACCTGGGCTGCGCCTCCCGGAACAGACCCGTCAGCGCCCGCACGCTCTCCAGGCAGGCCGACGGCTCGGCCGCCATGAATCGCTTCAGTCGCTCCGCCGCCTCAGGCAGCGCTCCCGCTTTCTCCGCCGCCATCGCGTGCCCCGGCGCGGCCCAGCTCCGCCCCCGCCGCGCGGAAATGGCGGCGGCCCGGCCCCGGCAGCGGGCTGTGTGAGCGGGCGGGCGTGCTGCGCGTTGTGTGGCACCCGGAGCTGCTCAAGGCCCGCGTTGCTGAAGGGATGCTGGTTTTTCCTCCGTTCGCCGCTTTCTGCGTTTTCTGTCTGTAGCGGTGTCTGCTGCTGGCCCATGGGGTAAAGCAGTCATTCTGGGCCATGCTCTGCAAACATTGCCTTTTCCTCAGAAATGCCCTTGACAAGCTGGCTGTAGGGATATCTTCCCGTTCAGTTTCTGTTCGCCGGCCCTCAGGACCATCTTGTGGCTTTCTGCACAGCCTGAAAGGCGAATGCTTGCCATGTGCCACCCAAGCATTTCCCAAATGTTTTCCTCCCTCTCTTCCTATATACTTTCACACATGCCTGCCTCCAAACGGTCCAAACAGGTAAAATACTGTGTGTTCTAAATATATATACAAAATATATTTACACTGGGATTAGAATTAAAGTTATCAGTGAATAAAATCATAGAATTGCTCAGGTTGGAAAAGATCTTAAAGATCATCGAGTCCAACCACAACTTAACCAAACTGTCTTCTAAGAGTACTAAGCCAGTGGTACAAGGCAGACAGAGCACAAGGCCCACCCCTCAAAACTAGAGCCCCACCTCCAATATCACATCGCCTCCAGAAATTCCTAGCATCTTAGTTTTTGAATATTTGGCCTTGCAACTTTAAAATATACCACAGTACTTTCAAATGTCAGAAGAAAGAAAAACATAAACACAAATAATCAAAGTCATGAGTAACTGGAGCATATTCAGCTATTATATATGTATCTTTATTATACAAACACAGTCTGTTGTAGCAACAACTGATTCTCTCCATTTTGGAATGATAAATGAGGCATACTTTGCCAGCGATTTCACTTAGTAGAAGGGGATTCCAGTTTCATTTCAAAGCCCAGAAGAGCTACAAAATATTCCATCTTCCCTCTCCACCTTCTTTAGACCTATTAAAGTTTACCCTTGTCTTAGTTTAACCATGAGGGCCAGTAAATAGGATAACTGTTTGTAGCCACGTACCACAGAAGGCCTCAGTAGACAGGAACCAAACTTAGTTCACCAGACATGTTACAAGGAATTCAAAAATAATGCTTCCGAAAGAAAGCGTGATACAAAAAAGCACAAAAACACAGGTTATCTGTTTCCCACCATTCACATCTGGTGGTGGATGGAGCTTGAGTTTGCAGCAGATAATGAGTAGTGTTACCCAGGTGTCAGTGTTGGGGCCTCTCCCATTCAGTATCTTTGTTGATGACCTGGGTGAGGGCATTGAGCACCCTCAGTAAGTTTGCAGATATCACCAAGTTGAGAGAAAGTGTTCATCCACCTGGGAGTAGGAAGGGCCTATAGAAGGATCTAGATAGGCTGGATTGCTAGGCTGGGGCCAATGGGATGAGGTTCAATGTCACAATCAGAAAGGTCAGCATTAGTGGAAGGGTGATACAGAAATGTAGTAGCAAAGGGACTAGCACAAATAGAATGGGATTACAAAGGAAAAGTGCTCACCTGACACCAGAGATCAAGGCTTGCAAGGGAAAACCACAAGAGAGAGATTTCCAACAACAGATCCTTCCTGAGTGGCAGTCAGCCCTTAAATGGGGTCTAAAAGAGGTTCAGCCAGGCTCCACACCTTCTAGTCACACAGTTGAATTGCCTTTGTCTGTGCTCCCAGGGAAGACTGGGCCCTTTCCTCAGGTTCAGGCCGTGACTCAATAATTACCATACATTCAACAAGACCAGTGCCAGGTCCTGTGCTTTGGCCACAGCAACCCCAGACAACTCTACAAGCTTGAGGCAGTCTGGTTGGAAGACTGTATGGAAGAAATGGACCTGGGGCTATTGATTGACACTCAGCTGAACATGAGCCAGCAGTGTGTTTAGGTGGCCTAGAAGGCCAGTGACATCCTGGCTTTATCAGAAATAGTTTAGCCAGCAGAAGCAGGGAGATGATTATCCCTCTGTATTCAACTCTGGTGAGGCTGCACCTCAAGTACTGTGTTCAGATTTGGGCACCTCCCTACAAGAAAAACATCAAGGCTCTGGAGCGTGTCCAGAGACAGGCAACAAAGCTGGTGAGGAGTCTGGAGCACAAGTCTTATGGCTGAGGGAACTGGGATTGTTCAGTCTGGAGAAGAGGAGGCTCAGGGGAGCCCTTACTGCTCTCTACAACTACCTAAGAAAAGGTGGGGTTCGGCCTCTTCTCCAATGTAACCAGTGATAGGACTAAAGGGAATGGCCTTAATTTGCAACTGGGGAGATTCCATTTGGATGAAAGAAAAAATTGCCAAAAGAATGGTCAGGCACTGGAATGGGCTGCCCAGGGAGGTGGTTGAGTCACCATTCCTGGAAGTATTCAAGAAACATTTAGGTGTTGTACTGAGGGACACAGTTTCAAGGGGAGGTATTGGTGCTGAGTGGATTTTGGAGGTCTTTTCCAACCTTGATTCTATGATTCTACACTGTTAGGAAAGGGGCACATTTTGGCCAGCAGTCCAGTTCTATTCACTATCATTGCCTTTCACTTGCCATTTTGCCTGTCTTTTACAAAACATGTATCTTGTAAGCATCAAATCTTTGTTCATCCCTTATAAACATTTCTTTTCAGGGATTCTTTTTCGATGACATTTGATGTTTTAATGTGAAAGTTAACCAGCTTTTATTCCATTAAGTATGAAGGTTTATAGTGACTGATGAATTACATTGCCAAGTATTGTAGCTCAAATATCTGAGAATACCAACTAGACATAGAAGTCCTAAGCATTAAGATGGGGAATTTCTCTAACAAGAGTTCAGATTGCCTGTTTTGTCAAATGCTTCCACAATCAGTATTATTGATTATTACTTGTGGATCCATGTGAAAATAGTCTTGCCTATGTATTTGATCTCTTTTGAGGTTGTAGTAATTTTTATGACATTACTCACAGATGTTATTTCTTGAACTCACCTTTACTACTGTGTTTCACACTTCATTTTTTTTTAAATTTATTTCTAGCCTCTAACAGCTAAGTCACGTAATATTTCATTTATTTTCAGTTTCTGAGACCAAAACTGATCAGTGGTGTTTTAAGTTTAGTTCTGAACTACTGAATTGAGCAAAAGGAGACCAAAGTAATCATTTAGGATCTTTCCATTGTTTTCTATTTGTTTTTATTAGGAAGGTATGTAGCAGCTATATTACAGAATAGGCCTATGCTGTGGCCAATTTTGTGAAATCAGACAGATCCCTGAAAAATCCAGTCTTTCCCTGAAATAGCATACTGTCTAAATAATGTCAGTTTGTCTTAGCACAGATTTAGAGAACTACCGGAATGAAAACAATCCACCCAAAGCTGGCTGTTCTACCTGAGAATAAACAATTCAAGCCCTACTTTTAAGAATTCTGTATGAAATTAAGATGTAGAACTGTCTTTTGAGACACTGACATTTGAAGCTGGAGAAAAACATTTGAAGTGAGAAAGAACTGTCACAGCTGAGACTCTGGAGAGAGACAGTTCCCCTGTTTGACAAATGGTAGCTCTACAGGATGGTCAGAACAAAACAGGTCACAGACTTTGAATCCTCATGTCTCAAATGCTGAGAGCTGATCATTAATTTGAATCAAAACATGTATGTTAGCTTGGCCTTTTTTTATTGAAAGTACTTCCATCAGAAAATAAAATGTAGGTTCTGGAAAAAGTTACTTTACACTGAGGAAACAAATCTCTCAGTATGTTTTCTTTCCGGCACAAACATTAGTTTTCTGTCTCTTATTCGGGCCTGTATTAGATTAAGTACGTATTTGGCCACAGAGCTTTGAAGCTATAGACAAAAGATTTTATTTTTGGTCTAGTATTTAATAGGATCCAGTGAAACTGATTGATGCACTTAGGAAAATGCTTTTGATTAGCCTTTGTTGCTGAGCAGTGAATTCCACTGCAGATTCACCATGCGGTGCCATGGAGCATACCCACATTCAGAACCTCAGTTTCCCACTTACATTGGGCAAATTATGGAAATTGGCTTAAGAATTTTGAACATTATTATGACTAGAAGCACACCTAATAGCAGAAGAAGAACTATCTTAACAACCAGGGTGGAACAAAAACAGCTTTTATGGGTTTTTGGGGGTATTTGCAAGCAATGAAGAATCTATATGAAATAGATTCTGCAGACTGTCTTAATCCCAGAATTAGTTATTGCTGTCCCAAACCAAAAACTCAAGAGTTTATTTGCTTTCAGATAAGTTATTGCACATATGTACGAGGATCCACATAAGAGTGGATCCATTTAATGTTGAGGTGTATGTGTCACTCATTTGTTCTATAATAGCACAAATCAATCCTTCATGAATAAGAGATCTGGGTAGGAAAAAAACCCGCTATGTCCCAGAGGTGTTAAAGCACTTGCCATTTGTCGCGAAAATGTATGGTGTAAATAGGAATGAATTTTATCTTCTGTTCAGTTTTCAGGCTCTGAGTCACTGCAGATATGCTCGACTCATTTGTTTGATGCCGTCTGGCTTCCAGAGCAAATAAGGGACTTCTTAACACTTATCTTGACAAAGTTTTTATATCATATCTGCATGGAGTTTTTTCATCAGGATCAGCATTGTCATCATCCTGCTGGGCAATTGTACAAGCATATTTCAACAAGAATAGAGACATGCTACTTAGGATAGCTGTTAACCGAAATATAGTTCTGTGACAACCTCAGGAATTTTCACCTCATTCATGGATGAGCTGATTTATATAATGTACAGTTTGACTTTACATTTTGGTCTGATACAGCAAGAAACACAGCTAAATCACAGGAGGGTTGGTGCTATATGAAAGGAAACTCTATGTACTCTAACACAGAATCCTGCAATTTTTTTAAGGGATATAGGTTGTCATACACACCAAGAGTGTGTGTCAGCCTGTGTCCAGCACTGGATCATCATCTCTAAAGTTCTCCATCACCCTGATGTTAAACAATGAGGTTATCAACCAGGAAACACTCAGGGAAGAGTAATTTGTTTTAATCTGGTTGCTTATAGCTTTGTCCTTGGCAACAGCTCCCTCAGAGAATGAAGGAAAATCCAGTTCTGCTCTGCCACCTGCTCCCTTTCCCCCTTTCCACCCTGATCTGCTTCCTGCTGCTCTGCCCACACCTTCCCAACAGGTCACATTCCACACATTGCACAGCTGCGGCCTCTCCCGTACTGATCTGAAAATATCTTTAGCTGCTTAATCGCAAATGCTAGCTGCTAACAAGGTACTCTCACCCCCTTTCTTTGTGCCTTCTCCTGGCTCTCTTGTCTGCTTCACAACCTCCTCCATCCAGTCCATTTTGATTTAGTGGTGACAAGAAGCAATTCTCATGCCACCGAAGAGCAAGCAAGCAAAGCAAAAATTACGGCCAGGGTGGTGTATCCTTCTGTTCAGCAATTTATTCTCATGGATAGAAAATTTCCCAGGGTTTCAGGAAAAAAAATACGAATTCCCACAGTTTAATGCCTGTAGGGAAGGATGGTGATATTCCAGGCAGTACACAAAGCAGGGAAGGACATCTCCCTTTGCAGGGGAGGTTGTCATTGGCACTGGTCATGAGAAAAAAGATGGATGTGGGGAAGGTGACAGGAAGATACAGGTCTACAGAAAGGCATGCTCATGGGTGGATTGGGCTGTGCAGAGGCATATCTGGTGCAAGTTGCAAGCATTTTGTTTAAGGTTTTGCAGGAAAGAAGGATTCTTGAGGAAGACTGTGAAGGTGAGACCATGCAGTTACAATTTGCCTCTTGTGACCTTTTCAGCGATCCAGTGTTACTTTAAGTTCTCAACTCCTGTGTGAAAATACTGCCAAGAGTAGTGCTAAGTTTGAGAATTGTGCCATATAATATGGATTTCATATATGCATACAATTGGATCTCATCTCTCATGAAATTCTTGGCTTTTCCTGTGTTTTGATAGCAGCAACAATATTTCTGGATTGCAGCAGTCCAGACAGCTGAGCATGCAGTAACTAACTACAAAGTACGTGCACTTACATCCAACCCTGAGCTCAGCAGGCTTTTGTGCATTCCCAGAGCATCGGTGCTTCTCAGGCAGATAGCTCATCCAGAATCTCAGCCTGTGTGTGCAGTAACACAGGCACGTCAAACCCTGTGTGCTAGGGTCACATTATGTTCACAGAGCTGCATGTGAGACACTTACCTTGTAGAGGCTGCAGAAGCCATCAGCATTCATGCACAGCACCTCCAGAAGTCCTGTGAGCAATCCTGGAAATATGACTCTGATTTTCTGCTGCTTGAGAAATTCAATTCGCCTGCTGAATCTCCAAATAGTTCACTGCCTTTGGCTGTCCTGTAAAGATACTGTTGGAGTGGTCAGAATACTTTCTGAAAATAGATTTTCTTCACAGGAAACAATAACAAATATCCCTCTTACAGAATGGAAATAAACAAAAACCTTCTCATCACCTGGCCACTGTCAGTGATTAAAGGCATGCACTCAAATATTTTCGACGAGCTTGCAAGCAAGGTAGTCCTCAAGAGTAGATGTGTCATGTTTGGCCCTTTATGAATGGATGAGTGAAGAGAAATGCCCGTGGGGAAGCCTGCAATACACAGCTCTGCTCCCATTTATCAGCATCAGTGCACACTGTCAGTGCTGAGTTATTTGCTGGAGGGAAAAGATAGGGGCTAGAACAACAACAACAAAAAAACCAACAACACCCAATATCGTGACTCAGAGTATCTGTTATTTGGGGTTACTGCTAGTGACTGGCAAGGAAGGGTGTGAATCTGAGAACGTTTTTAACTATGGAATTGGGCTCAAACTCCTCAAGGTCCATCCACAGACTGACATCTAGTGGACGTAAAACGTGGACTGCAAAACTGAAATTCTCATCTCTTCAGTCCTATAGATTGAATGCATTTATTGTGGATGTTCAGTTTACTTCATTTATTAATTCAATTTATGAAATATAAAATAATTTAATTAGCCTATCTATGAATACTTATTATAAACTAAAGTAGCAGGACACAGTTATATTTACAGCATTTCATTTAGCCTACACAGACAGATTAGGATCTAAATAAATCCCATAAGAACAAGAATGTAGGTCTCCCATCTAAAGCCCATCTAACAGTGCTTTACCAGCACACTGTCTTTATAAGGTGGGGCAACAGGACTAGGATTTATATGGTATCTGTTAAGAAAAACATTTGATTTTGGAGCATTTCTGAAAGCCAGTTTTATATCACCACTAAGAAATATTACTTTTGAGGACTCTGTTGATAACTCAGAAGTTGCTATATACATTCTTTATCTCTCTAAAAGAGAAAGGAGAGATATTAGACTGATGAACAGATACAGAACAGAGAAATAAAAGGGTTCAAACATCAGTTCTCCAGAATCTTCTTTTGGGGCTCTCTCAATTATTTAACTGAGAAGATCTTAATATTATGAGAAAAGGGCAGTGAAAACTAATGAATGTTTATTTTGATATAATACTCTGAAGCACATGAAGATCTAGTTAAAAATCTCAGTTTTTACTAATTTCTTAGTAATTGTGTATATTGGCATTTTTTTTTTCCTTTGAGAGAAGCATACAACCAAAACTTTATAAAAGGGAACAATCGTTACCAAAGTAACATTTTCAGAAGAGCTGTGGATTTGGGGGATGTTTTACTGCATTTAATTTGAAAACACAAGAGAAATTTGCTGAAACTTTGCTGTTATCCTTGTGGACCTGAAAAGAAGAAAACTGTGTTTCTTTTAAACAAACATTCAAAGACCGTCCACAAAGTGCATCTAATTTCGAGGCTGAAATGGATCTTTGATCCATCGTGTTTCGTATGATTTGTTTCCTACAAGATTGCATCAGTAGATGAAGGTTAAGTGATCTATAAATTATTGTAATTTTTATATCACATCTTAACTTTCTTAAGCAGCCACAGATATAAATTAAGTCACATAGTTTCGTTTTTGCATGTGCTGATTGTAAGATTCAGCCACTGCAGGAGTCAATAAAATTAAATGACAGGATTCTGATTTTCTTTAAGTTTAACTTTACGGTTTTTTTTTGTTTTGTTTTGTTTTTTAAACTTTTTAAAAACACACTTCTTAATGCCTGAGTATAATAATGCTATGGAACAGCAGATAAAAGGAAGTTCTAACAGAGGGGCTGTCCGGCTGTTCACCTGTGCAGAGTCCTCCAAAACTCATACAAATAAAACCAACCCCCTGGATCTCTATCCATCTGCCTCATATTATCTACTTACTAGATCCAGAATGTATATTTTTATTAGCCTCTTCTCACATAATTTCCCAGTCTGATGGTACCTTAATAATGCTGCGAGCAGTTATTAAATAGTATAAATTAATAATTTAAACAACTATTAACTATTAATACCATGCAAATACAGACATGTTCAAGACACTGTTGGGGATGGGCAAGCCTGCTTTTTGATCTAAGCGAGTGCTGATATTTGCTGAATACAAATGCCAGTTTCACTGGAGGGGTAAATAAGAGAAAACACAGTGGTGTGCTGAAGGTGTAGCCTCACAAAGTAAGAATTTGGTCAAAATCTCCTGAGCTGTTTTTCCGACTAGAAGCTCTATCTGGTTTGATGTATCGAGCTAACATATACACTTGCCACCTACCATTCTGTTTTCGCCTGCACACATATGACTTCTGCATAAAGACTGAAATTTCCCAATAGCATCATGCTCAATAGGGAAAAAGAGGAGTCACTTGTTAGGATGAAAGCAAGCAATGGAGTCAGCTTTCATTAACAAAGGACAAAGGTTTGTAAGACCGTCGTGTTAGGCAAAGTATGGTGTGTGCTTTCATTCCTGAAGAAAGGAGTGCCTGCAACTAGGAATCTATTATAAATCACATTTTTAGTGAGACTGGCAAAGCTGCATAACTCTGGCCTCAGGGAATCTGTCTAATTTGTCAGCTAAAATTCAGTCTCCTGATAGAAAACGAGTCCATTCATGCTTCGTGAAGACTAATTAGCCATAGAAGGAATCTGTTCGGGGAACTGTCAGTAGTGATGTGGTGTGGCATAATCATTGGGCTGGAGCTTCCACAGGGAGATCGAGGGAGTTTCCCTGCTTGTTGTGCCATGCCTTAGCACTCTTCCCTCTCAGCTCTGTATGGCTGTGTCACTTCATGGTGCAGTCAGCAAAATGTCCTGGAAGGGAGGTCTCCCAGTAAAGTGTCTTGTTTTGCAGAGAAACTTGCTCTGAGTTCCTGGCTGTCCTCTATGCCTGTGTTCTCTGCGTGATGGAAGTTTGTTGCAGCTGGGATAGCCTACAAGAAGCAAGATTTGCAAGAAATAGTACGTTTTGTTAGACCATTAACTAAGTCCCTCTCAAAAAGCACCAGATGAGTTCTCATGTGCCCAAGTCCTTCTCCAGGCCTGCAACAGAAACTTCTTAAAACTCAGTCATTTACGTTTGAAGACAGAAGAAACATGAATAGCATACAGCAAATGTGATGTGCCAAAAACAACTGTGGGAAGAAGCGCTACTTAAATTCTTAAGAACTTATTTGTGTAATCATTCACATACATTATGAACTGGAAAAACTCCAGCATTGGATAAATTACCACAGATTTAACACTTCATATATCAGAGAAGAATTTTATTTCTCTGCTGGACTAGAAAGCAATTAGAAAGATTTTCAAGCTGCAAATCGTAGTTTAATTCCATTTCATGATGCTAGACACAGTGTGCGTTTCTTTATTCTGAGAAATAACACCCAGTCCCAAACTATCTTCCTTTGTTATAGAAAGGCTTGGTTAAAAAATGCTGTTACAGAAAGATGTTTGTTGCAACTGAAAGTACCGTGCAGACTGGCTGAGTAAGGCTTACTTCAGCAGCATGCTGAAGCCCTTGCAAGTTTGCAAGAAGCCGAGTATTCACCAAGGCTGGGAGGATTCACAGCCTTACCATTATGCCTATGTTTAAGTTTCTTGAGGTATCAAGGCCTTCCTGTTTAATTTAACTCCATCAGATTTATGTGTTTGTTCTATTAGAGGGCATCAATAACCAGTCTCTTCTCAGAGTGCTGTATAGAAAAGAGCATAATTGTCTGAAAAGAGCCCCAATAAGTGTTTGCTTTTAAATCAAAGGACACTTTTGAAATATTAAATAAAGAGGGACTACAATATATAAGTCACTCCAACTCATCTCAAAATACTGATGCACATTAATGATTTACTTTGGGTTTTTTCGTCTGTTTGCTTTCATATTCAGAAAGTTGCATTGTTGCCTTAGTAGCCCCAATATCTCACACAATTAGCCTATTCTCCATCTAAAGTACACCCTCTTAAGGAAATTCATACAGGTTCTCATGAGAGCACTTTTACTTTTTTCCCCATTGTTTGCAAAGGAAGAAATAATGACTTGTTTTGTCCTGAATGGGCCATTTCTGTCTTTTTTCCACCCCTCTCCTGTCCCACTAATGATACCTGAGATTTAAACACAGCCACAAACTCAGCCACTGGGTTCACATTTTAACAGTTTTCCGATACTTAAATGAGTTGCGGTGCTTTACTCCCATGCTGATGCATCACGATATGACTTGAAGAGCCTTTCTGAGAAATTTCTCTCCTTGTTTTAGAGGATACTTCGATTCTCTACAATCTGGCCTCTCATAAATTAATTTTAGCAAGGGCAATGAAGCTCTGCTCTGCTACACTGCGATTTTACAGGGGCATCATTAACTGGGGCATGTGTCTGCCCTTCTCACTGTCCAGGGCTTGCCCATTCAGTGCTGAGAAGGAGAGGGTGGACAAAATCCTACAGCATCCATCCAAGGAGCAGGTACAGCTCAGGTACAGCAGCCATGCGCTCAGCCACCACACTGTGCTGAATCCAGTAAAAAAACAAGATGACTTGTTGAGCACTGCAGTTTACATGATAAATCAAAGTTTGTTCCAGATGTTGATTTTAAAAAAAAGAAAGAAAGAAAGAAAAAAAATTAAGGGGATTTATTCATACTGATGGAAAAGAAATGAAAGAAAGAAATGCAAGCTTGATGCTTCAGAAGAGCTTCAAAGCTCAATATTCTTTACTTGCCACATTATCTTTTCTCATCACTCATTGACCTCTGGCAAACAAAGAGTTGAGCTGACAGCAGCTTCCAACTTCCTTTCTCAAGCCAAGTTTCTCAGAAATACCTTCTTTTTAAACTTGTATGTTAACTTCCACAGGCACTGTGTCCAAAAATCTCTCTTCAAAACACCATTCTACTTGTTTTTTGCATTTAAGAATCTTGCTAAGAGGACTTCACAGTGAGTTAGGTAGGTAGGTCTTTTAAACATGAATTAAAGAGAAACATTCCACAAGAAGCAAAGCCAACTTGCTTATATAAAGAGGCGATTTTCTTGTTCTGTTTTGTTTTGTTTGTTCCTTTAACTTATAAAAATGCCTTCTTACTTCCTGTATGATTTCTCTGAGGGGAAAAATATCTCAGCTCCCTGCAAAACAATATAAGTGAGAATCCCATGAAGGAGAAAATATTGATCAATTTAATGATTAAACAAAAAGAGAATGTGTAAATGACTGAGGAATCTATCAGGGAAACATATTAACGGCAGTTTATCAATGTGTCTACCTTTGAATTCTTAATAATTCACTTAGATGAGTTGTTAATGTGGACTGAGTTAGCTGTTGCTAATATTAAATGTACAGATAACAAGGTGTTTCTTTCCTATTTCAATCATAAAGGAAAAAAACAATAAAAAATCCCCAAACATCAGGCTTTGTTCCATTTGTGAACGTTTTTAAGTCTACCTGTCTTTGAGCTGATCGAAGTTTTCCAAATTGTGGACAATCTTAAAAATCTGAATTGTTCATTAAAATGAACCACCTTCAGCTGAGCACAGATGGAAAGTAAATTGCTTTGGAAATGGAAGTTGCTCAGGAATTTAGAAGCTTCCACTGGACTGATACAACAAAGAGCAAACTGCAATTACTGTGCACAGTTGTTGTTTCTCCCTTACTGCTCACTTCCTGAGCTCTTAGCATCATTGTCAGTGCACAGTCACTGAACCTTGGCTGGTTTGCTCTGTGTTAGATGGAAAAACCTAACACATGCATGTCAGGTTTGATTTATAAATATTAACACAAATTTCATCTCCTTCCTATCACATCAGTCTGTGAACTTATTGGAAAAATTACCAAGGTCTGCCCCTGAAGCGAGTTCAGCCCAAATGCCAGCAGTGCAGTACTATGGCTGTTCCCACAGTACTCCGGTAAAGATAGGAACAGCTTGCATTTCAGTTTGTATTGAATTTGAAGCCCTTTCCATGGTGACCAAAAGATGGTACGCATTCAAACACGATCAATACCTGCTGTTGGCATAGCACCAACCCATGTCCGGCAAGCTTCCAGACAGAGAGGTGTTATTTGTACTGGGTGTTGTGGAAGTGGTTAGAAGGCCATGACTGACTGTGAAGGATGCCTAAGAACAGGGGAATGTCTGTCTCAGAGAGTTTGGCTGTTACCAAGGGGGTGAGATTTGAACCAATGGCCGTCAAGCCAAGGGTTCTGCAATTCATTAGTTGCTTCACACGTCAAGCCTCTCCAACCCACCACTTAAGATTCATCTTATTACAGAACTTCTCTTTGTATCACACAGCAAAATACTGCTGGCTGCAATGCATAGATATGTGTTAGCTAGCTTGAGGCCGTAGAAGAGCTTACAAGAGTCCACTGGTAAACCAGGATATCAAGTTCTGACATGCTCCCTGGTGCATTCTTTTTCCCTTGCTCCAGATGGGAACTTTCTTGTTTAGTACTCATATTAGGTGTGCATTATCTTCTTCTCCATGAACACTCACAAATTATAGGAAAAAAGCAAAAAATTCACCCATTTATGACCACCTCCTTGTTCCTCCCCTCCCACCTCTCCAAAATCTGTCCCACCAATCTCTCTCAAACAGCTCTGGCCACACCTGTTGTTACAAAATGGTTTCAATGTGTGCCTTTCAGAAGAGTAGAGGGAGGTGAGAGGAAGCTGTGGCTGCACATTAGCCAGCAGAAGCTTGACATGCACTTTCCTGTTATCAGTTTGGAAACTGTGGAGTGGAGCAGGAAGGAGTTTCTGGTTGGTGTGCACATTTTCTCAGTTCAATTTAGCTGGAATACCACATACACATGTGGTTCATCCTCAAAAATGCCATATGAGGCCCAAAGCCAATGCAAACATTAAGTCTGTCTTCCATATATAGAGTGAAAAATAAATAATAGTTCCAGATTGCTTCAAATTAGAATGTGCATGCAAAGAGAGGGAGCAGTGAAATGAAGAGGGCTCTGATAGTAGTTGCAGAGTTATGCTGAATTTGGCTCTTAAATAGTTTATGTTGTGGAAGGCACAGCTATTTCCTCTAGCTGTCATGCTATAGAGTTGATTGTAATACAAATAAAACACACTCAAAAGCAGTAGACCAAAGATCTCAAAGTAAAGTGCTATTATTCTTTAGGATAAGAATTTGCACAGGGCTTAGTGGGAATTAAGGTACCTGTACTCCATGTAGTTTCAGAGAGAAAGCAAGACTTCATGCCCCACTCCAGTGTGAAACTTCCAGGCTTCATTCCTGGCAAAGATGTAGTAACAAGTGTCATGATATTTGTTGACTTTGTTTTCAGAATATTGTAAAAGTCTGCAAAATCATCTTCCCCAAACTCAGCACTTCGTAAAAATGATCAAAGCCGACATTCAAACAGGCTGACATCTTCAGATCTATTTATTTTTCCTGTGTCTTAGGATCCCTTCATGGAAATAGAGCAAATGAAAGTAAAACAAGAACTTTGCAAGAACTGCTGCAACTGAAATGGATTCAGACCAGTGTTTGATCACCACTCAAGTTAGAAAGAAGAGAAAAATTAACTTTGTTTGCAGGTGGTAGGTCACAAAAATTAAATTAAAAATAAAAGACACCATATAAATTAATAAACTATTCATGGCAATTAGTTTGCCAAGCATAAATCCATGAAGTTCTTATTGAGAATAAAGGATCCTAGTCTGGCTTTCTGGCTGGATTCCAGATAAGGTAATTACATCGTGCCTACTTAAATTTCCCCTTCAGTTCAGCATGATATATGTGTCTTCCTCTCCAAAAACTGTTGTCTAACAAATCTAAAGCCTGCCACTTGTCTTTTGATGGTAGATAGTTTCAGGTTTTGTTACAAGATTCTTTATGCCTCTACACTGTTAAGTTTCATATTTCTTAGCTTGATTGCACTAAAAAATAGGGCTTAAATCATAGCGTTTCTAAATCCTAATTCTTCCAGTATTTTCATGCAATTAAATATTTTAATGTATGAGCCATTTCACAGAAATGCAGTTCAGCCCAGAAAGCACACAAGCTTCTCCCAACCTCTCAAAGCTGCTGTGTGCTTTTATCATTAGTCAAGAGGTAAACTTCAGCCTGGCTACCTTCCACAGATAGGAACCTTAAATCTGAATGCTTCCCTGGGGGTGAGGGATTATCTGCATGTGACTTCACCTTTCAGAACAAGCTTGAAAACTGTTCAAAAGAAGCCAAAGTTTGTTCCAGCAGCTCCACCTTTTGGGAGCTGAGGAGCAATCAGATTGCTTGAACTGATTATTTTTTAGTGGAGAGGGACTTAACCTTGTACTTATGGCTGATGATCATGTCTAGAATATAAACAATAATGTGCAGTGAAAGTCTTAAACGTTCCTCACAGGAGGCCCTGAAATGTGTTCTGCTGGGTGCACACGAAGGCCACTCAGGATCAGTAGGGACACTGGCATATATGCTTCTAATCATCATCATACTGGAAGGTGCTGAGTTCTTTCACTCCACTGAGTAACTTCTATGCTCCAGCAAGAATTCAGGTTGTGTGGTGCCTTTTAAAAGGGCCCAGTACATGGCAGAAAGGATATCAGATTAGTGGGATGAAGGTATTTAAAGCCTATGCAGAAGGAAACCTGGATGCCAGGAGATACCAGACGTCTGGAATTGCACTGCAGCCAGAAGTCTACCTCTGCTGGAAAAAAACAGGGCTGTGCAGGAGGCTGCAGAAGGTCCTAACCTAAAAGCCCACTGCACAGCATGACAAACACTGCTTCTGCTGGGACCGTGTTCAAGTCTGTGGTGAGATTCAAGATCAGAAGGCTCTGCAGCAGGCAAGAGCGACCTTCAGGAGAAGAGCGTCCCCACAAAATAAATCTCCTCACTTGTAGGTTCCACAAGGGGAAGGATGAGTGAAAAAAGCTAATAACTCACAGATCAACAACATAGAGCCCTTTTTACCTCTTTTTATTATCCAGCCACGGTTTACATTGCTTTGATGAATATAAAGCACGCATTTGCCTTTCATCACTTTTTGATTTCTAAACCTTGCCCCCAGACTCAGCCTCTGTTTCATACTGCTAAATGTTATATGTGCACAGGAGCAATTTGGTGCATATAATGATAGGCACAATTGTTAAATTGGTTTCCAGTGTCTTTCAGGCTGCGTCCCTGAAGAATTGTAATTAAACACTTGACAAACCACAAGACTATCTTAATCCCGCTTCAAAACACCCTGACGCTCAGGATGGCAGCCTGCCTTACTGCTCCACCAAAGGCCGAGAGACCCAGTGTTACTTTGACTCTCCTTAAAAATACTGGGCTTTTCCCTTCGGCTCCCAGTTCAAATTTCATCTGTAACATTCGGCCTCAGCTCGCTCTTGCCACGTAACAATCTCCCCTTTGTTTAGCCCTGCTACCTCATTTCTCTCTATTAGCCTTTAATCCCTGTCAGGGTTTCACCTTTGCAACGATGAGGTCACAGCTCATGTTGATTGGGAAAGGAAATCCTGATGATTGTTGCTGACAGAAAGCTGATAATGCTGGTTTTGGCAGCAATAAATTCTCAGTCTCTAAATGAAGACTAATCTTTGAGCCAGAAATCAGTTCTTTCAGTACATTTTTTTGGCCTCATTCACAAATATTTTCCCATGCTCAAGCTGCTTGACCTTTGGAGCATTCAGTGCACCTATGTTATTGTGCAGAACTGTTTTCTAGCGACCAAAATAAGCAGTCATCTATCAGTGAGAGACAGGTGAACTTATGAAAAAAAAATCAGTTATGTATTCCTCATTGGGAATGCAGCTCTCAGGGCTCTCTGTAGTTTCTGCAACTGGAAGCATAAAATTCATATCTGCTGCTCTTCTGTCAGCATTTTTATTTCTTGAAGTGACTGTTGTCAGGACCAGTTTTATGTTTATTTTTTCATGGCAGAAGAGCACTGTGCAGAAAGAAAGGAGAAGAGCAGAAAGGGTTGATGCTGCTATTCTGATGGGTGTTTCAATAAAGTTCTTGACTATCCCTGAGCAATGCAGATGCTTCTTATACAACATCATAAACTCTGCGTAATTCACCACCTTAAATCATGTGTCAGCATTGAACTGGCCCCTCTCAACTGCAGTTTCCATTATGTGCAACACCTGGGACCTCCTGCAAGAACATCTTGCCAGCACTGAGAAACAGGAAGTTCTCCACTGAGGAATGGAAAAATGAAGAAACAATCAGTGAGTATCAAAGCTGAAGAGCAAACAAAGTTGTCAATACCATGAAAAATTAGCTTCTGCATGTTATATTCTCTCTTTTACTTTTTCTGTTCTCCAAACTAGATTTTCCTTAGCACACTGATTATCCAATATAGTCCGCCTCTGGTGCATTACCTATATAAGATAACTTCAGTGTTCTCAAGTGCAGCTTTTTTCTGAATTAATTCACTCTTGGGCAGCTGTGTCCAGGTTCAGTGCTCAATGAAAATGTGAAGCTTCTGGATGAAAACTTCAGCTTGCTCTGCTGGTCTGGTCTGGCTTTTTTTTTTTTTTTTTTTTTTTTCCCCTCTGTAGCAGACTATGCTCACTTCTTTGATGAAAGTAACCCTGGACTTTGGTCTGAATGCAATTTGAACTTTACAAATTGGGTCTCCCCCAGCTAACAAAGTGGGCATTTTACTCCTTTTCTTGCTTGCAGCAACATAATTCCATGCTTCTGTGCACAGCTGGTAGCATTTTAGTCATGCAATCCCTATGTAATCTATTATAATTTTTTTCTTCCTTCCACAGTGTGTGGGTCTTCCAAATGGTGAAAATCAACCACCGCCTGACTATAATTCTATCCAAATACAGGTTCCAGCAGAGCTCCCTATGGGAGCAATCCAGGTGCCTGAACACAGATGTGTAGTGCCATTTGGGATGATTTAGGCTAGCTGAGGTGCCCACATAGGGCTATAGGAACTATGGAAGACGCAGCTTTCCGGAGAGGCAGACAGAGACAAGGAGGGTTATGGTAATCTCAAACATCTCAACTAATTTCGAACACCTGAATCATTTCTTCAGAACCTCCAGGAGACACCACACAGTTAGAGGGGCAGATTGTTTCTCAGCTCATTAGCTGAATGCTCTACACAAGTTTGCCCCATACATTATCAAGTGTCAATAATGGATTATTTCATGATGGTATAGAAACCAGCATTTTAGTTCTGCACTGGCATCCCTACCCTTGTAAGATGGAAATCAGTATGTTTGTATTGTAAGCCTAGTGTTTACAGGTAACTATTTCATCTGTCTTACACATATCTGCGTGTACCATATTTTTCCAGTCCTTTTGTCAACTTAATCTGTTGGTCTCTGGGTTGGACTGCCTAGAAGAGAAACTGAAGCTTCCTTCTATGAATTATTTTGATTTTGGGATTCTTTTCAATCTTGGCTTATTGAGAACTCTAGCATTTGCAACACTTCATTTGTATGCAAGAGAAATTTCTCCTTAGAGAAATTTGGCTGAACCAAGACTCCTGACTGCACCTGCCTCATGCTCCTAGCCAAGAGCCCTTCTTCATGCATTAGCATCCCACTTTCTTTTAGGGATAGCTCAGAATCTCAACAACAGCAACAAATGCAACAGCCGTTGGTCGGACCAAGGGTCTAGCTCTCCATCGTGGACCAAAGGATACAAAGCAGAAAAGCAGCTGGGATATAAAACGCAAAAGCAGAGAAGATTGCCTGGCTACCCTGGTTTCCATTACCTGCTTTGGCTGAGTAAGACTGAATTTCCTTGATAACCAGTGTGTTGTCTGCAAGGCACTGGGCTGGACAGCTGTTCCTTGCTTCTGCCCTTCATTTGCATGCCCCTGGATGTTGTTGAGATGAAGTACTGCATTAATGCATGGGTAAATATACTCCAGCATAGGAGTCAAACTCAACAAAACTACTGTATCATCTATCTCTTCTGCCCTCCTGGGTTACTATCCTGCCATTTCTGCTACTACTACACAACTTTATTTCAGGAGGTTTAAACCTAACAATAAAGATGAGCATACTGATATATCCTGAATGGCAGATGTGTGTATAGACATGCTAATTGCCAATGGATAAAATCCCAGTAGATTCTAGTTATTTCTCATGGAACATATCAAACTTCCTCCTACGCATTGCAAACAGCTTTTTTTACACATCTCTACAAGCAGCTCTTATGCACACTATCCTGCTTTTATGATGGTTCTGCTGCTAAAAAGGACACATATTATGCTTTCAGAGTTATGCTTTTGGCGTCTTGCATTGTATACATCAATGTAACATAAAAGGCAAAAAGAAAAATGAACTAATCCAGATATTGTTGAAATGTTACCTAACCCAACCCAACTTGCATGCTGAATCTTATCAGAAGGAAAAGAGTAAGCAGACGAAGAAATGGAAAACCTTCTAAGGAAGAAAAATTGAGATGGCAAGTACAGTGCTACTATTCTGCAAAGACATTTAAAGCCATTTACACAGCTATGACTCAGTAATTAATGTTACCATAAAGCTTTCTCTAGTTCTACACTGAATACATGATTCTCCCTTCAAAATGTAATCACTTAAGCTAAAGTTTACAGTCACAGCTCTGTTCTGCAGCCGCTAGATAGCATAACCTTTAATCCTGGGCAAGCGTTAGAGCTGAAGAGGACTTCTGCAACAGAACAGCCTGAGTGCTACATCATGATTACATGACACAAGGTTGGGGACTGAGAATTGCCTTGAGTTTGGGAAATTTTATGTAAATAAAAGCTTTTTCTTGAAAAACAAAGAATTAATGTCATCAGTATGTTTACCCCACTGCTGCAGGTGTTTCTCCGTCTAAGTGCATTTTCCATTCCACAGCTTACCTCTTTGCAGCACATAGTGTGCAGTGTTCTCTGCACACCATGCTTCTATTCAAGAAAATCCATGTGCTTTCAAGTAGCTTTGGAACCTGGTTTGGCCTGTCTCTGAATTTCTTGCGGTAATTGGGTACTCTGAAAGGATGGGGTTAGGTTTAAAAAGAAAAAATACCTGGGCTTTATAAACTAGGAGGCTGAAAACGTATATGTATTTTTTAAAGTGATTAATTGCTAGGAAGCAATAGATCAGTACCAGCTGGCTCACTGCTAGGGCTGGGACTTCCTTATCCCCAACACCTAGAAAAAAATTTTTGGGTCTAGAAATAAAAATCCCAAAAGGGGGGAAAAAAAAAAAAAAAACAAAGCCAGACCTCACCTAGTCTATGGGTAAGAGGTTAAACTTTATTTCCTGTAGTGTCACCCAGGTTGTATCGACTGATTGATAAAAAGTCCACATTTTGCACTGCACAAAGAACGTAGCTGTTTGTGAAGAAAAACTGATGGCTTTGAGGCCAAAATATGGACAAATAAATGAGAGTCACTACAAGCATAAGTACAACAAACAATATGTAACTTAATTCTATTGCAAAACCAGAATATTTTTTCAAATTTTTTTTAAAATCCCTGTGTAGTTATTGGTAGCTCCTTTGTTGTGCTTATGCAATCTTTTAGTGTAATATAGTGTGCAGCTAAATGTGTCTGGGTTAAAATACCTACCAGAGAAGAGAGATGTATTTACTTTTAAAATACAAAAAAGACTTGTTTTACAGCACAAATGATACAAGGTTAGCGTTAACCACACTACTAGGATAGGGAAATAGAATGCAGGGTTTGAAAAGTCTTCTGAGTAGTAGGAGCTTCTGAAATTGGTGTTGAGAAGAAAAGCTGTCAGGAGCACATAACCTGTATCAGTTGTAGGTGCATCCTGCATCATATGTGTGAGCTGAGGCTTTCCTCCAGTAGCAGATTAAGAGCTTTGGTGTGAACAATAGGAGACTTTTGCCCTTTTCATAGATTCCGAAGATTTTCATGGAACAGATTTGTATGGGAACTCTTGAGCCACAGGCTGAATCACCGACTGAGCACCTGGGGAAAGGACTGGGTCAGCCTTGGGGACACAGGTGAAGGCAACTCAGCGGTGTGACTGAAAGGAGTGGAGCCTGGTTGCACCCCTCCTAGACCTCATTTAAGGTCTGGGACTGACACCGGGGAAGGATCTCTTTAACTGTAACATCTGTAAAGTACCATCGTGACTGCTCTACTCTTCCAACTGTACAAGATTCATTTTCATAACGAGAGTCTGGTTTCAGGGGAAATGACCATTCTGTGTAAAGGTGTGAATGCCCAGTCCCCCGGATGCTGAGGCTGAAATAGAAATGTTCAATTTTCAGTAATTCACCATAACGCTGAGGAGCCAAAGTTTGTATCCTATGCTCAAGAGAGGCTGTTTCTCATCACGGATCATCCTCTATTGAGATGGGGAGACATGCGGCGTTACTTTGTGACTGACAGTCTGCAGAAGGAGCTCTGCCGTTTCCTTTTTCCATAATCTTTTTCCAAAGAGGTGTATTTCAAATATAATTAATTAAAAACTCCAATCGTCGAAACTAATTTGATTTGAGTTTAGTTATATGAATTAGATTTGGAAGCTTCTGAAGGATTTTATGGAAATGAACAATTCGGGAGTTGTTCTGGCATTTTAGATCACAGGGGCACCTTGTCCCATTGCCCTCTCTCTGGAAGTAGCCAGTACTGGGTAACTGGGTTGAGCACATGATGATCATCCTCCAGGAGTTTGCAGCTCAGTGTTCCTGAGATGTAGGAGAAATATCCCTCCATGAATTATTCTTCCTCCAAAATCCAAGCAGCACTTTTGTAACTTAGTGAACTTCTAGTATCTACAATATTCTGTGGCAAGGAACCCCACAGCTCAGTTACCCACTGTGTGGAAAAAAACACTTTTTTGTGCATTCTCAGTCTAACCTCTGCTTATCATACACCTGCTAAACATTATTGATCTTTGCATAGATATTGCTAAGTGGACTCAAATAGTATATGCTATCTTATTTACTGTTAGGTTCCTACATGACTGTCATTATCATAAAAGCTAAACACAGCTTGCATCTCAATGAGCTTACTATAGAAATATCTTTATGAAACAAGAGGAGTTAAATTGTTATTCGCTTTAGCATTTTAAGTTTGCACTGTTACTGCGCTTCTGAAATTATCTCCTGATTTTCCCCACCTGCTATGCTTTGTTTTGCCCTTTGGAGAAGTCATAAAAAAGATGGATTCAACTTGGATGAAACTAAACCAGAGATGCACACCACTGTGCTCTATCCTCATGGACACTTACTGTAAAGGATCAGACTTGACTTCACCAAAGGGATAGAAATCTCTGTAGGATGGATGGACGTGAGCGTCAACTCCTTATCCTCAGTTGTCTTGATCTCTAGCTCTAATCGTTCCATTTCACTACTTGCTAGTGTAGACAAAGCCTAAGCAATTTGCTCAAGGCCATGGAGTATATGTCAACAGCACTGGGAAGACTGCTCAGCCCTACTGAGTTTCTTTTCATCTCTTCAAGACATTCAACTCAATCACATGTGCAGCTATATATAACCTACTGCATCGAAACAGCTCAGGCTAGATATAACCTCATGTCAGGATGCACATCTGCTCTGCCACCAGCTGTGGTCAGACCAGATGCCCTCCCTTTACATGGCCCTATCCCTCACATCTTTCTTTTCCACAGTAAAGTACCTTTCCTTCCATCAGTGAGTACCACAGTGAAATGGGACAATTCTACCCACTGACTTCTGACAAACCAAATTAGTTGCGGATGATGATATAGCATGACTAATAATAGGTCAGCAGTGCACATACTGTGAGGCCAGAAAAAATATAACATGGTGATGACAGGCTGTTGGTGCTGAAAGAATAAATTGCCAGTGCTACTTTTCAAATGAGATTTATTGACCATGAGCTGAAGGTGAAGAGGCTGCAAGTCTTTCTACCAGTAGACTTTCGCCCACTGTATAACAAGTGACTATTTTCTCTACTCTGTAGGTGGCTTACAGTCAGTTGATTCATAGTTCACCTATGTAATATTAACTTTTCTATGCCTGTCAGCCAGTTTCTATTCCTCTGTCCCAGTTCAAGGGCCAATACCATTGTCATTTGTTTAGAATTTTATGTAAATTGGTTTAATTGTAAGGCTGGGCAGCAGGAAAATGCAACTTCATAGGAAGTCAAATATATTTTTGGTATTATGTCTTTTTTGTCAAGACTGATATTTTTGAAAATGCATTTCTGTACATATTTTGGCTTGTATTTACTTATTTGTAATACTGCCAGCTTTTCTCAGGAGTTTAATGAGTAGATTAAAAAAGCCACTGATCTGCCTTGACTCTTACGACAACTTCGCTAGGTACCTGCAGACCTTCAGAAGCCTGGTGATGTGGAAAATGGCTTTGAGTCCGCAGAACCTATCAAATCTTCATTCTTTTTTCTCCCCAGGAGTTTCCTTTGTAGTGCACTAAAAAGAATGTTGAATTATTATAAGGGATTTATTGCATTTAGGACTATAAAAGAGTAAAAAGAAAACGACAAAAAAGTGAGGTGAAAGGGAGGCAGAGAGAGATTCAGTTATTAATGGAATTGTGAGTTTTCTCTAGTCAAAACTAATGCAAAAGCTCCACTGACTCCAGGAAAGCCATCATAGGCATTGAAACATAAATGGAAGAAGAGATTAGAAGCAGTGTCTGGACAAGATCGTGGTGAAGTGTAAGTTCACAGATGGATGCTACTCGGCCATTTTACCATGTTGCTTATCTGAGCACTCCTTATCTGAATATGAATGATGTTTCATACAGTGTTTACTGGCTGCAGAACAGAGTTGACATTGACACAGTGGCTAATATGATATTTCAAAGAGTTACTAGAGAGTATGGCAGGTACCAAAGAGCTGTACAGTGTATGGGATAAGATGACTTATGTACATAATTAGTCTTGCAAAGGAAATTAAATAAGCTGAACGTAATTACCAAGTTGTTATATGCCTGCTTTTACAGAGCCCTTAAAAAAAAAAGTAAACTCTTTAGCATATTGCAACTAATTACATTCTTATATTTCCTTTAATCTCACATGCGTAGGATGTGGTTTGAAGATGATTTGTTGAACTTACTTGCATCTGATAGTTCCTGATATTGCATTCTAAGTTACTCATAGCTAATTTGGTTATATCTATGCTTTACCTATATACTTTGTTATGACATCTCTTTGTTATGCATTATCCTGACTGCAGCTACCCTATCTGTGTGGACTTTTTTCAAATGCTGATGATCTACAGCAGAACTGAATCCTGTCCTCTTAACTTGAGCTGTGAGCACATGTAACCAGAGAGCCATTTTGACTTCCAGTCATTTCCCAACCATATCAACTAAAACAGGAAAAAGCACGTGTAACAGTCTCAAGACTGTGTGGCATCCCTCCCACTCTAGGGATCTGTTGGTGTAATAAGGTTATTCTGCTGCACCCTTCTTTGACTGAACTCAAATTCCAATCAAATGGGGCAGAATAGAGTGAGTGTAATTTAGAGTTTTGCATTTAAAGCCCACACCAGTTTTGTAAGAAGTTTGTGATATAAAAGTTAATTCAGTTAAACAGCTTTTTATAAGGATTCAGCTGCAGACCCTCACTGGCCTTGTGATGGCATTCACTGGGCAATGAAGATTATGGGTAGAACTGAGTTCCTCCAGTGACATTTTCCTCTGGCAAGACATTGATGGCCTTTCGGTATAGAGTTGATGTAGTTTCCTGTGTTATTATATTAACTTGATTTTGTAAAACTCATACGTATGTTTACAAATATATATTTTAATATAACATGCAAATTAATGGAGACTAATACGGTACGATTTAAAATAGGGTGGAGAATATTTCATTCCTGCCTCACCACTAAATCATCCTGAACACATCTCAGTGTGTTTCCTGTGAACAGGGAAAAATATTCATACAACTCTTTCATATATAATGGAAAAATAATGGGATTTAAGCTTCCTAGATTGCTGCTGGTCATTCCTACTGATGGATCCCTAAAGATGGAAGTACTTCATGCAAAGGTCTCCCTGAGCACAGCTTTGGGCAGACTGGGAGATGTGATGCTGTTTCTGTAAATAACCAGCAATAGCACCTCTCATCTGTATCAGAGTTTGTGGTCTATACAGAACTTATCTGATTGACATACAGGTAGCATCAATCACATGCTCTTCTCTCATCTGAGCAGTTACACTGATAGTACCTGGCAGCCACTCAAAAAACCCAGCTGTGAACCCACTGCACCAAAATTAATCAGATGAAAAGGGAAGAAGCAAATAGATGAACTGTCAGTTCTCCCTATCTCTGTGTTAAATCTTTCTTTCTGCCTACATTGCTGTGCCATTTTGATCAGTCTTGGCTTTAATATTTATTGTCCTGGTTCCTTCCTGGACTGCATGTTTCAGATGATTAAGATCATGCTGAACATTCTTCCCTTCCTGTCTTGTTTCATTGCTTGCAGACACCTTCCCCTATTGATAGCATCTGCTTTTGCTTATCCTCTCTGACGAGCATGGTGGGATGACAGAACACAACTTTTTTATCTACACAACTCTTTATTTTTCTGTTATCTCTGTTAGATCAAGCCTCATTTTCCTCTTTTACAGTGTTTTGCCAACATACAGTTATGAAAGCCCACCAGTATGGATCCCTGCCAGCAGTTACTCTGCTGAATTTGATGGTCAAATCCCTGTTGCTACCAATGAATGGCTCCAGCCCTACATGATTAACTACAGCTCTTGCCTATCAGACAGAAGGGAAATAGGAATGAGGCTAACATGCTAAAACCACTTAGTGACACCCTGGATGCCCCGATCTCCACCCGCTTACAGAAGGGAGCGTGTCTCCTTTAACTCCTCCATCATATATTATGACAAGTCAGTTTTATCTTCTCTCTCAGTAGGCTGTTTGCTTGCAAATCTGGGTTTTGTGAAGAAATAATAATAAATCGATCACATTCTGCCAAGGTCTTTCAGTAAGAGCAATCTTTCAGTCACCCACACCTATCAGCTAACTCTGGCCAGACATCAAAAACAAAGTCAAGCCTGAACCAGCAATGAATTCGGCCTAACCTTCACGTAAGAGGAATTCAGGGAAACCTACATGTTGTCAAACAGCATTGATGCCCACTATTTGGCTGGCTAAGAACAATGCTTTGTTGCACATCATGTCCACATAGTCTTCTTCATCTATGGCTCTTTTCCTGACATGGATCGAGAAGCTGTACAAACACGTTGGCTTGAAGGGGCAAACCAGCTCATTTCAGTTTAATTGGCACAAACATCAGCAGATGAAGTACTTTTTTCCTGTTCCCAGTTTTTTCCCAGCAGATGAAGTACTTTTTTCCTGTTCCCAGTTTTTTCCCAGTGTACAGAGCTAGAGGTGGAACAGGGGATCAGGTGTGAAGCTTACTTGAGGTAAGGATCAAATGGAATTATAAGGGAATTATACATTCATAGAAAGGTGAGCAGGCAGAAGTAGATGACTTAGAAGGAATCCAACTGCCTGGATGAGCTGAAGAAATATCACTGAAATAAGTCTCTCATATACAACTCATGGCAAAATGAACCTCAAAATTACTATAGAAAGCGAACTGATAAGGACTGATGAAAAGCCAACAAAAATTAGTGACTATGAATCAGGTCTTTAATCCAAGAGATGAAGTGCATTGTGAAGTTAAGGCTATGGAGAACCTTTCTGCTTATATTGTGTGCAGCTGCTTACAACGTACTTTGTCATCTGTTGGCTGTGTGCATACAGCCGATAGCCTGATGTTTCCTGGTGGACTGGACAAATGGTCACCAGCTCAGTATGCACAAACGTACAGCAATTTTTCCACTTTAGAAGGGAAAAGCATTCTTTACTAATTTCTAAATACTAGACAGCTGGCCGCAGTTAAAACACCATCTAGTACTTTCTGGTTAGCCTTACTTAAACACATATTTGTAATTTTCAAAACCTAAACTGTAGTTATGGAGTTATGATGGTATCCATTACACTGGTGCTTTTTTATCATTATTACAAGTTCTGCCCAGAACGCTGGCAATATTAGAACAATCCAGTAGCATATAATTTAACTTGCTTTGCGTCCAGAGATGAGGGTGGTCCTTCAGATCAGGTTCAAGGTCATAGATGGGGCAGATTCGGAGAAAGTCACTTTTGCCTTTTTCAGGGTCAGTATGACTGGGGGAACCAAGCCCCTTTTCTCAGCTCCCTCTCATCAGCACCGTGTGACCTGCGCCATATCTCACCCATGTAAGAAACATCAGCTCCTGGCACATCAAAAGAGCTAATCACCATCCTGCAGATCAACCTGCACCAATCGTGTTGTGCTAATTGCCAGCCCAAAACATCTATCACCAGGTGTCAGGCAAGACACAACTGTTTTTCTTTCATTTGATTTCTTTAGTATAAAGGAGTTGAGGGAATCCATTTCCACCAGACCAACGACCCACTTCTATCACGTGTACTCACAGAGAAACCCTCAGAAAGAGATCTGGAAGCAGCAGGAAGAAAGTGTATTTATATCTCCATATGAATGTATTATTTCGCATAATATTCCTGTCTTCATCTGTGGAGCAAATTCAGAGAATCAGAATTATAGAATGGCCTGGGTTGAAAAGGACCACAGTGATCGTGTAGTTTTAACCCCCTTGCTATGTGCAGGGTCGCCAACCACCAGACCAGGCTGCCCAGCCTGGCCTTGAATGCCTCCAGGGATGGGGCATCCACAGCCTCCTTTGGCAACCTGTTCCAGTGTGTCACCACCTCCTGAGTGAAAAACTTTCTCCTAATATCCAACCTAAACCTTTCCAGTCTTAAAAACCATTCCCCCTTCTTCTATCACTAACAACCCATACAAACAGTCAATTCTGGTCCCAGCATTTTCTCTGGAATCTGCCCATACAGACATGCTCACAGGGCTGCCTGCAGGGGTTTTAGCTGGACCCTGTGACACACTGTGGATGAAGCATGGAGCACTCAAAAACATTGTTTGCCACAAATCTGGAAGCTCATTGATTCCCTCTGTGGCCTGTCTTCCAACAGAGAGTGACAAAGTAACATCCCAAATGGGAAAACCCTACAGAAAAGGGCTTCTGAATCTTCTCTGTTGCCCCACATTGGCTATTCCACCTTAAAAGGAAGAATTACGTTGATTTAATTGTTAGGAAAAAAAAAAAAAAAAAAGAAGAGAGAGAGTGGGCATCAACTGTCTGATGTAGGTGTCCATCCTGGCATAATCTGGAAATGCCACAATAAAATCTTTGGGGTATGAAACCAAGATGTGCCTCTGGCTATCTACCAGGATCCCAGGGTGGGTTTTCTTTCTGCAGCTCTTCAAGGTCTCTCCCGTGGGTCTGGTGGACGTATTTAACTCCAATTGCTTAGTTTCAAGTAAACACTCAGACAGTGATAGAAGAAAAAGTAGAGTGGGGAGTAAGAATAAGAGAAGGGAGAAGAGAGTACACTAAATTGAAAGGGTTGGAGAAGATGAAATAGGATAAGGTGAAAGCAAAAAAGGGGCTTATTACAGAACAGATAGTGCATTATTAGCCCCAGCAGGAATGAAAGATCTTTCATCAGATCAATGATTTTGGAGACTTGGTGGGTGTACTTTATGTCTCTCTTGTCTGGGAGCAGCAATTTGTACACAGCCTCACACCTCCTGCGCTCACCGCAGGCAGCAGGGAACAAAGACACTCAGAAACGATCCTGGGAACGGCTGTGGAATTCCGTGCAGTCGCGGAGCAGAGGAGCGCTCAGCGCCCGGCCGCACGGGTAATTTGAGGAAAGAGCCTCCACAGGCACGCGGTGAGGCCCAGCAGCCTGGCCATGGCGGGCAGGGGCAGAGGTGCAGAGGGCAGCGAGGGTGTGGTAGGCCTGCGTGTGTGTCAGAAACCTCAGGCAGAACCGGGGCGTGAGGCATTAAATCAAGCTCTGGGCCCTTCTGGAAAAAGCAGCATTTGTTCACTGGCTAAGCGCGCGCCGGCCAACCAGAAGTGGCTCTGGCATTATTATCAAAACTGTGCTCACTTCAGGCTCAGCCAAGACAGAACAATCAAGCGCTGTTTGCGAGGGCGACTGACTGCAGCCCTTGGAACGAGCGTCTGGAGGAGTCCTCAGCTGACATCTTTTAAAGATCCAGCAGAAATCCCGGCGGACGGAAAGAGCGATTTTCTTTTTTCCCTTTCAGACAGAATGGCCTATTCCGCAAATCAAGAGGAGTATGTTTAATTAGCTCTGACTGCGTCTTAAACCTACTGAAAAACAAAAACAGATCTGCAGCCAATGGACCCAAACTTGAACCTTTCTATTGAAAACACCTTTCAAAGGGGTACACATAGTAGCAAGACAGTAGGTATGCCTGCAGATAAGAAATTGCAGAATGCTTCTATAAGCGGATTTTTATTTCTTTTTTTAATAAAATATTATACGTTTTGATTCTCCTGAATTCCAGTAACCTTGTTTCAAATTCACTTAGAATCATATTATGGAGTCATATAATGGCTTATGTTAGAGGGGATCTTAAATATCATCTAGTTCCATCCCCACTACTATGGCAGGATTGCCAGTGCTAAATCAGGCTGCCCAGGATCCATCCATCCATTCTGGCCTCGAACGCTTCCACGAATGCAGCATCCACAACTTCTCTGGGCAACCTCACCACTCTGTGTTCCAGTGCCTCACCACTCTGCATGAAAAATTTCTTCTTGACATCTAACCTAAATCTCCCCTCTTTTAATTTCCAGCCATTTCTTCTTGTCCTATCTGTATCAGATCATATAAAAAGACAGTCCCGCTCCTGCCTGTAAGCTTCCTTCAAGCACTTGAAGGCTGCAATGAGATCTTTTCAAACCATTCTCTTCTCCAGTCTGAGCAAACACAACTCCTTCAACCTTTCTTCAAAAAGAGAGGTGCTCCAGTTCATGGATCATCCTCATGGCCCTCCTCTGGACCACTCTCTGACAACTCTGCATCCTTCCTGTACTGGGGGCTCCAGGCCTGGACACAGTACTCCAATGGGGCCTGACAAGGGCAGAGTAGAGGGAGACAATCATCTCTCTCTTCCTTCTGGCCACTTCTCTTTTGATGCAACCCAGCATACTTTTGGCCTTCTGTGCTGTAAGCACACACTGCTGACTCGTGCAACTTCTCGTCCATCAGGACCCCGAGGTCCTTCTGCACTGGGCTGATCTCAATGAGTTCAACACTGGTTGACATAAATTAGCTGGTAGAACCAGCACAGAAATAAGAGTTAATAATATAGAAAATTATTGTGAAAATTCATTGTGATTGTGTTTGTTTTTTTTTTCCTATATCTTCTTCAGTTAACTTTTTTTTTTTTTTTTTTCCTAAAAAATTCTTGGGATACTGTTTGTAAGAATAGCAGGAATAATGGGAAAGTTTTGATAATGATAATGAATGGTACATTGCGAGCAAACAAGGCTAAGGATAGATGAAGAATTTAGTTTTGGGGGTTCACAGTGAATCAAGGTAGTGGACTTCTATGATGGAGCATTGGCATTGGTGGACAAAGAAAGAGCACCTGATGTCATCTATCTGGACTTGTGCAAGGCCTTTGACATGGCTCTGCACCATATCCTTATCTCTGAATTGGAGAGAGATTGATTGAAAGGCTGGACTGAGAGGTGGATAAAGAATAGGTTAGATGGCTGTAGGCAGAGGGCTGTTGTCAATGGCTCTATGTCCAGGTGGAGGCCAGTCACAAGTGGTGTCCCTTAGGGTCAGTCTTGGAGCTGGTACTCTTCAACATCTTTATCAATGACGTGGACATTGGGATTGAGTGTACCCTCAGCAGGTTTGCTGATGACACCAAGCTGAGCAGCGCACTTGGCTTGGTGGCCTGTCTTTCTTCAGAACTAGACATGAACTGAGCAGATATCATCCTGCTCAGAAGTCAGCTTGCACCAAGTTTTTCACTCCGCCCTGCCTCGCACAAGGTAAGCTCTCTCACAGGGGATTTCACGTGGGTCATGTTTGCAGCACTGATTGATTGCATTTGTTCGGTCACTGAAGCAGTCCTGAACAGGATAGACAAAATGGATGCTATAATATTTTTCATGTGCATAGTGTGATTTTGTGGTTGAGACAGAAACACACTAATGGTGCACAATCTCTAAATAACATACATATTCACAGTGATGACAAGCTATTTGCCATGCTGCATCATTACAGGCAGTCACCATTGGCTTCCAAGTGTTGCCACACATTGCAGTTAAGAAAGTTAACCTGGAATGACACACAGCATTTCTCTCAAATCACAAAACATCTTTTGTCATCACTGCAACAGCTATCATACATGGAACATACTCATCTGGGCAATATTATGAAACGTTTGTTCTTTATTTCTATTGTCCTTGGCTTCAAAGCCCTTTGTAAAAGTAGTAGCTGTGCTACGTTTACATATACTATGTTATTTTGTCTTCCCTGCCTGCTAATAAATTACAGATGCATCAAGAAGTGCTTTTTTAACTGATGAAGAAAAAAGTAGACCGGCTTATCAGCAAAATGATCTGAAATATTCCTGTTCTGTTATTCATCATTTTATTTATTTGAATAAGACTAAGGCTACGGCCCTGCTTGCTCAGGGACAGCTCTGTACACTGCATAATTTTTCAGCCAAACCTAATCCCCCTAGAAATAACTCAGAAATATCTGTACTTGTTTGTTGTTATTACTCATTCTTTTAGTGGTGTACGCTTATTTTTCTGGGGCACGTGACATCATTCTGTGTGTGAGTCTTAAAAAGCAGACCAATAAACAGTTGGAAGTGTGTACTTACTCTTTTCTTTTCTGCTAAATGCTCATTTACGTGTGGTTCTCAGTGTCCCCAGGATTAAAATGTATCTAATCAATCCAAATGGAGCCAAGCAAAAGAAAAGCCCTTGAAGTGAGGGGATCTCAGCGACTACTTCTAAGCATGTTCTTCCACTTGAACAGTTCTAATGATTTTCCAATAAAAATAGAAATGGGTTTATTTTGTCCCATTTATAACAAATTATAGTTTTTTGCAACAAGTTTAGAAGACACAAATGCTTAATCTATCCTATGGAATTTTCCAGATATTCCATGCTGGTCCACTAAAAGTTAGGACATGTCAAAGTGACCACAGCACTAAGCACTCACTCCACTTTTGATTATAAACAGAACAAAATTGTCCACTGGATTAATATTCTCATATGACAGCAAGACTATTTGAAAAGCTGGCTGCAAATCTATAAATGTTATTTGGGACACTGTAGGAAAACAGTTTTCCAAGAAGTAGCATCAATCCTTTTTCTACTCAAAAATGCAGAGAGAAGAAAGGGAGAGGTGCATGTAGCTGTGTGGTTTCTCCTTTACAAAAATAAGTGTGTAAATTTGATTGTTCATCAGATTGATCCTAAAATTAGATTTCTGCTGTCCCAAATTTCTTTCCACTGCAAGTAAATACCATGTACAGAGGAAATAAAGGAAATAAAATTACAGTTTAGAAAATTAGATGGAAAGACTTTTTGTGTTTTTGGTACTAAAGGCTACTTAGTTTCTTACTCTGGCAAGAAAAAACTTGACAACATAGCTGGAGTCTTCCATCCTCTTTTTCTTGGAGCAGAAGATAATAAAACATTTTTAATTCCAATCGAAATCAGAATTACCTATGCTGGTAATCACTGAAATCAACTCTCACAATTTGGAGGTTTCCAAAATCCCCTTAAGGTAGCTAAATGATGAACGCTGCAAATACATCTGCTACAAATATATCTGTTTCACAGCATTTTGCTACTCAAATATAATAACGATTTAGTGAAGTTGGACTGTAGAGGCAGCCACTGAAAATACTTACAATATATTCAGCTGAAGTCATTCTAAAAAGCAGGTTTGGTATGGGGCTGAGATTCTCTATAAAAGCAGGGAGAGAACCAAACACTGCCGAGAGGGTGACCTTTACCCGACACATATTTATGATAATGTGTTATCATAGAATCTGCATTTATAGAATGAGACAGCTGCAGGCAGAGAACTTTCCCGACCACGGAGAACTGCACGAAAGCTTCTGTATGTTCACAGTAAAGTTGCTGTGGTCATTTATTTGCAGTAGATCAGAGTGGACTCTTCTAGTTTAACTTAAAAGATCATTCAGCTCAATAGAATGATTCCCTTTAGCTCGAGGGGCTTTTGTATAAAGAGGCAAATGCATAATATACACATATAATTAATTTCCTTACTGGGTATGTATTTTTGTATATTATATTGTTATTCTGGTGAATGGAAGCCATAGCACACTTCTGAGTATTTCCCATTTGACTTTATTTTTTCGTATCTTAACAAATGTGACAAATGAAACATGGAGCTAGTTATATTCTGTTCTGTAATAAAAACGATACATTACTTTGATCCCAAAAATTACATTAAAAATCCATTTATTTATGAACGTTTCCTTGTATTAGTACATATGCCTTGATTTGGTGCATAGGAGGTGTATAGTTTAACATGCTGATCTGAATACCAATTTTAAAAAGGTGTCAAGATAGACAGGAGTTACAGGTTTGAGTTTCCATGTATTGCTGAGCACAGATGAGACTAGAATTGAAGCAATATTCATTACCCTCGTAATGAATAATTTCACTGAGAGGTATTTGTTTAATTAGAATCAAACATAACTTTACAATCAAATAACAAGTAACAAAAAAAGTAATTTTTTAATATGTGCAATAGCTTGTTAGTCTCCTACTATTTCTAATTCTTTTTGTACTTTCTCTTGTAATCATACCCGAATATGTAGGTTAAACATTTCAGAAATGATTAGTAATTTGGGGTGTCCATTCAGAATTACTCTACTGGAGCCCAAAAGTGAGTATTTTTACACTTTCTGACAGTCTAACTCCTTCAAAGTAATTTATGTGGAGCTGAAATAACTAATCCTTACCGAACTTCTTCCATCCAAAGATACCATATATTCATCCCAGTGAACTCTGATACGTAGTTTGTTCCACATCCTCGGTCACTCTGGTTATCAGGCCAAGGAGCAATAGTTAAGTCTGCATTAACATTTAGAAAAGTCTTAAATTTCACTAGGCAGCTGAGCACTTTCACACACTACTTATTTATACACACAACTAAATCAGCTCACTTAATTTGCCCCACTCTATGTCTAATCACCATAACAGCTTGTTATTTTGCTTAAACCAAGAAACAAATATTTAAAAATAAAACAACAACAGCAAAAACCTCTACTGGGTTTTACAAACAAGTATATGACATAGTAGTTTGTTGTAATGACTTAGGCTGGAGCAGCTTGCTTGTCTGGGACCTTAAAAGCTCTCTCAGAACCAGTACTCGGAGACGAAGATGTGAACGTTGACAATGTTACGATGAGATACCACTCCACCCATGACATAGTTCATCTCCAGTTTCAGGATGGCATGGAAGGGTCCAACAATGGGTCTCACTTGGCGCACCACGCCTGTCGGGACAGAGAGAGGTTGCTGAGATTAACGGGAATCGAATGGGCTTTTATGAGTTATATAACCTGCTTTGTTCCTGCAAGAGAAAAGCTCCCCTTCATTTTCGATATAGCCGAAAGAAAGTTACCAACAGGATCAGTAAATAGTTTTCAAGAAAGCTTGCAATGTAAGAATAAAATAAAAAGTTTGTTCAAAATGCCTTGCAGAAGGTTCAGAAATAGCACTAAAATGCTGCTAATGGCAGCGTTCTGAAATTAGCTTAAATTTTATTCTTTATTCAGAGACAAAGTCTGCATAAGCAAGAAAAAACTCAAGTTGGACTCTGTTGAAAACTCAAATGGACTCTGTTAAAAACACTAGTTACGTGATAGCAAATCTGACTGCAAAAAAAAATCAAAACTATTTCATAATAGTGAGTTTGTTAAGCAATGTATGGAAAACATGGCAGATATAATATGCCCTGATAAAAAAAATAATATTGATTTTTCTGAAAACAGTTTGTCTCACTGAACTATAGTCAGATGAAATGAAGAAAAAAGGGAAATCAACTGAAAAAAAAAATGTTGGAAAGTTGCTTATTTCAAATTTTATGCTGTGGTGATAGTTGAAAGTATTGATGCTGCAGACACGGCTCGACTTGCCATTTTTTCAACAGCAGTATTGATAATGAATATAATGTCACCAAAGAAATGCATTCTTTGATGACAGTGAAATACACAACTAAATCTCTTGATTTGTATGAAGCAGCAAAAAGAAAAAAACAATTTTCTATATCCTTTGTCAACCTATCTGTTGTAGGCACTGATGATGCCACAGTGATGGTTGGGAAAAAGGAGGGACTTGTAAAATTAATAGAAAATGATGCAACTACCAGTGGTAACCCACATTTTATGAAATATCACTGCATTAGAAATCAAGAAAAATTATGTGCAAAAGCTTTAAAAATGGATAATGTCATCAAAGCTGTGAATTTCATAAAGTCAAGGGGACTGAATCACCTCTAATTTGAGGAGTTTATTATAAGTATGGCTGCATCAAAAGGAAAATTTGTGCCAGAATGTGAAGATTAAGAATGGCTCACAGATTTATCATTTTTGGTGGACTTTCCACTCATTTAAATGAGTTAATGTGAGTCTTCAACGTGAAAATCACCTTATGTGTGCTATGTTTCACGCAACAACAACATCTGAAATGAAATTCTTATCATGATTAGGTGAAGTTATAGCAAATAATCTCATGTATTTTGATACTGGCTAAACACAGTCTTACAAACAGTGAAAAATATGCAGCCTTGCTTTCTATTTTGAGAAAGGAACTTTAAAAATCATATTTTTTTAATATTTGCAACTCCATTCTCAGTCAAGATTACTTGAAAATTTTTTCATGGAGTCTATAGAGTTGGAATCAGATTTTCAACTCAAAGAAACTTTTGGTCATGTCTCTTAAACAGACTTTCATAAGACCTCTTTTAACAGAGAAGAATATCCCTTGCTTCACAGTCACGCCTTATCCATGTCATCACTTTTTCACAGTATGTACATTTGTGAGCAGTTACTGCCAAGGATGAAGTACAGGAACAGTAATATTTCATCAAAAATCTCTGATGAACTCCTTGAGAACTCACCAGGAATGGCACCAACTTCCATTGAATCAGCCTAATGCATTAGTTTCACAAAAACAAAGTCAAACATCCCCCTAGTTTTATGTTTTTGTTGCTCCCTGATTTTTATGTTTTAATAATAAACAAACAAACAAACAAACAAATAAATAAGTTTTTTTACTTATACAGATTAAGTTTATTGTATATTTTATATGTGGCCTGTTCAATGAACGAGGCCCAGGAAAGCCAAAAAGTTGGACACCCACGGTATAGGGTAAGCCTTTCTGGGCCACAAGGGTGTATCAGTGCCCTCAGGATCTTGACATGACATGGCTAAAAAGAATAGCATTAAAGCTTTGGACCTACGCAAAAGAAAGTCAGCAGGAGTTTTGCCATAGACTCCAACTGGCTCAGGATCAGAACTGTAGGCATGTTCTCACTTCACATTTATTTTTGAGGCCTGCTGTTATTAGAGTAAGGAGCTACCAAACTCTACGTATCAGAAAAGATCAAAATCCTGTGAACCTAAAGTAAGGCTGCAGCAGCTGGAGCCTGGTGGAGACCCTTCCTCAGATGCTTCCTTCTGACAACAGACCTATCTGATGTGGTGTTGGATTCAGAAGGAGATGTGCAGTTTATGAAACAGTTATTTAAGACATATTCTTTCTGCGTGCTGGGGGTTATGTTTCACAAGCAGGCACACCAGATCTTCCTGGAGTCCCAGCCGAACTCCTACAGCACTGCCTGACAAACACACTGGCTCAAGATCTGATGGGAGAGATAAATGTTTGCTTATGTAGGCTGTCAGCACCTTTTTCCAAGGCAGTGATGACATTACAATTTTGTCTTGTTCGAATACCAACTAGTATCTTCAGCATCCAGTAAAACTGCAAACTTTTCACCACATTCACTTTGCTTGCCTTATTTCATGAATATGCTTTTTAAGCATTCTTCCCCCCATAATTTAGATGTACATACTTACACACACATACATATTAATGTATATATACATTTTTTAGTTTTCTTGGCCACTCTCCTGCACCTTATAAAAATTACTGGGCTTGGCAGATGAAACATAGAAGAAGAAAAGCCTTGTTTAAATTGCCCTCCCTTTAGGGTAGCATTTAAAGCATTTTACTAACAACACATCAGATTATTGCAGGCAACAATTTAACTGACAACCACGGAAACACATAGCATTGGAATCACTCAGTACTGGCAAGTTGTTTAACCCACACAGTTAAGGTCTAATGCAGCAATCACCAAGCATCAGATGACAAAGGCTGCTGTTTCCATTTAGTAATCTTTCGATAGTGCTCTACACTTCCTTGCTCTACTTTGTCCAGAAGTGTGATATCAAAGTGTGCTGGTTTTTCTTGATGTGATGCAATTCTCCTCAAGCTGATCTATATTACAGTATAGCATATATCCATACATTATTGATGTGGCGTTCAAAGCAATTAGTAACTTTCACAGTATTTGGATATCCTCAGCTAGTAGGCAGACCAAAAAGAAAAAGAAAAAAAAAAAATAAAGTGCTCTTTATTTTCCAGGTAGAATGCCATGATCCCTGGGGAGTAGGTTTCTACATAGTTCTGCTGAAGTTTTAAAATCGAGCATATTGATAGTTTCAAAAGTAAATGCTGCAGATGTAATGAACTTAAGGAATATATAAGGGAACATGACCTGTCGCTAGAGGTGTTCAAGGCCAGGTTGGATGGGGCCCTGGGCAGCCTGGTCTAGTATTAAATGGGGAGGTTGGTGGCCCTGTATGTGGCGGGGGGTTGGAGATTCATGAACCTTGAGGTCCCATCCAACCCTGGCCATTCTGTGATTCTGTGAAACAAAATATTATCGCAGTATTGATTTATGCATTTCCTTGTCCTAGATTGTCACAAAATGAAGTTAGTGCAAAACAACTATTTCCCTTCCTCTCCTATTAAATAAAGAGGATGATGAAGTCACATATGTGCTACACGACATATATAAAACTGCAGACATTCCAAACATTAAGAAGTTTCCCAAGAAATAGAAGGAAAGAAAGGAGAAAGGAACGAGGGAAGGAAAAGAATGAGAGAAAGAGCAAAAGCAAGCAAGCAAGCAGGAAAGAAAGCAAGTGAAAAAAAAGAAAGCAAGACAGCAAAAGAGAAAGCAAGCAAGAAGCCAAGCTAGAAAGAAAGAAAGAAAGGAAGACAGCAAGCAAGCGAGAAATACCCTGAAATGTCTGCAGGACAAAGGCATGTGACAGGAATACATGATTTTCAGCTCTTGGAAGATAGACTCACTGAGAACCTACATTTTCAAATTTTTTGTGACAAAGACCATAATGAAAAGCCTGAGCTTTTTTTTTTTTTTTTTTTTTTCCCTCCCTCAGCCCAACTCAAGTATAAATGCAGATGGAAACCATGCAACAACAAAGCTGCTCAGAGCCTGAAATCTTGCTACGCATTTAACTAGTTCCCAGTGATCCTATGACATTTGTCCTAGGTCTCAGAAATGCTGTCGAAGGTCACTGCTATGATACAGCACTGCCTTTTAATGCCACCTGTGTCTGATTCTCTGATTCCTAGTACCATGTCAGGTACTACGGTTCTATAGCTTGCCCAGACCTAAACAAACCCAGTAGTGCCTTGTGCCTCATTTCACAAACAAGAGCTTAAAGTTTATATAATTCAGGCCCAGTCCATGTAATTCCCATATATTGCTAAAAGAATCAGCAAGTATCTTCTAAAGCATTTAGAGGATCCGTTTGAAGATGGCAGATGTAATAATTCTGGATGTTTTTAAGTTCAGTGGATCTTTCAATTACTGCAACATTTGCATAAACATGCTGTTTCACTATGCATTTCACAGAGCAATGCTGGGTCCAGATTTGTAATCTGGCATCCCTCAGCAATTTTAGCTGAACTTTCAGTATTAAAACTTAACTTTATAGTAATAGGAGCGCTACAGTTTTTAAATGTACTAACAAGAAAATCATCAGGAATAGCCAACAGAATTTGACCAAGAGGAAGTTCTGCTTGATCCACTTGATAATCTTCTATAATGTAATGACTGGCCTGGTAGATGTGGGAAGAACACATAGATAAGCTGCTGATGTATGGGCTGTATGAGCAGAAAGTGAGATGTACAGAAAACTAGCTGAAAGGGCTCGAAAGTTGGTGAGTATGATCCAGTTGGAGGCCAGGAACCTATGGCGTACTCAAGGCCTTTACGCTGGGCTGACAGGAACCTGAGGTTTAATGAGTGGAACAAGTAGTGCAGAGTCCTGTCTGTGGGGGAGAACAACCCCATGCAAATGTACATCCAGGCAGTTGCCATGTCAGAAAGCAGCTTGGCAGAAAAAGCCATTGAGGCACTGAGAGACACAAAGTTGAACACGAGCCAGCAGCGTGCTGCAAAGAAAGCTAATGGAATCCTAGGCTGCATTGAGCAAAGACTGCCAGCAGCTCGGAGGTGATCCCTTCTATCCAGCAGTGCTGGCACTGTGTTCCTGTAGGGGTTCCTGAGTATGGAGTAATTGGAAAGAGTCCAACATAAGGCCATGAAGACAGTTAAGAGACTAGAGCATCTCTCCCACTAGTAAAGGCTGACAGATATGGGACCATTCAGACTTTTTTTACCAATCTAAAACCAAAGGAGCTGGATGGAGCCAGCCAGAGGTGACATGGGGATAGATGCAGAATGGGATATGGTTCTGGATTACTGTAACAGTACACACAGTCCCATGAGTCACTGTCTGTAGAATGCCAGAAGAGTAACAGTGAAGCTTACGATGTGATCTGAAAACAGAATCTCTCAGACACTGAGATCAACTGATGTTCACTGGGAGCAAATCTGCAAACTCAACAGTAGGTAAACAGGCTGAATTTATTTAAGCAAGTTCACACAGATTCTTTTCCAACAACGTTAGATCTCAGCTAGAGTTTTGCATAAAATAAGAGCCAGGTTAATTTTTGCCAATAAAATAAAAAAGTTTATATATAAACCAGGGTGAATCACTGATAATGAATAAAACAGTTCTGCTGATGTGGAATCGTGAAGATTCAGGTGCATTATTCAGTGCACTCACTGTTATTGCAGGGGTATCACAGCTAACATACATGCTCAATATATTTGCATGCACCTCCTGAGCATGCACTTCCTGATAACATTTACATATCACAACAGCTCACCATTTTGCTTCTACAGATCAAACTATTATGGGATGCCACTGTTAACATCTCAATGGCTCAGTGACAAGAGTCAAGGGGATCCTCACTGCTACTGAATCCCATGTGCCATACAGTCTTGAGTATTTTTCTACAGGCATACCAAAGCAAGTGCTGTTATGCATAAATCTGGTATGCTGCTGATGCTGTTTATCCTCTTCAGTTCACAATCTGATCCAAACTGACTCGATCTACAGAAAATCCCACGTGTCACAAGCCAAGTAGATGACTTTCCATCAGCTCCAATTTATTTGTTTTTGCTTTTTTGTTAACTGATCAGAGATGCTATTACTTGTCCCAAATTTTCATGGTTTGATGACCTCCTTTTAGAAAACAAGATTACAACCTTCTTTTTCTTGCACATTTTGCCCATACTGTAAATAGGATCTATGCCAATCATTTCCATTTGCTGTCTTGTTTGAGCAACAGCTTCAGCCTGACATGCAGCAAGCTCTTGGATGTCACAATTACTTCTGCAGTGATTGTCACTCCACAGTCCAAACTTTAAAGCTCTGCAATTAACACATTGAGCTGTTCTCCTGTTCTGTCTTCTCCTTTTATGCATTGCATTTCAACTTTGTCTAAGGCAAAAGCATGTCACTTTTAATGAAGAGATTCTTCTTGTAAAGCATTGTGTGTAGTGAAGACATTACTCTGAATAATATGTAACATTTATTTTCAAGTGAAAATAATGACAATATCTTAGAGATATCATCACTGGATTACTGAAGTTCTGCTTATCAAAGAATATGGGATAAACGAGACAGCAAGGTTAATATTGTTAATCTTCCTAAGCCTTTCAGCAGAATTTCTATTATTGTAATCAGATGACACAGGTATTCCTTGGCTTGTCCATACCTCTTTAAGATATCGTTACACTTCTCTGCTTTGAAATATGTGGGACCCTCAGGCAATTCACTTCTGTGTCTGGTTTCTGCTTGTATTTTTGCATTATGCAGCCAATTTGCTAAGAAGCTCCATTTTGAACTCAGAAGAAACACTGCTGTTTTACAACACATTAACCCATTCTGGATGACAAGTTCCTGTGTCATCACACATTAGCACTTGATTTCCAGAAATCCTAACTCCTGGTTCTGATTTTTGCACTGTTTCCTGCCCAATATGCCGAAGGAGCTCTTGCAAAAATCTTTAAAATACTTCATTTTAAAACTTTTTTCTTTTCTTTTCTTTTCTTTTCTTTTCTTTTCTTTTCTTTTCTTTTCTTTTCTTTTCTTTTCTTTTCTTTTCTTTTCTTTTCTTTTCTTTTCTTTTCTTTTCTTTTCTTTTCTTTTCTTTTCTTTTCTTTTCTTTTCTTTTCTTTTCTTTTCTTTTCTTTTCTTTTCTTTTCTTTTCTTTTCTTTTCTTTTCTTTTCTTTTCTTTTCTTTTCTTTTCTTTTCT